>NC_140168.1:170384580-170769580 GCF_963971535.1 Notolepis coatsorum
CGTCGACCTTCCCTGCTCCGTGGTCAGGGGTTTGTGTCTATAGTGGAGCGAGTCTGTTTTGAAGCGCCAGACTAGTCCTAGTGTCATTTCTTGGGCTTCTCCTGGGATTGTCGCCATCCAGGTCTCGCTGCTGGCAGCCTTGTCCGCGGGGGAGAGGCTGCGCAATACGTGCGGGTCACTGCTGGCCCACTGCCTGAGATCAAAGCCGCCTTTGATCAGGGAGGCGCGTAGCTTGAGTAGGAGAACCTCGGCTTCTTCTTGAGTCGAAACGCTTTGTAAACAGTTGTCCACGTAGAAACTGTTCTTCACACTGTGTCGGACCTCTTCATCTGCTGCTGGGTCCTCTGCGACGTGTTTCTGTAGTGCAAATGTAGCACAGCACGGGCTACATGTGGTTCCGAAGGGGAGGACTTCCCACTGGTAGATGGCTGGGTGCTCATCTCCGATCCTCTCTCTCCATAGGAACCGCAGCAGGGGCTTGTCCTCCTCCACTAGTCTCACCTGCAGGAACATCCCTTTGATATCCCCGCTGATAGCCACCTTGTCCTGGCGGAAGCGTAGTAGCACGCCTAGTAGAGAGGGGCCGAGTGTGGGGCCGGGCAAGAGCTCTTTATTCAGATTTTGGGATCCGATCTGGTAGCTGCAGTTAAACACAATGCGATCCTTGCCGTTGTGGTGGACCTTGTGGTGCGGCACGTACCATGATTCGGTCGTCTGATCGGCCTCTTTAATGTCAATCTTTGTCACGTGTCCCGCTGTGATTAGCTTCTCAATCTCAGCGCGGTACACACTCTCTTGAGCGGGGTCTTTGGCTAGGCGCCGCTCTGTGTTCGATAGATACCGCTCCGTGGCGTCTTTCTTTGCGTGAAAGGTGGGCATTCCCTCTCGCCTCAGGAGTGGAGTTGCGTATCTCATCACTCCGCCGACTGTGACTCTCTTTGTCCCTTGCTCGAGGAGGTGTATGGCGTAAATGTCTTCTTTAGAACGAATGTCTTTCTTTTCGTTCTTAAAGGGCATTGTCTCTAGTGTCCATAGCCTCTCGACATGCTGCAGGAGAGTGGTGTCTTCTTCTGTCGCTCTGGAGTGGAGGCAGCTAGTGGCTGCTGTTCGGTTGAGAGATTTAGCGAGGGGGCCTTGTAGTATCCACCCTAGGCGGGTCTCGACTGCTGCAGGACAGCCTCGGGGTCCTGTATGGACCCGGTCAATCGGGACGATGAGGTCTGCATGGTCGGAGCCTATCAGCAGGGTCAGGGTGGCGCCGTCTATGAGCGGGATAGGTAGTTGACGCAGGTGCACATATTTATCCATCAGCTTGGCGATGGGGTAGGTGTACTGCGATAGTCCTATTTCTTGGCTGGTGAAAGCATTTGTAATCCTATACCGTCGCTCTGGCTGCCCGCTTGCTGCGATAGTGAAGGAGACATTCTCGCCCTTTATCGTCTTTAAATCTCTTCTTATTGTCCGAATCGTCATTTGTTCTCGCTCCCCCGCAGTCCCAGCTGGGCCGCAGCGGACGCGAGCAGAAGGGTCTTCTCTGACCCGTCATCAAGGACGGCGTAAGTGTCCATGACTTTATCTTGGTAGCTCAATGTCACACGGACTACCTTTAAGAGCACTTGGGCGCCGCTGCTGCTGGCGGGGTCAATGTACATGACACTTGCCTTGGTGCTGCTCGATGGTGCAGGTGCAGGCCTTCTTCTGTTACTGTCGTGTAGTACATCTAGATGGGCTCCGTCACACCGACTGCACCTCTTCTTTAGGCGGCATTCGGCTGCCATGTGACTGCGCGCACATCGGTAACAGCGCCTGTTGGACTTTATCCATTGACTCACTTCTTCTGCATTCATCTTTGTGACCAGGTCACATTGTGACAGCCAGTGTTCCTTCTCGCAGTAGGGGCACACCATCTTCCACTTCTCTTTTCTCGAGGGGGTACTGTGGTTCTTACTGCTCGGTACTGATTCTGATTGGTGCATGACAGTCACCGATCTTCTTCCATCGTTTATTCTCCTGGGTCCCTCTCTGGAGCTTGGCGTGCTCCGTACGAACGTATCCAGTCGTAAGCTGCTGACTTCTCTCGCCAGGAAGTCGGCTAGATCGAGGAGGGATGGTTCGGGACCGTTAGGATCACGGTGGTCTCTCTGCCGCCTGAAGCGCTCTTGTCTGGCGGGTGGCAGCTTCTCTAAAATCCTCTCGACGTTAGAGTTGGCGTATAGCTCGTGCATGCCCTTTTCCCGTTGCGCTCCCAGCATCCCTACCAGGGACTGCACTTTTATAGACAGGTCGTCTAATGAGCGATTGTCTGTTGCTGGGGGTAGGCGATCAATATGCCTTATCTCTTGGATTACGTAATCCCATATACGTCCATATCTCTGGTCCAGCGCTGCTAGAGCCGCGGTGTATGGGGTCGTAGAGGTGGCATAGGCTAGCGCTATATTGTGCGCTCGCGGTACTTTCAGGTGCTTCAGTAATATTGCATACTTGTGGCGTTCATCGGCGACATCCACCATCATTGTCTCTAAGCACATCCGGAGCTCCGTGTACTGTGCTCGATTCTCATAGGTGAAGTCTGGAAACGTCGGCGTGGCAATGTATGACGCCGTGGATGGCTGATACATCGGCGAGCGTTGGGGGAGAGACCTCCTAGGCGAGTCTCCTCTTGCGCCTCTCTGTGGGCTGGTACCGGCGGGGTACCATGGCCCGCTGGTCCAGGTGCTATTCCTCGGGGCTGGTCGTGCGTCGTGCTCACCCGTGAATAGAGTCGGGGGTCTGTAGCGCAGCGCCGCGGGGGTATAGCCTGGGCTGTACTGGACCTCCTGGTCCGGTGGAGTACTGTGCTGTCGTCGGGCTTGGTTCTCCTCCTCTCCCTCTTCCTCTTCTATCAGGTCCTCTAGATCCTGTAGTCGTTTATTTAGCTTCTCCGCAGTGTATGCTGCTCCTTCCTTGTAGCTGGGTCTCGCTTGGACCGGTCTGGGAAGGGGGTCTGCGGGGGGTATAGGCTTGGTCTGTTGGTCAAGTTCAGGGTCGCTTGCTCGGTTAGGAGACGCTGCCCTTGACTGTTGTCGACGAGTTCCTTGAACCCCTGGCGGAGGGAGAGGGTGTTGCCTTGAGGATCAGCTGCTCCATTAGCTGCGCTTGTAACTTGTCGCGCTCGGCTTGTAGTCTGTCGCGCTCGGTTTCGCGCTGGATGAGAGCGAGGTCGCGCTGGTTGAGAGCGAGGTCGCGCTCTGCCTCTCTTTGGGCACCGTCAGCGGCGCGCTGGGTGTCCGCTCGGTCTCTTGCCATATTCTCTTCCGTCTGAAGGCGTCTCATCTCCAGGCGTATGCGCTCTTCTTCGCTCCGTTGCTGTGTCTGGAGTCGATCGCGTTCACCCTGAAGTCGATCGCGTTCACCCTGAAGTCGATCGCGTTCGGTAGAGGCTGTCAGGCTGACTAGGAACGCCTGTGATAGCATCCTCTCCGCTTCGCTGGGGGAAGACGGTTGTTGAGGTGAGCCGCTCCTGGCTGTACTCGTTGGGGAGTCCTGGAGCTCTATTTCCTCGGCGCTCTCCTCCTCTTCTTCCGTGCAGAGTTCTCTCTCTGTAGGGTTGTCTTCCTCCCGGGGCTGGTCGGGGACTACTTCTTCGGTATTGGCGGGGGGTAAAGGCATGTCAGCTCCCTCCTGGTCCCCACCGTGAGCTTGGTCAGTTACATTAGAACCCACTAGGGCCTCTGTGGTCGGGGTAACCTGGTCGTTAAGGGCAGACATAATTTTACTTTCTACTTTTACCGCGTTTACCGATTGTCGAAGGCTAGGTAGTTGACTGACAGCGTAATCCTCTAAGTACTGAGGTGGCTGTCGTCTGCGCTGCGGGCGTTCTACGTTAGGAGGACCGTTTCGTGGAGTGTTCATCATAGGCCATTTCAATATTAATAACACTATATTAATATTACACTAGTTACCCTCCGGCTCGAAGGACCAATTGTAACTGAGGGGTACAATTCCCTGACTGTATTGATAAGTATGGTATCATTAAACCACTACCTGCTTTATGTACTTTAAATACTGGCCACACAGTACATGATGTAGATATGATGAACACTTTCCCACCTGATGAAACGAAGTCCACACAAATGTATAAATCGAATATTTTATATAGCAAAGGGTATATACAACGTTCACTTAATGACATTTATGATTTGAATGCACTTGTAAGGCAAATGAGTATTCGTTGGTAAATCAACATTGAATGTCCAATCTCTGGTTACGCAGGGAGCAAGTATACAACCTGGTTCTTTAGGGAACTATAGCGATGGTACTTAAATGATTATAGCTGGATACACTAAAGGGGGGTCCCGCTGGTTGTAAGTCAGTAGGGGGGGGGGGGTTAGGAGAGCCGCTGGCGATATCCCATCTGGCCGACGATTTCTTGGGAGAATTCAGAGTGCTGAACACGGTGCCCACAGAACCTCGGTCCGCAGATGAATACAGCTGGGCCCTCTTGTAGACGGTAGATGCCGGTCCACAACGAAGAGACGTGAGGCGACCTCACTCGGGGTAGAGCGCCGTCTCACCTGGACTCCTCTCGGGGGGGGTAGTTCCAACACTCAGCAGTGTTGGCCGTTATCCATGGCATAATCAAAGCACCCAAAGCACGTAGATAATCCAAGCCGTGGAGGGCTCGCCGTCGTCCGGGTGAAGTAATCCAATGTACAGGTCCACTCGTCCTGGCCCAGAGCTCCTCGGATGCAAGCACCACACGTGGTCTGCCCAGCCTGGTTAAGACTCCAGATAACGTCAGGAACGATGGGGGTACTGCTCACTTTATAACTCTAACCGAACGATGCACCATACATAATAGACTATTATTAACTTAATAGAAATACGTCCCACTCGACGGTATAGTGCCAAACTATGACAATTCAACTATTAATCCACACGATGTCTCAATGCCTATTCTGAGGCCAAGTAGGCCATACTGCACCACACGTGCGTCGTGGGTGAGGCTTCACGTCTGTTACTAGGTTGGAGGGTAAAGGACTAATGGACTAAAAGAAAGTTCTACTTTACTTGCGCCATATATATATGCGCTGTGAACAAATAGTACCATTCGTATTTCGCCAGACGTATTCCTACGCGGAACCGGGCTTGTAACGACATGTTCGTCGGCACGATTGAACTTGAACCAAGGGGCTTGGCTGCTGGCGCCAGGTTCTCGTCCAATGGTAGAATGAAACTATTATGGGCTGTTAGTAGACTAAAGGGATATTCAGTGTATATGTACAAGGAATATACAGGGGATATCAAACGATATACAAATACTATTAAATATATATCCATAAATAAATATATATATTCGGTTTAATCTGATCCTTCACAACACCGTGGATACGGCTACTGTTACACACACACACGCTGGCGGTGATAGGAACATCGGATTACCCCAAGACTGGTAACAGAGTCCTTACCTCAGATCAGATGTTCTGCAAAAAGATTAATCCAATTCCTGATCGCCATTCCAAATATTGATCGCGTTTATTGATCCAATGTTATAGCACCAAAACACATAATCGAAAGCTGCTCCGAGCCTCCCCAGTGAATGTGGTAACAGATACTGCTTGCCCGAAATGGAAAAACCCCAGACCGGAGTTTTTCTCTGATGCACAGTCCCATCCAATCCAATCCAATGATGTGCAATACCATCCGGGGAGACGATTCGAGCTCAGACCCATTCCCAATGATAACGTCAGGCTGGATGAATGAAAAATGTATGGATATTGCTAATAAAAGAAATAACGTTTAAAACCCGAGTTTTCTCGGGTCTTGGCAAGAAGATACATACCGTTTTTGTCTCTGTGCGTGCATTTTAGCTTTGGGAATAGACGCTCCGTTAGCATAGCTTAGCTTCATCACTGGAAGTGAGGCAGGACAGTAGCCTTACAGTGCCTTACAGTGTATTGCAAGGTCTGACATTGACCAAACTTGATATGCATGACCTTGGTGGGCTCTAGGTCAACTCCTGAAAAGGGGGTCAATGTCAGACTTTGCAATCAAAAGTTAGGGGGCTAATAACCCTTGCCATAATTTCAGTGCGCCCCCTAACTTTTGATTGCAAGGTCTGACATTGACCCCCTTTTCAGGAGTTGACCTAGAGCCCACCAAGGTCATGCATATCAAATTTGGTCAATGTCAGACCTTGCAATACACTGTAAGGCACTGTAAGGCTACTGTCCTGCCTCACTTCCAGTGATGAAGCTAAGCTATGCTAACGGAGCATCTATTCCCAAAGCTAAAATGCACGCACAGAGACAAAAAAGGTATGTATCTTCTTGTCTAACTCCAGGGAAGATGTTAAATAAGCTAATTTCCCAAAATGTTGGAGTTCCCCTTTAAGTTAAAATATTATAAATCTACATGCCTTGAGGATGTCATTCTTTATATAGCCTGCCTATCAATTGTTTTTAAGCTCAATAAACTCTGACCGGAATTGATCCCATTTGTCCGGTAGGACACGGAGACCAGCAACAATTTTTTCTAGCGGAAACCCTGGCGTATACTAAGGGACAAACATCTGTGCAATAGCACCACCAAAATCACACATTGGTCGATACCTACTAGACAAAGGATATAGGTTGTCCAGCTGCTTTTGTATGTTGTAGTGTTGTCACGATACCAACATTTTGACTTCGATACAGATAGGAAAGGTAATGGAATATATTATTAGATGACAGGTAATGGAATATATTATTAGATGACAGACATGGAAAGACATACAATTCTTAATATTTTGACACTGCAGCTGTAACAGAATCATTTGATTATTTACGTTTCAACAGAGCTATATACTATAGCTAATGTCCATCTTCCTTTTGAATGAAATAGGATCAGGAAAAAAGAAAAAAGATGGAAAATGTATGATATAGATAACTGTAAATGTTTAAAAAAAATCCTGAAATAAAGAAATTTATATAAAAAAAAGAAAAAAAATAGGATAAGGAGAGAGAGCGAGAGAGAGAACCAGTCATACCAGCTAGGGAGCCCCAATCGATCGGCCAACGATCGGTATCGGCCGATAATCAGTATAAATATGAGATTGGGTCATTCCGATAATGCTTCCTACTCGCCGATTGCGAAAACCGATCGATGACGCGCGCGAAAAACATAACAGAAACACAACTCTCAGCGGAGTTGGAATGAGAGCATGAGAGAGCGAGTGTGTGAGAGAGAGAGAGTGTGTGTGCAAGCGTGAGAGTAAGTTACTTACTAAGTGTAGTAGACTCGAGACGACGGAGCCCCGCTACACCATAGATATATAAACATTATGCGCTCAGGGTTTCCGTTGTCCGGTAATTACCGGTTTTTGACAAAATCTGTTGAAGTCAGACATATTTAAATCTCTCCGGTCATAATGTCCGGTGAAAATAATTCCCTCCAAGCACAATTTGAATTGTATTAAAATAGTTACATTTGTTTCATTGTTGCTTCACCAAGCAGGTCTAATAATTAGGGATGCACCGAATGGGAAATTCTTGGCCGAAACCGATACCGAAAAATAGGAAACAGTTGGCCGAAAACCGAAAGGCCGAAAATGATTCATAGAATAGAATATTTTTTTACCAATGTTGTTCAGCTACCTGATTATGGAAAAATATATGATTATGGCAAAACTTAACTTAAATAATAAATAATCACTATTATGGGTCTTTTTGTATCACAAACAGTACTGTATTTGCAAATATGGTATGTCATAAATGTATAGATGTAGCAGTACTGTCTATCTGTATGTCATGTATGTCATATACCGGTATGTCCTGATGAATTGAAAATGGGGGACCCTGATGTAAACAAGACGAAAGTCTTTCTCTGGTCTGCATCCCCTTAACAATTGTGTGTATTGAGCTGTACTGTATTGTACCCATTCTGCAATCTGTTAAAGTTTTCAATCAATCAATCAATCAATCAGAGAGAGTGAGAGAGAGAGAGAAAGAGAGAGAGCGAGAGCGGCGGACATCTGCAGTTGCATACTATTGGTATGTTCTTCGTTGGGACTGGGAGGCGGAGATATAATAGTCATCACGCAACGTTTATATTTCACGATAATATTGCCGTCTCTCTCCCAAATTTCTCAGTTCTTCGCTTGATATAATTAATACAAATGTCCAATATAAAGGGAATTCGTTAGCTCAGAAAATTTTTATTATAACAGACTGCTGTTTAATCATGTCAGGCCGACTGCGCACAGACACCTATTTGATTTCAAGTCCGTAGCAGCACGGAGTCTCGGGACTTATTTTATTTGGAATATAATGACTGTATATGCAAAAGTAGCCTAGTTTTAAGTTAAAATATTATAAATCTACATGCCTTGAGGATGCCATTCTTTATATTATATAGCCTGCCTATCAATTGTTTTTAAGCTCAATAAACTCTGACCGGAATTTCTCTCATTTGTCCGGGAGATGGCAATCTTGCCGGACACCGAGACCGGCAACAATTTTTTTTAACGGAAACCCTGACTCGCACACCGTGCGAGTAATAGATTTTTCCGTTTCGCACACACATATTTCTAGGGGCATATGCAAGCAATATGGTCGCACTGTAGAGCCCTGCACTGATGGATACATCTTGATATTTGTCTAGTCTAGTGTGTTCATTAGATGGGTGAAATCCTCTTTCAGTGCCTCTGTGCCCGTTTTCGTAGGTAGTTAGCCTCTGGTATGCATGCCATAAGCGTTAGCCACGCTTCTAGGCCCCTTTTCTTTTGGAAAGAATGATAAAATATATAGTTTTTAATTTTGCTTTTTATATTCGACTAAGAGGTTGGCCAGTCGACTACGGCTCCTTTCGACCGATTAGTTGACTAATCGCCTAATAGGGGTCAGCCCTAGTAGGAGCACAGTGAAAATTGTTCAAGTAACAGAGTTTATTAACACTTTGGGTGCCGGGAAACGCTTTACAGCGTCATTCCCGGCCATGCTCAAGTTGCCGAAGACGCTTTACAGCGTCTTTGATCTGTTTACATCTTTTTTCGATTTTCTCCGTCTGAACTTCACAGCGGAGCTTTTGGCAGAAAGTTTGAACAGGAAACTGCATTTCCTCTCAAATTACACTAGGTGGCAGTGTCCCCCTATTTTCTAACACTATCACATGAGGGTGAATATTGTACCCCACAATGAATCTGGCATTTGATTGGCCAGCATACCTGGCCAATGTGACCACAGGTATAAAAAGTTTGCGCGATCCCAGAATCGACAAGGTTTTGGAGGGAGAGAGAGATAGATAGAGCGATAGAGAGAGAGATTGAGAGAGAGATATTTGAATTGAGATCAGCCTATAGTCTATATCAGGGGTCAGCAACCTTTTTGACATGGAGTGCCTGTTTGAAATATAGTTGTAACTAGTGTGCCTCAACAATATTCCATGCATCGTAATTCTTTTTTCTAATAATCAGGTCTTTTTAATTTATTATGATGGTTGTATCAACCCTAAATCTGAGTTGGGGGGGGGGGAATGCAATGCAGACAAACAGCTGCATACAGTGCGACCATTTCACTCACATTTGCCCATTCATTTTTGGTGTGTACTGTACATGTGCTGTCATAGCTCCACCTACAGGCCTAATGGAGAACACCAGGATGTGAATGGAGGGTGAATGTGAGGTATATCGTGTAAATAAGTTTTGATTGATTGCAAGACTACACTGTAAAAAAAATATAATAATAAGTTACCAGAACTTAAAAATATTGAGTTCAGTTACTGTGCATTAAGGTTTTCAGTTTTCAATCCATAATAAGTTAACAGAAAAATAAGTACACAACCACATTATTTCAACCTAATAAAACTATGTTTATTGTCATTGTTTTAAGAACACAAGTTGACTTGGTAATACTCACATTTTGAGTAAAAAAATGGCTTTTAACATGTGCAATGTTCAATGAAATAGAAAAATAAATAATACAATTTGTTGATTAATCCCACTGGTCACAATGGTGACCGTAATAATGTTTTTGTTATAAGGCTCTGCAAATGTTACTGAATGATGTAGCAATGTATTTCCAGCTAAATTGAAATAATAAACAATTAAAGGGTCTCAATTAAATATGTGGTAGTAAAAATAACCTGTGGGAGGATTTCAACAAGATAAATGAGACAACAGTGCAAAATAGTTCACTATAATATAAAAAAAAAAAAAAAAAAAAAAAATTATAATTATAATTTTTTATTTTTTATTTTTTTATGCTGCCCCCTGTGCCTATGCAAATGCCCCCGCGTGCCTATGCAGGCACGCGTGCCTAGGGTTGCCTACCCCTGGTCTATATTTATAGTGTTATACAGTATAGTGGTAGTATCAGAATAATTGTAAGGTTTCAGCTGTGCTTTAGAAAGTACTTAGTCGTGCTAAGTAGTAGTACTATTGTGAGGGATTAGTGTGTAGTCTAGGTAGTATATTTCAGTAGTAGTAATAGTAGTTTGATCAGTTAGTAGTTCCATTTAGATTATTAGTTCAGTATGAGGAGACGTAGTGTAGGTAAGAGAGGCGACAAACCGACAGCGGATCGGTTTGTTCAAACGAAGCTGGCGTTTGGACCCGCGGTTGCAGCAGCGGCACCAACGACCGGACCTTTGGTAGCTCCAGCAGCGGCACTAACGACCGGACCTTTGGTAGCTCCAGCAGCAGCACCAACGACTTTGGTAGCTCCGATCGGAGAGAGCCGTGAGACCGTTGCTGGGCCCAGCAACGCGTCTCGCCCCGGGACCGGGAGCGGCTCTCCCCGACGCAGTTCGAGGAAGAGGAAGGCTGCCGCTGTGGTCATAGCTTCTTCATCCGAGTCAGCGGACAGCGATTCGACCACCCATGAATCTGATGAGAGTGCCGATTGGGAACCACCAGGTAATTACACGGTCTTATATATATGTGATTGTGTGTGTGTGTGAAACGTGTATTTGATGATTTACCTAACGCTAATTGATTCATTGTATACTGTGAATATGTAACGTTAGTTCGCCAAACCAACGCCGATATGCATTTATTATATGTGATTGTGTGTGTGTGTGTGAAACGTGTATTTGATGATTTACCTAACGCTAATTGATTCATTGTATACTGTGAATATGTAACGTTAGTTCGCCAAACCAACGCCGATATGCATTTATTATATTATAGCTCCGGAGTCATCTGACGATGATCTCGATTTGGGTCGGAGGTGTTATGGGTCTGATTCATCGCACGAGTCAGACGTGGGACGCGGTGGTGGTCGAGGGGGCAATGGTACGTCATGTTGCAATGTGAATATTGTTTTTTTTTTTTTTTTTACTTTGGCCATTCCCCTGGCTCTTTTTAGCGTTTATCGCATTTATTCTGGTCAAGAATGACCGACAAAAACAGGCTGAAGGGGTACAGATGGGGGGGAAGACACTCTGGGAAAGGCACGGCTGCAGTCCGGGATTCGAACTCGCTAAACCCCAGATCCGTGACGAGCACGGTTGTCCCCGGCGCCGAAATAGCGCTCGAGGTACGTGGTGAGCTACTGGAGCTCCCCGTGTGAATATTGTTTTACGTGCATGTTCAAATCGATAGTTGATGACCATGTGCTACATGTTAGGTTGCATGGCCTTGTGTGTGTGTGTGTAGGTGCACGCCCTTTGATGTGTGTAGCTATCAATGTAAGTGATATAGTTGCATGCTGTGCAGGACACCATGTGCTAAGTTGGGGTGCACAGCCTTTGTTGTGTGTGTGTGTGTGTGTGTAGGTGCACGCCCTTTGATGTGTGTAGCTATCAATGTAAGTGATATAGTTGCATGCTGTGCAGGACACCATGTGCTAAGTTGGGGTGCACAGCCTTTGTTGTGTGTGTGTGTAGGTGCACGCCCTTTGATGTGTGTAGCTATCAATGTAAGTGATATAGTTGCATGCTGTGCAGGACACCATGTGCTAAGTTGGGGTGCACAGCCTTTGTTGTGTGTGTGTGTGTGTGTGTGTGTGTAGGTGCACGCCCTTTGATGTGTGTAGCTATCAATGTAAGTGATATAGTTGCATGCTGTGCATGCCACCATGTGCTAAGTTGGGGTGCATGGCATGTAGGCCTGTTTGAAGTGAGATGGAGTAGGGCCTCTTTTTTTTTTTACAAGGGCTTGTGTGTGTGTGTGTGTGGTGTGTGATATGCAGGCCTCGCCATAGTAATCAATGCTATTTCATTTAGCATAGTCCCAATATCATTGATTACAGCACACACACACACACCACATCAAAGGCATGAACCCTCTCAAACACCTTTGAACTATGGCGAGGCCTGCTATCACACACCACACACACACACACACGCCCTTGTAAAAAAAAAGAGGCCCTACTCCATGCTTTGATGTACAATGGCCGCTGATTTATTTTGTGTTCATTACAGGATCTGACACCGAGTCCGGGGCTGATACACCAACATGCTTGGGTATGTACTAACTACATTTATGTAAATTGCGACGCAGAGGAGCGAAGAGCAGGGCTGCGATCCGTCAGGAAGAGGAGAATGCCTGGTCTCGTGAGGGCTGGGTGCCTCACAGGATCCCCTTCACAGCCCAACCGGGGTTGCTCCAGGACGCCGCGGCAC
Organism: Notolepis coatsorum; assembly: GCF_963971535.1. Lineage (NCBI taxonomy): Eukaryota > Metazoa > Chordata > Actinopteri > Aulopiformes > Paralepididae > Notolepis > Notolepis coatsorum. The sequence goes on from NC_140168.1 coordinate 170,397,160, forward strand.
TCAAATCGTACCGGCCTGCAAAATGGATGGATCTGTTCCCGACGGATTCTTTTCTGAATTCCATTGTTGCCCAGACCAACCTCTACGCTGATCAGTCCATTGCCCGGCTGGACCCCACGCTAACCAGTAGCAGGGCACTGCTTTGGAAGCCCCTCACATTGAAGGAGCTGAAGAAGTTCCTTGGACTCAATTTCCTTAGCAGTGTCCTGCGGAAGCCTCGCGTGGACCAGATGTGGACCACTGACGACATGATGTACACACCATATTACTCGCAGACCATGCCACGCAACCGGTTTCAATTGATCTGGCGATTCCTCCACTTTGCGGACAATACATCCCTGGAAGTTAGAGACAAATTGTGTAAAGTACGCCCTGTAGTCAACCATGTAAACGTGAGGTGCAAGGACCTGTACCAGCCTGAACATGAGCTCGCCATTGACGAGGGGGTGATGGCATGGCGAGGCCGCCTGACCTTCCGGGTCTACAACCCCAACAAGCCCACCTGCTATGGCATCAAGTCGTACTTCCTGTGCGAATCACGCACAGGATATTGCTTTGCATTTAAGCCATATTGTCGGGAAGGCTCGCTCCTGGGGGACACGGTCGTCGGTCTGCTTGGACGTCTGTCTGGGGCCGGATATACGTTGTACATGGACAATTTCTACAACTCGGTACGTATGTCCGCCAGGCTCCGACAGTTGAGGACCGACGTCTGTGGTACCCTCAGGAAGCACCGGGGGGAGCCAGCCATCATCAAGAACATGCCCAAACGTGACATCGGTGTGGGGGAGCGCATTGCGGTCAACAACAAGGAGGTCCTGATCGTGGCATGGCGCGATAAGAGGATCGTGAAGACCATCAGCAGCTACCACGAGGACACCATGGAAATGGCGATGGTGTGGAAGAAGCAGAAGAAGGGCAAAGCGCTGAGGGTGGAGATGCTCAAGCCGTCATCAATCATGTCGTACAATAAATTCATGAACGGCGTCGATCAGCTGGATCAGAACATCTCGTACTATCCGGTTACACGTAAGACTGGAAAGTGGACCAAAAAGTTTGTGATGTATCTGATCCAAATATGTATGTTCAACGCTTTTGTCTTGTACAAAAAAAAGCACCCACAAGGGCATTACTACAACCTCTTCCGGTTCACCAGGGCTGTGGCGTGGACCTACACAGATGGTCTGGAGAAGAAGATTCCTGGGGTGACAGCGGAGATGGAGGCGGAGGCAGGGGAGGAGGCAGGGGAGGAGGGAGGGGGTGGGGATGAGGAGGAGGCAGGGGCTGAGCAGGTGGGGCGTGACGACCCTAGGGCCCCACTGGGGGACCCGCAGAGCAGATTAGTGGGTGGCTTTGTGAAGCATGTAATGGTTGCATACAAAGCTACACCCAAGAGAAAGCTACCGTGTAGGAAATGTCGGGTCTGCAGTAGGCGTGGCATCAGGAGTGAGACCAGATATTTTTGCACATCGTGCAAAGTCCCCCTGCATCGTGACAAATGCTTCGCTCTGTACCACACAAAGAGGGATTTCTCTAAATAGTTTCTTTATTAGTTGTCATACAGAAGTACAGACTACTTCTAAATAATCCGGCACACAGAAGTACAGATTACTTCTAAATAATCCATCATTGTGTGATACAGACAGAACCATGTGTACCGGTACATAGTATAGCTAGCTGAGAGTAGTATAGTATAGTGTAGTATAGTATAGTATATGGGTAGTTGCACTGTTTTCTGTACAAGACAAATGCGTTGAACACATGTATTTGGGCCACGGTTGTCGATATTGCATAGGCATGTTTGGACCACTTGCAGATGAGACGTTATGTTAGCGATCTAGCTGTATCGACTCCATTCATAATTTGCATTGCGTGTGTATATAGTTTATTTTTTTATTTATCTTTTCCCCCCTCATTTTTACCGTTTGCACAGAACCAATGGTTGCTGACAGTCACCCAGTTTATAAAAGTATATACTGTAGGTAACATACCACACTTTTCTAATGCAGTCCATTGGCCTCTTATTTATATACTTTGGAAGCATGTATTGGATATTTTTTGGTCCACAGATCATCTGGCGCTTCATCCATTTATCAATGGACAATGCAGTCATCGATGCGAGAGACCAAGTAAGATACGCCCTGTAGTTCATGTGACGTGCCTGTACTGTGAATGTTACCAGCAAACTTCTAAATGCACTGAAACAATGGTTGGTTATCCTCCAGTGTTCACTTTTTATAAGGTATTGTCTTGGTAAATTACCATAATCCTATACTGTGAATGTTACCAGCAAACTTCTAAATGCACTGAAACAATGGTTGGTTATCCTCCAGTGTTCACTTTTTATAAGGTATTGTCTTGGTAAATTACCATAATCCTATACTGTGAATGTTACCAGCAAACTCCTAAATGCACTGAAACAATGGTTGGTTATCATCAGCCAGTGTTCACTTTTTATAAGGTATTGTCTTGGTAAATTACCATAATCCTATACTGTGAATGTTACCAGCAAACTTCTAAATGCACTGAAACAATGGTTGGTTATCATCAGCCAGTGTTCACTTTTTATAAGGTATTGTCTTGGTAAATTACCATAATCCTATACTGTGAATGTTACCAGCAAACTTCTAAATGCACTGAAACAATGGTTGATTATCCTCCAGTGTTCACTTTTTATAAGGTATTGTCTTGGTAAATTACCATAATCCTATACTGTGAATGTTACCAGCAAACTTCTAAATGCACTGAAACAATGGTTGATTATCCTCCAGTGTTCACTTTTTATAAGGTATTGTCTTGGTAAATTACCATAATCCTATACTGTGAATGGTACCAGCAAACTCCTAAATGCACTGAAACAATGGTTGGTTATCATCAGCCAGTGTTCACTTTTTATAAGGTATTGTCTTGGTAAATTACCATAATTTTATACTGTGAATGTTACCAGCATATGTGTCTAATGCACAGCAACAATGGTTGGTACTGATGACTTGTCACCCAGTTTATTGAACATATTTTGCAATAAAAATGTTCATTTCATCAAAGTTTCAAGTTTTCTGCATTGTAAAGTATTCTGTATTTTATAATAATGTTTTCTGGACCTACACCAGTAGTTATAACTTACTTGTTCATTAGCGCCAGGTAGGGCTGGGCGATATGACGATATTATATAAATATCGGGTACAGTTCATTAACGATACACTTTTTCAACGTATCGTGGATATCGTGATGTTTTGCCCAAGAGGATTGTGTCGCGTCAATCTGTCCACACGTTACTCGTTCATATCTCAGCCTGTGCTGAGATATGCCCATTCCGCGGTCTGTTAATAAAGTTTTCAATCAGACAGATGTATGGAAAGGCTTTTATTATAACATTCGTTGTAGTAAAATCATTATGCCTCATTTAGTCATCCTGTGAAGCACTGGTCTCCTACTCGACGGCCGCGGGGAGCTAACGTTAGTAGCTTTGTTGATGTTCAGCACACGGGACATTCAGGAAGTCAAAAACTAATAACGCTTGCCGATTGGTGCTAAGAACAGCAGGGCGGGTGCAAGCGGTGTGACGTCATTGGCAGACTCGACTGTCAATCAAAATGATTATGTTTCCGTCAGAATGAATGAATGAAAACTGTATTAAAAGGTTGCAGAATGGGTACAATACAGTACAGGAGGATGAAGACCAGAAAAAGACTTTCGGCTTTTTTACATAAGGGTCCTCCATTTTCAATTCATCAAAACATTTAGAGACATACATATATACAGTAGTTTCATAAAAATGCTAAAATGCTATTTATTGATTGATTGATTTAAAACTTTAACATATTGCAGAATGGGTACAGTACAGCTCAATACATACAATTGTTAAGGGGATGCAGACCAGAGAAAGACTTTAGTCTTGTTTACATCAGGGTCCCCGATTTTCAATTCATCATATTTCATATCTAAATCATATAATATCTCATATGCAATATATAATCTAATAATCTAAATCTAATATAAAAATGCTAAATGCATGGGTATTTTATTTTGTCTTTAATGTTAGCTTGCAAACTCAAATACTGTCTTGGTAAGCCTCATAATGAATTGTTTGGGGTAAAAAAGAAAAACATCGTGATGTGTATCATGTATCGCCGAAAGGTCAGAAAATATCGTGATATCATATTTAGGCCATATCGCCCAGCCCTAGCGCCAGGCATGGTGGTTGATAAGGTAGTAGTATTTCCAGGTGAAACTAATTGATATATTATCAATACAAGATATTATTACTTTATGAATGTGTTTATCATGTACGAATAAATTGGAAAACAGGTAGGTACAGAGCAACAGTGTCTACAACACAGGAGCAGATTATGCACAGTACATGAATGAGAAACAGTCGAAATGTTTTTTTTTAGTTTATTGCATGCACATGAACAATAAAACAATCTATCAATCAAACCAACAATCTATCAAACAATCTATCAATCAAACAACCAATAAAACAATCAATCAATCAAACAACCAACAAAACAATAAAACAATCTATCAATCAAACCAATAAAACAATCTATCAAACAATCTATCAATCAAACAACCAATAAAACAATCAAACAACCAACAAAACAATCAATCAATCAAACAAAACAATCAATCAAACAACCAACAAAACAATCTATCAATCAAACCAATAAAACAATCTATCAAACAATCTATCAATCAAACCATCCATCCATCCATCCCAGTCTAAATTGCTTTATAACACGTTCAGTACCTATTATCACCCCGGCGTCGCACCTTTCATAAAAGAGCCCATAACTCCTGTTCTAAAGAATATACCTGGATTTTTACCCTTTGTTGACGTTTTTTAACTTGTAATTGTGAACGAACGAAGACATGCAGAAACAAACGGTTTTTTTCATTGTGTACATCAACTTGTCGTCGTCAAATGAGCCAAACCATTTCCCCATAGTTATAATATAAAATATAGAAATAGCTCCGCTAAGATCATGAGATATGCTAAAATCGCCCAGGAATCCTGGCAATCCACAGTCATTTTCCGGATTTCTGGCCGGCACCCAAAGTGTTAACAAACTATTTATTACATGCATATTATACTGTGCATGTGCATACTAAGGGCCAAACATCTGTGCAAATAGCACATACCACCAAAAGCACACATTGGTCCATGCCTACTAGACACAAAGGATATCGGTTGTCAAGCTGCTTTTGTTTGTCACAATACCAACATTTTGACTTTGATACAGATAGGAAAGGTAATGGAATATATTATTAGATGACAGAACATGGAAAATAATTTATATAATTATTTAATTCATTATAATTGAAACGCTATTGAATAATAGTTAATGCAATTATTCTGTTACAGCTACTAAGCTATAATTTATACTATAGCTGTTAGAGCTGCCGCGGTATTGATTATTTCCTTATCGCACAAATTTGCAAAATATTTCCTACCGCCGCGGTTTTTACCGCACGCACACAAAAAATTAAAAAAAAAGTTTGAATGCATTTTTTTTTTTTAGTAGTAGTCTACTCTTTATAGCATATAGCCTGCCTCTAGTCTAAATGTCTATCTTTAGAGGATGACTTTGCAGCATGAATATTGTTTGGGATTCGGCAAGCACGCATTAGTTATTGAAAGTGAAACACGGATGCGCAGTTCACTCGGTGTCGCGGGCACCCCCCCGACCCTTTCTTATTATTATTACTATAAAGTTACTACTTTATAATAAAGGCATTCGTTTTGTGGCATTAACATTATATAGTTATGCGTTCAATAACATCAGCGTATTTACCGGACCATAGCAAGCAATACTCTATTCATATCTCAGTTCCTTTCTTTGCTCAGAGCGTGCCGAGTTGTCCCATTCTGCGGTCTGTTAATAAAGTTTTCAATCAGACAAGTGTATAGAACGAAGGGCTTTTATTATAACATTCGTTGCAGACAGTAAAATCATTATGTCTCGTTTAGTACTCCTGAAGAGCGATGATAGTCCACTCCGGCGGAGAGTTAAAGCTAACGTTATTAGCTGTTGTGATGAACTGACATTCAGGACGTAAAAACGTGTGACGCGTCTCTCTTCTGACCAATCAGTGGTCTGCAATGTTTCACGTGACTTTTCTGGTACCCAATAGGGTCGCTTGGAACCTCGATAGACGAGTAGGGTATATCTGCAGAGCCGCAAGCCCAACGAGAGGAGGGTAAATTATTATTATTATTATAAAAAACAGCAGTGACGCGGTATTCAGCCTACTCTGCGGTGGCCGTGATGTAACAGCGATACCGCGGTAATGCGGTAATCGCGGCAGCTCTAGCTACTGTGCATCAATATCTTCCTTTTTCAGGAGAGTGAGATGTAGAGAGGGAGAGAGAGTGAGACACACACACACAGAAACACAGATATTCTCAGCCGCCCCCCCCCCCCCCCCCCTCTCTCACTATGCCTGTTGGCAGTGATGGCTTACTGTGTGCGTGTGTGGGTATATGTGTGTTAGGGGTGTAACGGTACGTGTATTCGTCCCGCGAATTTACGGTACGGCCGTCACGGTGCGGTACGCGCACCCATGCGACGAATACGCCCCACAGCGCAAACACACCCACATGCAGGCACTCGCGAGGTCCGTGCGAGAACAGTGCGCGTGGCCGGGCACACCGAGCTCAGACTTCAGAGCGGCGAAAGTGCACGGAGGAGAAAGGCACATTTAGAACAGCTGCAGGGTCATTACAGTTTTCTTTCGTTTTCTTGTGCGCCCAATAACATTAACCAAATGAAACCAATGGAAAGAAACACACACGCGTTGCCGACACACACACACACACACACACACACACACACACGTGCCAACAAACGCATCAACATTCTCCCCCGCCTCAACTCAAGTTCAGACCTATATGCTACTCTATTTCATTAGCACTAAAAGTGATTTTCCTTTTTTGCATTAGTAACTTCAGAATGTTATCTTTCAAAAGAGACCAGGCTTATACATGTGCTATAAGCATAATGTATAAAGATAAGCTTTGCAAAAAAAGTATGCAGTCCTCAAGTTAAAGTATAAAAAAAAATTGCCGCTTTTCTGGGTGCATGTTTCCAAGCATATGTTAAAACAATAGAGGCATCTTTGAGTAAACTTTGAGTAGAGATTCAAGAGGTTTATTCATCACATACAGTACAGTACACAAGACCGTGAAATGAAGGTGGCCATGCCCGCTTCGATTGTGCAAAGTATCATTAAGTATCTCGAGGCTGGGGCCAGCATGTCCTCTTTTTTGGAAATCAAAATATGGTCACCCTAGTGTTGATCCATGCTGCTAATTGAGCTATGCTAATGGCTGCTAATATGCTATAGCATCTCTTCAGTTGTGTGTATTCTGGATGACATTGCATTCTGCCAATTACTTGTTATATTTGGTCCATGCGGCTAATTGAGCCAATGCTAATGCTAATATGCTAGATAGCATCTTTAGTTGTGTGTGTTCAGGTTATGATTAGTAAGTATGTACCTCTGTTAATTATTGTATGTTCTGCTTATCTGTTGCAGAATACCACTCACTAGCCTTACAAACTTGATGAAAACCACTCTGAAACACTCCATCATCAACAACAAATCCTAATTAAAATACAAAAGGACTTCTCTGTCTCTTGTGTCCACTCTGACCGGGGTATGCTGTTTTGGATGAAGTGGCTCCAGCAAACAACATTACAAAACGGTATATCTTCAATACACACACTCGCCCCAACTTACGTCACGCACACACCCAGAGACGGAGAGGCGGTGCCACAGGTTTGTTTGGAGGAAACAGAGAACGGGGATACGAGAGCGTGAGAGAAGTGGAGAGAGTTTAGCGAGTTTAAACGTTAGCCTACGTGTTTTATTCAGAAACAGCAATGGAATATGGAGGCGCCGAGGTGGATGAACTGGTAGTAGCCTCACGTTTTAACAGTTAGCATTGCGGCCAGCGTAAATGAGCTAATAAGGCACTGGATTCATACAGTAGCTTGATAGCTAGCGTCGAAATTCTCCGTGTGTCACGTTGAATATGACGTCACAGAGCCCCAGCTACACTGACGGGGGGGGTACACCGTCTTTTAGGGCTGGGCGATATAACGATAAATATCGCGATATATTTTAATAATCGATATCGAATATCGGAATAAAAAAAAATCGAAAAATCGTTTTTTTTTTTTTTTACCTGCAACAGGGCAGTTTTAAAACCAGAGACAGTGGACAGACTTGTCTTTCTTGCCTGCAACTTAAAGTAATGGCTTTGCTTGTCCAAATGACAATACTGACCAAATTCAGATTTCTTTTTCTCTTGTCCATTTATTTTGTTTGCTTTCTAATTTAAAATACATTTTGAAACCGTCTGTACACAGTAGGCTATGTGTGCTAGCAGAACTAGACTCCAGTCACGAGTCACAGTGCACATGTGCGGTGGTTTGTCCACCAAAAAAGCGCCAAAAGATCGAAAATAAACTAGCAGAGCCAGAACTGTTCAACTCCTCTGGAGCCACAGCCAGCAGAGAAGCCGGTTTACTTTAGCTTTTAAACCAGCTGCAGCCTGAGAACTGGAGTGTGAGGGGATGTAACACTAAAGATGGCGGCAATGACAAAGAATTGCTGCAAAATAAACATACATCTGTTGTTAAAAAATAAAATAAATTTTTTATTTTTTTTTATATACTTATAACAATTCGATAATTATCGATATCGAGAAATAAAATAAAATTATCATATCGTTATCGCGATATGATTTTTTTCCATATCGCCCAGCCCTACCGTCTTTATATCTATCTATGGGGGGTACTACCGAACCGAGTAGGTACCATGGAAAAGCGGCATAAGAGAATACTTCATAATGTTTCATGCAATTAAAAAGTAAATATTATGATGATGATGCACACACCTTTACAGTGTTTTGTTTACCAGTAGGATGTTATAACATTGCTGATAATAAAAATCATAAGTCTAAGCTATCAAGTCTCCCGTGATTTTATATTACTATATATTAAAAGTATAGGCGGACCATTCCTCGGTTAGATGATTATTATTTTCTCACAGTAGTGCGTGTGTATTTTTGGCTAAAGTGGATAGAAAACAGTACTGTGCAAAAGTCTTAGGCACCAAAGAGTTTTTATATAGTCTTAGATGTTAATAACTTTTTTTCTGTATTAGTGGGTCAGTAGACTACTCTTTTTTTTAGATTTTTAGAAACGTTTAATTAAATTATTTTTTAAAGCATCTTCATGGTTTAATGCAGACATATGTTGCAGGGACTATTTTAATAGTCATGTTGGCGTGACTGTTTCAAAGGGTTAAAGCAAGCATTTTTAAGTGCTTTAGAGGAAATGTCAAAATATCGTGATGTACATCGTGTATCGTGACTAGGGCTGCAACGATTAGTCGACATAATCGACGACGTCGATCATAAAAACTCGTCGACGCAGAATTTTTGCGTCGATTAGTCATAAAAAATATATTATTTTTTATTTTTTGAACTACCCATCTTTGTGAAAGTGGCTTCTCAGCTCTGGTCCAGCTGAAGACAAAGCAGAGGAACAGATTGGACATCGAGTATGACCTCAGAGTTGCTTTGTCTACCATCACCCCAGACTTTGAGACTCTTGTCAGGAGCAAACAACATCCCCAGTTATCCCATTAGTTCCCTGGGATGTTAAGCTAAGAAGTCTGCTATATATTTTTTTTAGTTATTTAAACACTTCCACTTTAATTTGTATTATTTAATTTATTTATCTTGTTATGAGTGATTGTTGTATTGTTCAAATACATTTTAATTTAAAGTCGCTTACGATCCAAATTCAAATGTTTCATGAGTCATTATTTTAATTTGCTATGGGATCATCATGTTATGTTAAGTTAACTGTTAAGGCAGAGGGACTGGACAACAGGTTGACATTCACAGGTGTGCAGACTTGAGCATGTGAGGTAAAACATGCATTGGAGAAGGAGCCATGCCCACAGGAAGCAGAGATTGAGGGTGTGACAAAAATAATCGTTAGATTAGTCGACTAATCGAAAAAATAAGACAGATTAGTCGATTACCAAAATAATCTTTAGTTGCAGCCCTAATCGTGACAGCCAAAAAATATCATGATATCATTTAGAGGCCATATCGCCCAGCCCTAGCTGAGCTTAGGGCTGGGCGATATATCGAGTATACTCGATGTATCGTGGCTTGTTCTACGTGAGATGTAGTAAATTACTATATTGTGAACATCGAGTATTAGCCGTCAGCTAGCCGCCGCGGCTAAAAACAAACGATCAACACGGACCGACTTGCTTTAGTGCAGCGTTTTCCTCTCATTTCATTATATACACAGACCAGCTCAGACCTTCAATGACATGCAATTGAATTGACCAACTGGCTAACGTTAGCCAGCCATTTAGCTGACGCTAAACTATCTAACTAACATGACTCCCCAATACCAGTTTCATTAGTGAGGAAAGGGGGGGGGGGGGGGGTATATTGACGAGGCTTGACAGCAGAGGTCCAAAGATAACTTCACTTTTAGTTTCTTTATATCGCTTCCAGGTTCCAACTGTTGACAAAATTCTCTCTCGCTCTCTCTCTCTCTCTGTAGTGTATAAAGTGTGTGTGTTTTTAGCTAAAGTGGATAGAAAACACAGTACTGTGCAAAAGTCTTAGGTACCCAAGAGTTTTTATATAAATGGTCTTACAGTAGATTATTTCATTTTTAATTTAAAAAGTATTAGTGTTTCAGTAGACTACTCTTAGTAAATTTTTTTGAAACTTTTAATTGAATTTTTTAAAGCATCTTCATGGTTTGGTTTGGTTTAATGCAAAATATGTTGCAGGGACCATTATAATCATCATATTGGCATGACTGTATGCATCAAAGGGTTAAATCAAGCACTTTTAAGTGCTTTAGAGGAAATGTCAAAATGTTGCGATATATATATTGTATCGTGATATAACAAAAGAATATCACGATATCCTTTAGACCAGGGGTGCCCAACCTTTTTTGAACCAAGATCTACTTTTTTATTTACCACCTAGCCCGAGAGCTACCAGCCAAAATTGTATATTGTAAGCAGTCATTTGAGGCTTTATAAAAGCAGCATAATGAACACAAATCTGTCAGTGCCGAGTCCGACCTCATCTTAAATAACAAACAGCATTGCTTGTTGTAGTTAACAAGGAGAGGAAGAGTTGATTTAGCAAAAAAAAAAAAAAAAAAAAAAAAAAAAAAAAAATTAATAATCAAATTTTATTAATCAAGATCTACTTGAAATCAGCCCGCGATCTACCTGTCGATCGCGATCGACTGGTTGGGCACCACTGCTTTAGACTCTATCGCCCAGCCCTAGCTGAGCTGTGGGGAAAACAAACAAATGAAGGCTCACCAACTACAGGCTTGGTGTCCATTTGTTCTTCTTGGTTTGTGGACTGCTTTGTAGTGTCCATGTCCTCCTCTTCACTGGTGGCAGGGTCTGGTTTGATACTTTTCTTCTTCAGGGTGGTGGAGTCCACTTCTATCTCCTGCTTGGCATGATGGGCTAAAGAGCACAGCCTGGACACACAACAGAGATATAGAAAAAGTTACACAAAACGTTTGTTTGAGCAGCTACATTTACAATTAGGCTTATTACATGTTGCTTTTAAATCCTTTCCAGTTTGGGCGGCTAGGTGGCGCAGTGGGCAAGGCGCTCGCCACCAACGCAGGAGATGCTGGGTTCGAGCCCAGCTCTCGGAGTTGCTACCAGCTTGTCTGACCATGTCACCATGGCAAAGAGAGTAGCGGCCAGGTCCAGCGCCACTGAGCCAGGGCCCTTGTGCGTTTCATAAAATCGTCTCAAAGCCAAGAGCTCCAAGCAGGAATGTGCACACATTCTTCCAGTATTGAGACCCGGAAGACGGGTTCAGTTTATTCTAGGGGTGTAAAGGTACACGTATCCGTACCGAACTGTGTCAGTGTGTACTGTACCGAACAGCTGTGTACCGAACAAATACAACGGTATGTATCACTAACAACTGCCCACCGGGGTCCGTTTTCTTCCACAAAAAAGTCGATTATTAATTTCAATATAGAATATTCGTTGACAGCCCTACAAGTACAATTAGTTACTGCACAGTGCACACACTACATCACCCCTGAGTGGAACATGGAAAGCCAAACTTTCCCCCACTGTACCGAAAACCCGTACCGAACCATGACTTCAAAACCAAGGTACGTACCGAACCGTGGTTTTTGTGTACCGTTACACCCCTAGTTTATTCAATGACAGAAGGTTAACCCTTTACTATCACGCAACCGAAACGGGCAGCCGATGAGTGTGTGGATGGTGCAGCTGATAGAGTGTGTGGGTTTTATTATTTACGTTTCAACAGTGTCAAAATATTAATTAAAATTACAATTAATTAAAGAATTGTCCATGTTCTGTCATCTAATAATATATTCCATTACCTTTCCCATCGGTATCGAAGTCAGAATGTTGGTATCGTGACAACACTACAACATACAAAAGCAGCTGGACAACTGATATCCTTTGTGTCTAGTAGGCATGGGCCAATGTGTGATTTTGGTGGTATTAGGCCGAGAGCCAGTAGGGTTGGTCGGTACCATCTTGGGGGACTAACTTTCATAGTGATGTTTGGGAAGGTATACAATAGCAGCAATGCAGCAGTTGCCTCCAAATGTGTGCCATCACCCATTTATAACACTACCAAGCATATTTTTAAGGCCCCCTGTCCAAAATTACATGCCCCAAATTAGGGCTGGGCGATATGGCAAAAAATCATATCGCGATAACGATATGATAATGTTATCATATCACTCGATATCGATAATTATCGAAATTGTTATAAGTAAAAAAAAATATATATATATATATATATATATATATAAAAAGAATTTTAAACAACAGATGTATGTTTATTTTGCAGCAATTCTTTGTCGTTGCCGCCATCTTTAGTGTTACATCCCCTCACACTCCAGTTCTCAGGCTGCAGCTGGTTTAAAAGCAAAAGTAAACCGGCTTCTCTGCTGGCTGTGGCTCCGGCTCCAGGGGAGTTGAACAGTTCTGGCTCTGCTAGTTTCTTTTCTATCTTTTGGTGCTTTTTTGGTGGACAAACCACCGCACATGTGCACCGTGACTCGTGACTGAAGTCTAGCTCTGCTAGCACACATAGCCTACTGTGTACAGACGGTTTCAAACTATTTTAAATTAGAAAGCAAACAAAATAAATGGACAAGAGAAAAAGATATCTCAATTTGGTCAGTATTGTCATTTGGACAAGCAAAGCCATTACTTTAAGTTGCAGGCAAGAAAGACAAGTCTGCCCACTGTCTCTGGTTTTAAAACTGTCCTGTTGCAGGTCACACATTTTTTTAAATTTCGATTTTTTTCCCCCGATATCGATTATTAAAATATATCGCAATATTTATCGCTATCTCGCCCAGCCCTACCCCAAATTAATCACGATAGCTCCTGAACCATAAGGCCTATATGCATGTTTCTGGGCTTCTTTGATAGGTAACAAGCTAGGACAACATGCAAATCATATTACCATTCCAGTAAATGGAGTAAATGGATACTTGGGAGATTTTTTTATCCTCACCTGGTACATAATCTTAATTTAAAAGGCAATATGACCATTATAACCAATATCCCATGGATAATAATGCAACGAATGTCTGTAACCCAGGTTTCAGATTCATAACTATTTAGTCATAGGAACATAAATAGTTAATGCCATTGAATAAGAACATAAATAGCTAATGCTATTATGTAAGAACATAAGTAGTTAATATTATTGGGTACCAAGTCCTTTGAATTACAGCACTGCCCTTTAATTTACTTCATGACGCGAGATAGATATCACGACAGCCACGCCTTGCTTTACGGCAGGTGAGTCTGCACTACGCGCAGATGAGATTATAGATCGACGGAGACTGACGCAGCTGAATGCTGCTGGATACTGAAATGAACTAGCGAGACTAAATAGCAGGATAAAAACAGTTATCAAACAGTTATAAAAGATTCCCCCAGTTGCAAAACCGAAGAAGCGTTGCAGTTAAAGTAGCCTGCGGTTTTGGTGAGTTTCATCAACATTATGCTGTTCATTTGTCGAATATGCAAAATGGTTAGCTTCATGCTACAAGCTAATAACGTTAAGCTAATTAACGTAGTCTCATTCTGAGTCATGCTAGGGAAGCTCCAGGCTCAGTTTGGTTAAATGAAAACTAGGAAGGAACCATTTCAGAAGTACTTATAATTGTATTGATATGCTGTACGATAAGAACATGGTCTATACATTTTGACTGTTTTTGAGAGTTTAATATGGAACGTGAGGAATGTCCCATATGCTAGCGCACTTTAGCCTAACTTAGCATGGGACAGACAGACATTCCCACGTGCTGTGATAAGATAGCCTACTTTAGCTTAGCATAGCTAAAAGTAGCTCGATTGATTATTCATTCTGAAAGCAATGAAAGGATGATGAAGCGATAAAAGATGGTAAATAGCTTTTATTTTCTGAATGCCTGCTTGCAAGCAGGCCAGGTTTTTAGGTTTTCCCAGCACCCCGTTCCACCCTGGAAGCAGTTCCAGACTACCCATCACCACGTGTGCCCACGCGGGATGAGGCTGTGTGCCGGACCGATACAAGATGGCGAGCCAACCCACTGAACCTCTGATATAGCTCAAGGCTAATGCCAGCCTGATGTGAATACCCCTGTTGCTCAACTCCTGTTACCTCAACAGTCCGGTAGGTTTGAACTGATTGAACTTGAATCATAAGAACTTCCACGGATCGAACCGACCTATATCCTTTTCTGATACACGAACTGATTGAACGAGAATACAAGGACATTCCAAGGGCTTCGACCCTGTTCACCTTTTGTTATTTTGATAGTGTTTTGTATTTGATTTGATTTCATTTGATATATGACTACTGATATTTCTCCTATAAGAAGGGAGACTTAGGCCCTTGTTACACAGTGTTTTTGTGCTCGTTTTTATACGTTTTTGAATACATTTGCTGTCCCTATTACATAGAAATGCAGTTTTTTCCGGATACGTTGTGGCCCTACTGAAAACGCTAAATTGTGTTTTCCGTTTTGGAGTAGCGCCAAAACTCGCCGACAACATGTTGTGTAATCTGCGCAGAGCCGTTGTTGCTCAACGTCCATGCGCAGTAGATACCATCTGCGTGCCCTTCCGGTGACAACAGAGCTGTCCCAAATAGCTGCAGCTACCATGTGTTGTCAAGTTATTGTTATAAGGACCCCAGTCCAAGTTACAACAGTCTGCATTCCCTTAACAATTGTTTGTATTGAGCCGTATTGTATTGTACCCATTATGCAATATGTTAAATAAAGTTTACATCCATTCATTCTGCTAGCATTACCGATTGCATGAGCACTGCCGCTGGCTAACGTGAGCTAGCGTTAGCTATCAGACCCTGTTAGCTCAAGCTCCTCTTTCAATCTTAACAAGCATTAAACAAAATGGCCCAGTCATCTATTCACCTTTGTTTAATACACACAGCGTTGTCTCTAATGTTATCTAGCTACTGATAGCTCCCGATGTCATCAGTTTTGTGCTGGCTGGTTAACGTGAGCTAGCGTTAGCTTCTAGCCACAATGCTATACTGTTATACTGGCATATTCCAGTCACGTTAGTGTAACCTACTGTAATTCAACACTATCAGTTCTTTCTGCAGTGGTACAACTATCAACTATAGGTTCAAGGAGACTGGCTCTAAGAAAAAATACACAGGCACCGTGATCTACGTTTTACCTTTTATATAACTTAAAGGGGTTCACCAGGTTCAGTACATATTACAACATCATAGCTTCCATGCAATGGTCCACATTTATAGAAAATAATAAATGAAATAAAAAGGGTACCCAATAAAGTCAGTTTTGAGTGCACTCAATTAAACACTCCACTGGGTTTTGGTGTTCTTCCTGAGAAGGTGCGGATTTTGCTGACATGTGAAGATTGATGTTCAGTTTTTATTACATGCTCCACAACTACTTTCTGAACACTGGGGGGGTTGATGAGGCTCTCATCCAGACATGGCGGTGTTCGAGGGGACTCAGGCGCCAGAGTTTCAATTGTCTCTTTACCTGCTGTGTCACTATCAGTCATCTGAAGTTTAGAAAGATAAGTTTGGAGCATCTGGATTTGACTGGTCTTGCTTAGACCTGCTACTGCTGCAGCAAACTTTTGTTCATCAACGTTTTCTTGTTCTTCTGTTTCCTGAACCGTCTCGTCTTGTATGGTGGTGATGTACCATGTGGCATCATCAGAAATGAATGGTTCAGTGAAGAACGCTGGATCCATACGAGCTATTACTCTTTCATCTTTATATTGGACAAGAGCCCTGCCTTTAGGTTTACATGGTTCATTAGGGACTCGTACACATTTCACTACTTCTCCATGTGTCTTAAAGACATTAGCAATGTCAATTTCTAAATACTTATCATCGATATTGGAGACAAAAAGGCAGCCCTGCTCATGCATTTTATAATGGTTACAATATTCCATTTTGTATTACCAGTCTCCTGGCTGGCTCGCCACTTTATGTAACCTACTGTAATTCAACACTATCAGTTCTTTCTGCAGTGGTACAACTATCAACTATAGGTTCAAGGAGACTGGCTCTAAGAAAAAATACACAGGCACTGTGATCTACGTTTTACCTTTTAAATAACTTAAAGGGGTTCACCAGGTTCAGTACATATTACAACATCATAGCTTCCATGCAATGGTCCACATTTATAGAAAATAATAAATGAAATAAAAAAGGTACCCAATAAAGTCTGTTTTGAGTGCACTCAATTAAACAAAAAGGGAACGGATATTCTGTTCCTACCACCAGGGGCCAAGTTAAAGTTCACCAGCCGACCGTTGGGTGATGGTGAGTGGAGAAGGTCAATGAAGAAGACCACTTCAGTTGATGCAGATCCGTGTTCACTGAAGGGGGTAACAAAAACCAATCTGCACAGAATTGTACAGGCCATCAATAGATTAGCATCATATACTGTAATTATATACCATTAGGCTATACAATTATTTACTGGAACTCACATTATGGCAGGTTTCACATGCATAGCACAGCCTTGCACCATAGCAGTCAACACTAACAATGTATGGCTCAATAACCACAATAACAACCACATTGTAACTTCAGAAACAACAATATGCAGCTTGAGTTAGCTAGCGAGTTGACTTGCTAACTCACCAGGATTCTTCCATTTGTTTATCAGTCTTTCAATTGCCAATGGTTTCTCCTCCAATTCGGTCTTCAAGTCAGCTAGTCTTTTCTTCTCTCTTCCTTGTCCAGTTCCAGCACTGTTAGGTCAGTGAACAGAATCACTGTGTTAACATTCTCCTTTCATCCAATATCCTGACTGGTTTTGGATTACACACTGTAGCTCCATATTAGCAATGAGTAGGAAATGCTAGCTAGCATGAACACGGTATGACTCACCGGAATCCTCTCGTTATCTTCTATATTTCATCTTCTGTCCAAGTAGTTTTCTGTTCAAGTATACCGTTTTCTGTCACTTCTCTAATATTCTCGAACTGCTCCAATATTCTTTCTCTCCGTTGATTGCTTATCAAATGCTTGCAGCCAGGAACAGTTTTCCACACGCTGCTCACAAGCAGGGCTGTACCACGTAATCTCAGGGGAGCGTCAACAAATTACACTCTTCCAGGGAGCGTCAACAAATTACACTCTTCCAGGGAGAGTCACCCAATTCACAGTCCATAATGAATGTTTCAGCTAGACAAGAAAATAGCATGGGCTACATTAGCATGTAGCTAACAATGTAGCTAACAACATTGCCGATCCTTTTTGAGACTAAACTATCCGCTCTTGGTGGTCACTTGTGTTGATGTTAGTTTTGTTTCATCAACAAATGAGAGGCAGAACACAGTGAATGTATCCGTTTTGTTTATTGCACTTTTATTACACTTTGCTGAAAAATAAGTGCTGCATTGGGTAAATAGGTATTTGCCCAGGCCCTGCCCCCCCCCATCAATCTATGGCCGGCCGGCCCAGCCTCTCGCTCTCTCGCTTGCGCGCACAGGGAGGGGGCGGGGGAGGAGGAAGGACACGTGGCACAGCAGGAGAGAGGACATTGGACGAGAGGTACCAGAGAGAAGCTGAGGAGAATCAACCAGCAACAAAAGCAAAATTTGTTAAAAAAAAATATATATATATATATATATTATTTTTTTTTGATATCGAAATGGTATCGAAGTATCGATACTTTTCAAGGTATCGTATCGAAGTCGAAATTCCAGTATTGTGACAACACTACCTCAGAGACGTCTGAACCAAACCTAATGTGTTGATCCAATCAATCTAGGACTTGATATCGAACCAACCCTCCTTAAAGGTTTATCTGGTTTATCTGAATTAAAAAAAAAAAAAAAAAAAAAAATCTAACCCTAACTAACCATACTGTCATGCACTTGTCCTAATAAACTAACCTACACTGTAGCACTCAACACTTTGATGAACATTGTTACTCAGCTGATAGAGTTGTGCTCTTCCTGATGGCTTGTCGTACAGAACTTGTAAGTCGCTTTGGATAAAAGCGTCAGCTAAATGACTAAATGTAAATGTAAATGTAAAGGAGAGGTTACTGAAAGAACCTAAAAGGGATACTTCAAACAACTAGTACTTTACGTCTGTATGCCTGTATGTCTAGCTAGCACGCTTTTAGTTAATAAACCGGTCATTGTTAACTCTGTCTCTGGTCTACTACTCTTTCAATTGTGCATATTACTCCTCCTCATTCGAATCTAGAACTGTGCCCGTGGCGAACAGCTGTTACTGTTAGTGATACAAGTGCTACATGTCCACCTACTCCTTGACTACAAGTAACTGTATTGGATCCCATAGATTGATTGATTGAAAAGTTTATTAACAGATTGCAGAATGGGTACAGTACAGTACAGCTCAATACATACAATTAGAGCTGCCGCGATAACCGCATTACCGCGGTATCGCTGTTGCATCACGCCCACCGCAGAGTTGGGCTGAATACCGCATCACCGCTGATTTTTTTAATAATAATAAAGTAGCGCCCAGACGTTGGACTTGCGGCTCTGCAGATATACCCTACTCGGTTCCAAGCGACCCTATTGGGTAGAAGTGGTACCAGAAAAGTCATGTGAAACATTGCAGACCACTGATTGGTCAGAAGAGAGACGC
This sequence comes from Notolepis coatsorum, assembly GCF_963971535.1. Taxonomy (NCBI): domain Eukaryota; kingdom Metazoa; phylum Chordata; class Actinopteri; order Aulopiformes; family Paralepididae; genus Notolepis; species Notolepis coatsorum. The sequence continues at coordinate 170,416,379 of NC_140168.1, forward strand.
GTCACACATTGGAGTCTCTGAACAAAAACAGAAAGCCGCCATCTTTACTGCCTCGCTAAGGATGTATTTCATTCAGGATTTGTTTGCGACAGCACCAAGTGTAATAAACAGAAAAGGATGGATTCACTGTGTATTCTGCCTCATTTATTGATGAAACAAAACCGACATCAACCCAATTTACCACAGAGCGGAAAGTTTAGTGTCACAACAAGATCGCTGATGTGTTAAGTTTGTTGTTATTAGCCTAATACTAACGTCAGCAGATATACACGAGAGGTAACGTTAAACCCGGGTTGCTTGGTAGAATAGACACAATGAGGTAACGTTAGCTTTAGCACAATAGACACAACGAGAGTCTGGTTAATGTTGTTATTGATTGATTGAAACTGTGTTAAACTCTGGCTTGCTGCAAGCCCTCGGACATGCCCACGGAGCTTTCAGTGTACACAAGCGGCCCCGCCTGCATCCCCACACGGAGACAAACGGATTTTTTTTTTGTGTGTGCGCACTGTGCGGTAATAACCGCGGCGGTAGGAAATATTTCGCAAATTTGTGCGGTAAGGAAAATATCAATACCGCGGCAGCTCTACATACAATTGATAAGGGGATGCAGACCAGAGAAAGACTTTCGTCTTGTTTACATCAGGGTCCCCCATTTTCAATTCATCATATGACACACACGACATACAGATAGACAGTATTGCTACATCTATACATTTATGACATACCAGATTTGCAAATACAGTACCGTTTGTGATACAAAAAGTGTCCAGAAAAAGTGTACATTTGACGTAGAAACTGTACATTGGAGGAGGTTGGGTAGGTGGGGTGGGGTAGGGGACACTGTACACTGTACATTGGAATACTGACAAAGCCATACTTGGTCTTTACTGTACAACTGGGTTAGGACATTTGTAGGGGCCAGTTTTGAATTGCAGTCTCCCGTAGGTATTCTTTGAGAGTTTTTGAAAGTGGGTAGTGATTCACATTCCTTTACAGCTTTGGGTAGGGGGCGTTCCACATTGATGTGGCATAATTGCTAAACGTGTTTAGTCCCTTGTTTGAGCCGAATCTGGGTTTAACATGATTTGTGGAGCTCCCTCTGGTGTTGTGATCGTGGTATTCACTGACCTTTGGGAAGTATTTTGACATGTACATGGGTACCTTGGTCGTGTAGTGTATCTTGTAGACCAGGCCCATTGCAAATTGTTGTACTCGTCTACTCTAAGCCATCCTAGGTTGGCAAAGTGGGCAGGGGTGAGGTGGGTTCTAGGAGTCAGGTCAAGCAGTAGTCTGACTAGTTTGTTTTGAGATGTTTGTAATTTGGTTTTTAGTGCCTTTGAGGTGCTTTGGTACCATGAGGTGCAAGCATAGTCGTAGTACCCTTGAATGAGTGCTCCTGCCAGAGTCTTCAGGGTATTCTTGTTTACCAGAGAGGAGATCCGGTACAAGAATCGAGTTCGTTGGTTGACTTTTTTTTATTACATTGGATGCCATTTTGTCACAGGAAAGATTAGCCTCTAGGATGGAACCCAGGTAGGTAATTTCATCTTTCCTTGTGACAAGGAAATGGGATATCTTTATAAATTGTATCATAAATGTTGTTTTAGTGTATTTTCTTCACATCCAGTTACATTTGTAGTCAAGGAGTAGTAGGACACATTCAGTTGCATTATTATCCCTGGGATCTTGCTTATATTGGTGATATTCCCTTTTAAATGTAGAATATGTACCTGGCGAGGGTTAAAATATTACGTGTGGTCCTACATTTCTTTGGCATTTCCCCCCAAGGAGCACATGTGAAAACATTTAGGAGCACATGTTTTGAAGGAGGGTATGGATTCATATTCCTTTACGGCTGTGGGTAGGGTGTTCCATAGCCCCTTTCGTGACTGTGATGCACCGAGTGAATCCACAGTCCCTTGCTCCTCCATTGGAAAATCCCATTCTCGAAGTCAACCTGCTATCCGTTGTTGCTACGCAACTACGGCTTGGGGGAAATATTCACCCCGGGTACATTGTGTACGGTTCATTTAGTGCAGAAAACGGATCGGAAAAGCGGCAAATTAAACACAATCAAGGGTAATTTTCGGCAGTGCATCACAAAGAGCTGCTGTGTTACGTGTTGTACTAATAACTAAATCTAAAATCAAAATAAAACAATACAAAGTTTTATATAATACCAGCTGAGGCATCACAGAGGAAAAAGTGGCTGGTGGCTATCAAGAGGGCACACGTAGATGCAGACGGGAGAGTCGATCAAAGCAGACACTGGTCCCCCAAGTCAAATCATACGTATATCTGCTCTACCCATTTCATAACGGTGAGAATAAGGAACAAATATTTATATCGTGAATTAATAATTGGCTGTGAGGCTGTAAACAGCAAATACATGTTAGCTGCTAGCCTAGCTACTTCGCCATATAGTCCAGTCTCAGTGTATAGTGCACTGGAGGCTTCAATTAGCCTACATGCCTTTCTCATGTTTATACTACTATTTAAAAACGGAGCTCACCGTTGCTGGCACACACCTGTTGGTTGTCCCCAAGACTAAGATGGCGGCGGTCTTGTGACGTCACAGACTAGTGTCTTCGAACTGGTCCATTTAAAAAGGTACTCACAGTTGCACGAGGGTTTCGGACAGAGAAAGAGTAGGGGGTATCTGCAGAGCCGCAGAGCCAGGCTGGACGGGTTGGAGGCGGTCTGGAATGAATGAAAACTTTATTTAACAGATTGCAGAATGGGTACAATACAGTACGGCTCAATACATACAATTGTTAAGGGGATGCAGACCTGAGAAAGACGTTTGTCTTGTTTCCATCAGGGTCCCCCATTTTCAATTCATATAGACATTTATGACATACACAACATACATGACATTTATGGCATTGGGACATATAGGTATTTAGTACTGATACATTTGTGACATAAGCGGTATTCAAATATACAGTACTGTTACCCCTAGATCCTGACAGAGTATATACATATGATGGGGAGGGGACTGTACATTAGGAGGGGGTGGGTGGGTGGGAGGGAAATATACATACGGCGGGGAGGGAATATATACATGCGGTGGGGAGGAAACTGTCTATTAGGAGGTGGTGGGGGTTTTTGGCATTTACGGTGGCCAGTTTCGAATTGCAGCCTCCCGTAGGTGCTCTTTAAGAGCGGTTTTGAATGTGGGCAGGGATTCACATTCCTTTACAGCTTTGGGTAGGGCGTTCCACATTGTTGTGGCATAATTGCGAAACGTGTTTAGTCCCTTGTTTGAGCCGAATCTGGGTTTAACATGATTTGTTGAGCTTCCTCTGGTGTAGTGGTTGTGGTATTCACTGACCTTTGGGAAGTATTTTGACATGTACATGGGCACCCCGGTCGTATAGTGTATCTTGTAGACCAGGCCCATTGCAAGTTGCTGTACTCTGTCGTCTACTCTAAGCCATCCTAGGTTGGCAAAGTACTGGACAGCTGGACAAGTATTAGTGGTCTGGACAAGTATTTGCACTACTGCGCACCATTTTCAACTTCACTTTCGTCTTGTTTACATAGGTACATAGACAGTAATGTTACATCTAGACATTTATGACATGTAATAATAGAGTAAACTTGTAAATAGACAGTAATGTTACATCTAGACATACCAGATCTAGTAATAATAATAATAATAGTCCCTCAAACTGCAGGACATGTAAACAGTCAAGTTGCAGAACAACTGTTTGCACAAATGAGAAAGAACAATTACTTTTTAACGCAGCAACTACCATCGACCCATCTGTTCCTGATGAGAAACATCCCAGAACACTTCAACAACAACAAAAACAAGAAGCGAATGGACAACATCAAAAAGTTATTTGGGACGACAGCGGTGGCAATAAATAGCTACCACCAGGCTGTATTGGGTACATTTTCTACTTGCACTTGCATTAAAGATATTTAATGCATTAATCCTGTTTTTAATTGATCTAGGAAATAATGTATAAATGTCTTCATTCATCAAGTTCACTGTTCCTTACTAAGCTGTGTTTGTCATCTGCTTACAGTGTCACAGGAAGCAGTCCTTGATCTATCACTGGAAGCAGCTCAAGGTGTGCTCCCTGAAGCGGGTTCAGGTCTGCCCCCAGCAATGACAAGTAAGTGGAATTGCATGCATGGGTCATTAGAAAGTCTTAAAATGTCTTAAATTCAAGTTTAGCCGCCTTGACTGAAACCATGCATGATTTGTCCAATAATCATATTAAACTGCCACCCACCACCTTAAATAGTGAACTCTTAATTGCTCCAAGTCAAGAGTGCCAACTATTACACCATAGAACCTGGCTTCTGCAGCAGAAGCAGGCCTATAAAAACCTATGCCTACCTACAGTAATTCTTACCTCTACACTATTAGTTTTATTAAACATTGTTACTATTTCTCTTATATTTTTGTGTATGTCCATCCCTGTAGAACTTGAGATTCCAGTGGACAATGACTACTCACCAGACCAACCCTGGGCGAAGTCCCGAAACCCTATCCAACAACAACTGGTAGGCAAATTTCTACAAATAATTACTTTCTATGTAAAACTACTCATCTGTATCACAACAATGGTTATTATCTTCAGCTCAGTTATGTCCTGGACCGAAAGAGGCCTTCGGAAGAAATAATTGTGAAGGAAGGACAAACTTGTTTGACACGGGATGAGTTTTGGAGCCTTGGGTTGAACAGCTATATGGATTCAACTGTGAGTAGTCACATGGTCTAACAGATTAACATTTATTACCGAAGGGAGAGTTTCAGTCATGTTCACTATAATGTCTTAATTGTGATTTCTTGCAGATTGGAAATGCATGCCTGAAGCTCATTGGTGAACTGGCTCTGAAACGTGTATGACCTCTTTTTTAATTACACATTTAAAAGTAACTTTTGGTACTGAAGGCAGACTATTAATAATCATGTTTGTTTTTTCCTCATCAGGACATGGACATTTATATAGAAGACATGTATGTTGTTCCTACCTGGAAGGACCGAAGTATCAACCCGTTAGCTTCATTTCCGGTAAGTGTAATTAATTGATGAAATAAATATAATTATTCAGTTAGTAAATTGAATAAGCATAATGGCACATCCCTACTCTAATGGCAAACTCATGTTTCATAAATATTAGGCTGACATGAAGATGAAACATGCAATAGTCTTTCCAGTCTGGACCGAAAACCACTTTGTGCTATGTGTAAGTGAAATTAGTAATGCGTGTCTTATAAACTTAATCATGTCTGCCGTTCTGGGAGAATAGCAGAATCCACATTCCCACAGAAACCTGACTGACATGCTGTGCTTATTTTTACATACCTGTTACAAAGGATCAGATTAAACCGAATATATATATTTATTGATTGATATATATTGCATAATATTTGTATATCGTTTGATATCCCTTGTATATTCCTTGTACATATACACGGAATATCCCTTTAGCCTAGTACAGACCATAATATTTCATTCTCCTATTGGACAGCGGTCCACAGGCGCCAAGGCCATGCCTCCAAAGTCAGGTTCAAAGTCACCGCCGGGGACATGCCTGGACATGAATGGTATTGCGCAAGGATATGAGACAGGAATAAAGCTGGTACTAGTTTATTCATCTAAGCGTATAAATACGGCGCAGGTGAATACAGAAGTATGTTACCCAATAAGTTGAAGCCTCACCCACGATACTACGTGCGGTGAAGTATGGCCTGTTTGGCCCCAAATAGAGCATTGAGACCGCGTGCGAATTAATAACTGAAGTGTCAGAGTTTGGCGCTATACCGTCGAGTGCGACATATTCTATTAAGTCAGTAATAGTCTAATTGTGTATAGTGTATCGTGCGGCTAAAGTTCTACAGTGACCAGCATCACCAACGTTTTCCTCGTATCAGCTAGAGTGCTTATCCAGACTGGGCTGCTTTCATGGCGCTTTCACCCGAGGAGCCCTAGACGAGGACCGTGTGGACATGTACACTGGATTATCTACCCGACGACTGCATAGCCCTTTACGGCTGGATTATATTTGCTTTTGGTCCTGTGATTAATGGAGCGGAGAATCGCCGACGCCCACACGTGTGTGGGATTTACCCTGTGAGGAGCCACGTCGAGTCTGCCCCTCAGAAGCCTGAGGCAGGCTAGCTTTCTTCCCTGTGGAGCTACAGGCTACGGAGAACAGCTGTATTCGTCTGTGGATCAAGATCTTATTGCACCGTCTCCCGTACTCGGAGTCTCCTTATCATCGTTGACCCAGACTCTATTACCGACAGATCCTCTACCCTTGCTGGCTTACAACCGGGGGGACCCTTCCAGTATCTCCCGCTATATATTACTAGTGTACCATAGATATAATTCCCTAAGATTCAGGTTGTATAATTACCTCCTGCGTAACCAGAGAATGGACATTCGTTATTGATTTGCCTACGCACATTCCTTTGCCTTATAAGCGCATTCAAAGTGAAATAGAGAAGTATATTATGTACCTTTTGCTGCAATAAATACTTAATTACAACTTTGTGTGGAACCGATTTCATTGTGGGAAGTGTTCATCATTATATATATCATGTACTGTATGGCCAGTAATTAAAGTGCATAAGACGGTAGTGGGTTAATGATACCATACTTATCAATACAGTCAGGGAATTGTACCCCTCAGTTACAATACCCATTATAGGTCTTGAAGCCACGCATACAGGAGATTCTATTATTGGACTCGAAATACATAGAGCATACCTATGGCTTTGGCGATGAAGACTACAGAACTGTTTTTAGGTACACAGATGAGAGCTACTTTTTGTTGTGTTCATATGGCATTTAGATGTGATGGTTCACCGATGAGCGATGCTGCCCTTGGGGGGAGGGAGTGCAGAGACTCAAACGCATCAGCGACCCAACTAACTGCGTGTCTGTCTGCATGAATAAAGACTTCTCAAAGTCCAGTTATTATACTGATATCGAATACTTAATTCTGCTCCCTCCCTCCAACCTTGGTTGCTATGCCCACACAAAACCGCAAAACTTCACCCTGGACTCCGGTTTTCAAAGACCGGGGTTGCAGTGTAGCAAATCCCCGGTTGTGTGTGGCCGAACAGTGCAACTGCGCACATACAATCATGGTTATATTAAATCCAGCGCTCGTGTGGACTGTCTATGTACACATCATGTCTAGATGTACACTTTATGAACATTGTTACTGAGACGAAAGTTAAGTTTACTCTATTATTACTAGATCTGGTATGTCTAGATGTAACATTACTGTCTATTTACAAGTTTACTCTATTATTACATGTCATAAATGTCTAGATGTAACATTACTGTCTATGTACCTATGTAAACGAGATGAAAGTGAAGTTGAAAATGGTGCGCAGTAGTGCAAATACTTGTCCAGACCACTAATACTTGTCCAGACTACCTCCAACGCGTCCAGCCTGGCTCTGCGGCTCTGCAGATACCCCCTATTGCAGAGAAACGCAATGGTTTGAAAGCTCGGCGTTACTAATAAACATTTTAAATATTTTTTATAAACTGGTTTATAAATTAGCAACATCGAGCTTTCAAACCATTGCGTTTCTCTGTACTTGATTGATTGATTGATTGAAAAGTTTATTAACAGATTGCAGAATGGGTACAGTACAGTACAGCTCAATACATACAATTGTTAAGGGGATGCAGACCAGAGAAAGACTTTCGTCTTGTTTACATCAGGGTCCCCCATTTTCAATTCATCATAACATATATGACATACATGACATACAGATAGACAGTACTGCTACATCTATACATTTATGACATATCAGATTTGCAAATACAGTACTGTTTGTGATACAAAAGTGTCCAGAAAAGGAGTGTATATACATTTGGCGTAGAAACTGTACATTGGAGGAGGTTGGTTGGGTGGGGTGGGGTTGGGTGGGTTGGGTGAGGGCTGTACATTGGAGGTGGGGGGGGGGGGGGGGTTGGGTAGGGGACACACACACATTTTACACTGTACATTGGAATATTGACAAAGCCTTACTTGGTCATTTACTGTACAACTAGGTTAGGACATTTGTAGGGGCCAGTTTCGAATTGCAGTCTCACGTAGGTGTTTTTTTGAGAGTGTTTTTGAAAGTAGGTAGTGATTCACATTCCTTTACAGCTTTAGGCAGGGCGTTCCACATTGATGTGGCATAATTGCGAAACGTGTTTAGTCCCTTGTTTGAGCCGAATCTGGGTTTTACATAATTTGTGGAGCTCCCTCTGGTGTTGTGATCGTGGTATTCACTGACCTTTGGGAAGTATTTTGACATGTACATGGGTACCTTGGTCGCGTAGTGTATCTTGTAGACCAGGCCCATTGCAAGTTGCTGTACTCTGTCGTCTACTCTAAGCCATCCTAGGTTGTCAAAGTGGGCAGGGGTGAGGTGGGTTCTAGGAGTCAGGTCAAGTAGTAGTCTGACTAGCTTGTTTTGAGATGTTTGTAATTTGTTTTTTAGTGCCTTTGAGTAGAGCTGCCACGGTATTGATGTTTTCCTTACCGCACAAATTTGCTAAATATTTCCTACCGCCGCGGTATTACCGCACACACAAAAAAAAAAAAAAAAGGTGAATGCATTTTTTTTTGTAGTCTACTCTTTATAGCATATAGCCTGCCTCTAGTCTAAATGTCTATCTTTAGAGGATGACTTTGCAGCATGAATATTGTTTGGGATTCGGCATGCACGCATTCGCTATTAAAAGTGAAACACGGATTCGAAGTCTCCCCTCTGTGTCGCGGGCAGGTGTGGTAGCGGCGCGCCCGCCGGTTACCCCCCCCGACCCTTTCTTCTTATTATTATTATTATTATAACGTTACTACTTATGATTACAAAGGCATTCGTTTTGTGGCATTGACGTTATATAGTTACACGTTCGTATTTACCGGACCATAGCAAGGCAAGCGTTACTCAATTCATATCTTAGTTCCTTTCTTTGCTCAGAGCGTGCCGAGTTGTACCCATTCTGCGGTCTGTTAATAAAGTTTTCAATCAGACAAGTGTATAGAACGAAGGGCTTTTATTATAACATTTCGTTGCAGTAAAATCATTATGCCTCGTTCCCTGAGGAGCGACGGTAATCGACTCCGGACTCCGGTGGGAGCTAACGTACTATTAGCCGTGTTGTGACTGAGCTCTGATCAATGGCTGAGATTCAGGAAGTAAAAGCACTGCAAGATGCTCCAAAGTGTGACGCGTCTCTCTTCTGACCAATCAGTGGTCTGCAATGTTTCACGTGACTTTTCTGGTACCCAATAGGGTCGCTTGGAACCTCGATAGAGGAGTAGGGTATATCTGCAGAGCCGCAAGCCCAACGAGAGGAGAAACTTTATTTATTATTATAAAAAAACAGCGGTGATGCGGTATTCAGCCTACACTTGCGGTGGACGTGATGTAACAGCGATACCGCGGTAATGCGGTAATCGCGGCAGCTCTACCTTTGAGGTGCTTTGGTACCATGAGGTGCAAGCATAGTCGTAGTACCCTTGAATGAGTGCTCCTGCTAGAGTCTTCAGGGTATTCTTGTTTACCAGAGAGGAGATCCGGTACAAGAATCGCGTTCGTTGGTTGACTTTTTTTATTACATTGGATGCCATTTTGTCACAGGAAAGATTAGCCTCTAGGATGGAACCCAGGTAGGTAATTTCATCTTTCCTTGTGATAATATTGTCACCCACTGTAACCGAGAAGCCGTCGGTCTTGCTGAGTTTGTTATTTGAACCGAAGAGAATGGACTCTGTTTTGCCCATGTGTAATGATAGTTTGTTGTCGGCGAGCCATATGCAGATTTTGCCTAGTTCCGAGCTGAGGGCTCTTTCAACCTGTAACTTGTTCTTGTCAGAGACCAGCAGGGCTGAGTCGTCCGCAAACAGGAACAAGTTGCAGTCACACTCACAAGCTGACGACATGTCATTTGCATAAATTAGGAATAGTAGCGGTCCTAGTATGCTTCCTTGTGGAACACCACAGCTCACTGTGAGGGGGGGGTACCTTTGAAATGTCTCTGCGATACTGGTACAACGAGCGTTTCGCGGAGTTAATTATGGGATTTTCCAATGGAGGAGCAAGATGCATCAGTTTAAATGGGGCTAGGTGTTCCACATTATTGTGGCATAATTGTGAAACGTGTTTAGTCCCTTGTTTGAGCCGAAACAATGTTGCTCGGTTCAATTGAAATGACTATTTGTACCCATAGTCATAGGACAAGTATATTTAATAAGAAAAAGTTAATTATTCTCCCCTATTTTGCATTTACAACAAAGAAAACAATAAATATTCGGCTCGAACTGGTCACGTGATGCCTGCACGCTCGCTAGCTAACAACATGTTGAATGAATGAAAACTTTATTTAGCAGATTGCAGAATGGGTACAATACAGTACGGCTCAATATACACAATTGTTAAGGCGATGCAGACAAGAGAAAGACGTGTGTCTTGTTTACATCAGGGTCCCCTATTTTCAATGCATACTGCAGTGCTTATCCAACCAGGCAACTCGCCTTACATTGAATTTAGGCTTAGCATGTCATTGGCATTTTCACAAACACTGCAAGCAACATGTACAAAGCAATAACAGTGGCAACCAAACGAAAACAGAATTGTCCCCATTCTTACCTGCATGAAGAATCAAACACCGGACACGCTGTTGCTCTCGTTTAAATTCGTGTAATGAAAGAGGAGGGTAGCGGCTAGCGCGCTCCCCCGCGTGATTTTTTTCCGTGGCCTATGTTTGCGGAGACGCTCTCTGATTGGCCACTGACGTTTCTGGTCATGTGACATGTGCGCCAATCGTGTGACGCCTGTTTCTATTGATTGATTGATTGATTGAAAAGTTTATTAACAGATTGCAGAATGGGTACAGTACAGTACAGCTCAATACATACAATTGTTAAGGGGATGCAGACCAGAGAAAGACTTTCGTCTTGTTTACATCAGGGTCCCCCATTTTCAATTCATCATAACATATATGACATACATGACATACAGATAGACAGTACTGCTACATCTATACATTTATGACATATCAGATTTGCAAATACAGTACTGTTTGTGATACAAAAGTGTCCAGAAAAGGAGTGTATATACATTTGGCGTAGAAACTGTACATTGGAGGAGGTTGGTTGGGTGGGGTGGGGTTGGGTGGGTTGGGTGAGGGCTGTACATTGGAGGTGGGGGGGGGGTTGGGTAGGGGACACACACACATTTTACACTGTACATTGGAATATTGACAAAGCCTTACTTGGTCATTTACTGTACAACTAGGTTAGGACATTTGTAGGGGCCAGTTTCGAATTGCAGTCTCACGTAGGTGTTTTTTGAGAGTGTTTTTGAAGGTGGGTAGTGATTCACATTCCTTTACAGCTTTAGGCACTTAGGGCCCGCGTCCACCTGCCTCATATTTATGACCGCACGCGTCTTTTTTCAATGTATCCCAATGAGGAAGGAGCGTATGCGGCCGCATGCGCCGCCTATAGGAAGTGCACTGCAGTCGGCTTCTTTTTTCAGCTTTTTTGTGCGGCCGAAAGTTGAAACTTTTTTAACTTTTCAGAGCGATGCGCTGAGCTCATTTTCAGACAACCAATCACAGCCATTCATATCTACCACTCTGTTTGTAACCTGACACCGGAGCTGCCTGCCTGTCTTGGCTGTCTCCCACAGTAGACGGGCCATTGAGATTCGCGACAAAACACAAATACACTAATAATAATAACTACACGAATACACTACTAAAAAGCTAATAAAAAGCAAAGGGCGAACTGTGGTGTCAGGCAATAACTATATAATTAATATACAATAAAGTTATTAAAATATGCTATAATATGCAGTGTTTTTGTGAGCCAGGTGGACGCGGGCCCTTAAGGTTAGAGTTTGTCTTAGAGCAGGGCGATAGAACACCAGCCCTGATTCCAAACTCTAACCTTAACCAACTTCGAAAGAGCTTAAGCTTAACGAAGGGTTATGTATATAACCCAGTTCTATGAGTTAAATGGTGCGCTCAGCACCTGTCTGCACTGTACTTCACTTCGCGCACGAGCACTGAATAAAAAATTCCACCATGTACCTTTACATCCCAACATCCGTCTGACCACACCCCCTTCCGCTTACCTTCATAAGCAGGTGTGTGGTCACCTACTCGCCTCCTTCCCAAACTTTCACCACAAGGCGAGATCAAGGGCCGCAGCGGCGTCCAGGTGCTGAGCGCACCATTTAACTCATAGAACTGGGTTATATACATAACCCTTCGTTCTATGTCGTTAATGGCTTGCTCAGCACCTGTCTGCAACAGGGGCTGAGCGGGAGCCATAGCCCGACCAATGTACCCCGCTGAGGCCCCCCACAACCATCAGACCGGGGAGGACCGAGCCCCCCCGATTCTCTCTAATGGAGGATACCCCCGCCTATTGGAGGTTCACGGGAGGGCGACGGATCCAACCGTGCGAAGAGGCTCTCCGAGGAGGAGGCACTGAACCAATACACACTCAATAATCGAATTGAATCGAATACACACACAATAGAGCAGGACTCCTTTTTGAAGTTCTACTCACCTTGACAATCTGAGGAGGAGGCTCTGAACTCTGAGGAGGCTCCCTCACAGGGAAGGAGAGTCCTAACTCACAGAAGGCCCGAGTAGGAGCTTTGTGAGGAGGAGCCCTGACCACTCCCTGAAACAGATCCATCATATGGACCTGAACAACTCACGGAAGTCTTACCAACAGAGACGCGCACAGTGACATACTCTATGGCGGGGGAATTTCTGCGGTGCACACGCCCAATCTTCCAGGGCGTGGGACCAGGAAACTCCCCCCCCCCCCCCCCTCTTACCCTGTAACGTGCCGAACAGCAACGTCACAGGAACCTTGAAGGACAGGAGGTTTTAACCCCTGCCCATCAAAAGGGGAGGAAAGGATTACCAGTTCACCCCTTTACGACCCCACACCCATGATACGATGTAATGACAAAAAAGAGCATGACACAGTCATAGTCAGCTAGATGAAGTGTCTAACAGCTTCACACAGCTCATGTGCTAACCTGCTATCTGATTTTTACTAAGGAAAAAACACAGAATAGAGAGGGCCCCCTTAAGAGCCCCGGTACCAGACTTACACATGTGCTTCTGTGGCCAACTTAACCCAGTTGTAGATCACAAGACACACACAACCCTTTATCACAACAAAAAATGGCAAGTACACTCCTGCTACAGAGGAACGCCGTTTTTCATAACGAGAGAATACAGAATTCTCGATTAGTATCGGCCACAGGCCTTGCTAAGCACACACGAAAAGCGACCAAACAATCTTTTCTTTAGGAAAATATAGTTTCTCAAGCGGTTAGCACAACCCCAGCAACTAAGCTAAGGGTTACATCGTATCCCCACAAACACAGTGACACAATATATTGTAAACAACATGTCTGAGAGGAGGGTGGGGAAGCCCGAGGGAACCGGGGGGATCACCCCTCCTACCTTACCCTTGATACGGCCCAGTTGAACAGGTAACCCTGTTAATATGTGAACACACTGTTCATTGTCATTACAGGCTGAGAAAGAATTCATTCTTCACTCATATGTCACTAAGCATAGCTTTATAGGTTAATTAACCCCCTTAGTTGTGAGTACACGGTACATGAACACACATGATGTTCTCAACACAACTAACCAGATAATTTTTACACATGTAAACAACAACCCGATTTGTATGGAGAAGAAGCTATACCAGTGACAAGACAATTCACACACAACACGCGTCATATCCTCAATGTATTGCAGCAACACCCGTTTTGGAAAACATCGTTATTACAAAACATTTAGAAGGGAAGGAAGAAGACGTGTTTAAGGTCTGGTCGGGACCTTCCTACCGTGAGCGCAGGCCAAGCGAACTGCAGTCTGGCTAACGGGGCACCGACGTTAAACACAGCATTCCTGTGTTGACGACAAGGGCAGCGTCGCTGCGCCACCCAGCTGCTACGGTTCTCCATGTTGACGCCGTCCTCGCCGGCCGGGCTCCCGGTAGGTTCGACTAACATCCTCTGTCAAAGATGACGTCGTAGTCAGAGTGTTTAAGGCATGTTATAGTCACAGAACGTTCAACAGTGTAGCATTAAGCTAACAGCCATTCGGCTGATAGCAACAAGCTAACGTATACCAGCCTGGTAAACACAGCGAGCTAACGCCGCAGCTAACAGCTGCGCAGCTAACAGCTGACTGACTAAAACAGTAGTCCACAACTAGCACGCAAGCTAAACAGCTATCACCTGAACTGGATACAATGACATAACAAGCCACACTTCAGACAGGCCGCTGTCCCAATCCCTTCCCTAACAGGGAAAAGAAAAAGAAATGTCAGAACACAGTTGTCAACGGTGATCCAGACATACACGGGGCCCTTTGAGCATGGAACTTCCGATAAAGAAGATATTATGCCCACATTTCCTCGTTAGGGTATACTTTCATTTGTATATGAAAGATGGGGCCTGCACGGGACAGAGAAGCATCCGCTCTAGAATCCTGGGATCACCAGAACCTAGCGCGGGCCACTAGATTAGCCATCATGGGCGTCAAACCAAGATCCTCCGACCGCCGTTTTAAGCCGAGCAGAGGACCCTAGCATGGGGTCGGCGTTTCGTAAATTGTTAGCTAACCCCCATAGCATCAACAACAACCAGAGCTTGCAAGCAAAACAGTACGTACCCAACCTGGAAACAACCGCTTCTCACAACAGACGGTGCGTCCTACAGTCCAGTTGTGTTGCTGGAGGGTAACCCCATCCAGCCGCAGCAAGGAGGATTGTAGTTGGGAAGCATGTCAGTGGCGTGAGCTCCTAATACGAAAAAAACGTTGAAGGTCGGAATGATCCAGACACTCCAGTAACAAAGACAATATCGCCGTATTTTCTCGAAAATAGTGAGAGAGAAAATAAAGATATGATGTCAACGTATCTCTTGTTTTCCAACTTTCTTCTACTAACAACCTCGTCAAGTGGGGATCTACCGAAGGCACTTCCTTGTGGTGAAAGTGAAGAAGGAGGCGAGTAGGTGACCACACACCTGCTTATGAAGGTAAGCGGAAGGGGGTGTGGTCAGACGGATGTTGGGATGTAAAGGTACATGGTGGAATTTTTTATTCAGTGCTCGTGCACGAAGTGAAGTACAGTGCAGACAGGTGCTGAGCAAGCCATTAACGACATAGAACCAGTGATAAACTAGGCGTTAGGTAGTTTGCAGGCTGTTAGAGCCGGAAATAGGTGCAGAAACAGGCGTCACACAATTGCCGCACATGTCACATGACCAGAAACGTCAGTGGCCAATCAGAGAGCGTCTCCGCAAACATAGACTACGGAAAAAAAATCACGCCCAACGCCTATCGCTTCTATACTTTAAGCAAGTGGCTTGTCCTTCCGCGTTCCCGTTTTGCGCTCTGATTGGCCACGCACGTTTCTGGTCATGTGACATGTGCGCCAATCGTGGGACGGCAAGTTTTTGGACGGTTAAGCTTAGGCGCTCTTTCGAAGTTGGTTAACTTAATAGAGTTTGTCTTAGCGCATGGCGATAGAACGCCTGCCCTGCCCTGATTCCAAACTCTCCAACTGCGAAAGAGTCGCCTAAGCTTAACCAGTGATAAACTAGGCGTTAGGTAGTTTGCAGGCTGTTAGACCCGGAAATAGGCGCAGAACTTGCCGTCCCACGATTGGCGCATATGTCACAAACGTGCGTGGCCAATCAGAGCGCAAAACGGGAACACGGAAGGACAAGCCACTTGCTTAAAGTATAGATGCCCCACGCTCACCACTGCACTTCCGCGTTACATTGAAATCGGGGAGGAGATAGCGGGGGGAGCAAATGAATGAATGTGGATGAGAGCCGTGATGTAAGTGGTTGCAGCTACGGCTGTGGGGGTGAATGAATGAATGAACGAATGAATGAAAACTCTGTTTAACAGATTGCAGAATGGGTACAAGGGGATGCAGACCAGAGAAAGACGTTTGTCTTGTTTACATCAGGGTCCCCCATTTTCAATTCATAATGACATTTATGACATACACAACATACATGACATTTATGGCATAGGGACATACATGACACAGGTATTTAGTACTGTTACATTTGTGATATACGATATGCAAATATACAGTACTGTTACCCATAGATCCTGACAGAGTATACATGTACAGTAAATGACCAAGTATGGTTTTGTCAATATTCCAATGTACAGTTTTGCTTGTACAGTTGTACAGCTTTAGTAGTGCAATACACTGTTCCTGTTGTTATACTAATTTAAAGTGGCCTTTCCTCTTGGCCATAAGTGTGCGTGTGTGCGGCGTGAGTGTGTGCCCGCTCGTGTTAAAGTGGCTGCTAGTGTGTGAGCGTGCACAGCGTGCGTGTCGTGTGTGTGCTCGTGTGTGCTTGTGTGTGGATAGTTCAGTGTTCTGTGGCACTCAATGTTCATTGTTCAAGGCTCTGATGGCCTGGGGGAAGAAGCTGAGCCTAAGCCTCTCTGTCCTAGTAGCTGGGGTTCGCAGGCGTCTGCCTGACCTCAGCAGCTGGAACAGGCTGTTATTGGGGTGGTGGGGGTCTTTCATTATTCTGCAGGCTCTGGATTTGCACCTCTTGTTGTATAGAACCTGCAGGGGAGGTAGCGCAATACCCGTGGTACGCTCGGCTGAGCGCACCACTCTCTGTAGGGCCTTCTTGTCCTGTGCCGTGCTGTTTCCATAACAGGAAATACCATGTTTCCGGTCAAGATGCTCTCTACAGCTCCTGAGTAGAAGGACTGGAGTATCTTCCCCGATACTCTGAACTTCCTTAACTGTCTCAGGTGGTAGAGGCGCTGCTTCGCTTTCTTTACTACTGTGTCTATGTGTGTTGACCATGTCAGATCCTCTGAGATGTGGACCCCCAGGTACTTAAAGCTGCTCACCCTGTCCACGGTAGCCCCGTTAATCATCAGTGGTGTGTGTGTCTCCTGCTGTCCTCTCCTATAATCCATGATCAGCTCCTTGGTTTTACCAATGTTCAGGAGCAGGCTGTTGTCCTGGCACCAGCGTTCCAGTACCTCAACCTCCTCCCGGTAGGCCTTCTCGTCGTTGTCCGAGATCAGCCCCACCACCACCGTGTCGTCTGCGAACTTCACTATGGAGTTGGAGCTGAACTTGGCCACACAGTGTGTGTAGAGTGAGTACAGCAGGGGGCTTAGAACACAGCCCTGGGGGGACCCGATGCTCAGGGTGATGGTGTTGGAGGTCTGACCCCCCACCCTGACCGCCTGGGGTCTTTCACTCAGAAAGTCCAGTACCCAGGCGCTCAGGGCGGAGCTCAGACCCAGCTCGATCAGCTTGTCCACCAGTCTGGTGGGGACTATGGTGTTGAACGCTGAGCTGTAGTCAATGAACAACAGTCTCACATAGCCCCCCTTCTGACGGTCAAGGTGGGAGAGAGTGCTGTGCAGTACCTGGGAGACCGCGTCGTCAGTGGACCTGTTTGTCCTGTATGCAAATTGCATAGGGTCCATATCACTGGGGAGGGAGGCACAAATGTGGTCCTTGACCAACCTCTCGAAACATTTCATGACCACAGAGGTGAGTGCCACCGGTCTGTAGTCATTTGGACATGTTGGGGAGGGTTTCTTCGGTACAGGGATGATGGTAGACATCTTGAAGCAGGCAGGGACCACTGACTCCGCCAGGGATTGATTAAATATGGCGGTGAACACCGGGGCAAGCTGGTTGGCACAGGACTTAAGTATGCGTCCTGTTATACCATCTGGGCCAGCAGCCTTCCTGGTGTTCACCTGCATAAATGCTCTTCTCACACTGTGTTCCGACAACGAGAGAGCGCCCCCGCCCCCCCGCGGTTGCCCCCCCCCCCCCCCCCCCCCCTCCACAACAGCCGGCGCGCCAGTGACGTCACTAGCCAGAGGGCTAGCGGCGACACTCTCTACACCGAACCGAGCGTAGAAGGAGTTGAGTTTGTCCGCGAGAGAGGCGTCGTCGCTCCCCATTGAGGGGCCGCTGACTTTGTAGTCAGTTATTGTCTTCAGTCCCCGCCACAAGCCTCTTGTGTCGTTTTGTGCCATTTGTGTCTCCAGTTTATCAGCATATGTCCTCTTAGCAAGTTTAACAGCCTTGCGCAGAGTGTAGACTGAAGCCTTGTATTTCCTGACTCTCTGCTTTACAGCTTTGGGTAGGGCGTTCCACATTGATGTGGCATAATTGCGAAACGTGTTTAGTCCCTTGTTTGAGCCGAATCTGGGTTTAACATGATTTGTTGAGCTTCCTCTGGTGTTGTGGTCGTGGTATTCACTGACCTTTGGGAAGTATTTTGACATGTACATGGGTACCTTAGTCGTATAGTGTATCTTGTAGACCAGGTCCATTGCAAGTTGCTGTACTCTGTCATCTACTCTAAGCCATCCTAGGTTGTCAAAGTGGGCAGGGGTGAGGTGGGTTCTAGGGGTAAGGTCAAGTAGAAGTCTGTTTTGTGATGTTTGTAATCTTGTTTTTAGTGCCTTTGAGGTGCTTTGGTACCATGAGGTGCAAGCATAGTCGTAGTACCCTTGAATGAGTGCTCCTGCCAGAGTTTTCAGGGTATTCTTGTTTACCAGAGAGGAGATCCGGTACAAGAATCTAGTTCATTGGTTGACTTTTTTTATTACCTTGGATGCCATTTTGTCACAGGAAAGATTTGCCTCTAGGATGGAACCTAGGTATGTAATTTCATCTTTCCTTGTGACAATATTGTCACCCACTGTAACTGAGAAGCCGTCGGTCTTGCTGAGTTTGTTATTTGATCCAAAGAGAATGGACTCTGATTTACCCAGGTGTAATGATAGTTTGTTATCAGATTCTGCCGAGTTCAGGGGGGGGGGGGGGTTGAGTAGGTGGGGTGGGGGAACTGTACATTGGAGGTGGTTGGGTGGGTGGGGTGGGGGGGGGGGGTGGTTGGGTAGACAGGGTGCGGGAAACTGTACAACTGTACTAAGCAAAACGCAGTTTCACCGAGGCGATGACCTCGTCACGTTTAGCTTTTAATGTGATATGATTGGTCAATCGGTGGAAACGTTCTGGACTGGCCCGCCTCCGGAGCGGCAAATTTGAAGACGCTAGAGTGCTTCGCTGTCAAGCGGCCCCGTTTTAAGGTGTGGGAACCGCTTTATTAAGCTCGAATCTTATTGGCTAATAATTGGTTCTGGCCTCCACAACCATGAATCACATGGCGGAAGCTTGAAAAAGACACCTCCCCTCTGCCCTCTGCTCTCTATTCTGCCTGACTGAAGCTGCAGTGACTGAGCACAGAGTGACTGCCAGCCTGCCTCAGTGAGTCTGACAGTGTTAGAGAGAGTGAGAAGGAGAAGAGGGAGAAAATTCAACAAAAAAAAATTATAACACAGAGATGAAAAATAAAGATTTTTTATTATTATTGTAAACTATATAAAAAGAAATATATTATTTTTATTTGAATTTTGAATTTTTCATATTTCACACTTTCTCTGCCACGCTTATAATCCATCAATGTTTGATCACTGCCAGCACTGTAAGTCTATGGAGATGTTTACCTTCTTTGCAGGGCTATAACTTTTTAAATTGTATTGCTAAATTGACATTACTATGACCCATTCAACATCGATTATCTATCGTTCAGGATGTAGGAACGTTTTACTTTTTCATTCACACATTCATACAAAAATACCGTCTAGAGTATAAATATGTTTTTATCGTTTTCTGCAGTATTTACCAGAACGTGAGATATAGGCATAAATGCATATATTAGATTATCAAATTCCGTTTGATACCGATCGACGCTATATTAAAAATTTCAACTGTACATGGTCCTAAACGTTATGACTGATCATGCGCGGGGGGGGGGGGTCGTTTATAATTCCGTGATCGTTGTTAAATGCTTCATGTAGTATGGGTGATATATAGATCAGAGCAGTTTGTATGGATAATAATATCCAAAAACGCTGAAACTCACAGCAGCTTCCTCTTAGCGATGGGGGAAGATACTGGAGCAAACAGATCCCAGTTATGTGATGGGGATGTGAGGCGATCCATTTCCGGTTTGTATAATACTAATATACGCCCAAATCATGTGGATTATTGAGTTATGGCAACGATCCATATCCACGGTGTGTGTCTTGAGTCCCGAGACGATAAACGAGTGGCCGGATGGATTTAGGGGACGGAGCATATCCGGCATATCCGGTATGGCAACTCGCCGATCAGCCACCAGGTGGCAGTATTGAAGCATTGCAGAGTTGTGCTGGCTCAGACAGCATCTGACAGGCTCCGTGAGTGAAATATGAATATCATGGCGAAAATATGAAATATGATCAGAATAACGTCGTATTCGCATGAACTTGAAACACGTCGTAAGCCGTTTCCGGCGGAGAAAGTGTTAATGGGGAAGCCTGGCTTCCCTTGGCTTCCAGGAGGATTCGCCACTGCCCTCGCTTAAGCACAGACTAAAGACATGCCTAATTGCCTCTACGAATGGAATGTAACACATTTCATTCACAAGTTCTGTGTGAATGTATCTGAGAACGTATTTAACACACCTGACGACCGGCGCTATTGATATGCAAAGTAGCCTGTCGTATTCGATTTAAAGAGAATAATCATTCAGGACGAGGAGGTTACATTAAGAGGTTTATTGCAAAGGTAAGCATGAGTGTAACTCCATCCACGGCTGGCAGCCAACTGACTGTCAGGACCCCTTGTGCAGGTATACATAACAGGAAGGTGCGCCTGGCGCGCCTGTCGTAAAATGATATATTCAAGGCATGAATATTACATCCTCCTTCTTTTAAAGAAAGCTTTATAAGCTATGAACAAAATTGAAATAAAGAAAAGTTGTGCAATACTCTGTAAGAATTTCTTTGTAAACAATAACCATGTGCGTTACACTGTGTCAGGACCAGGCAATGTAAACAGGTAAGATTAATATGTTAAACATAAAAATAGATTCTTGTATCAAAGGTATTACAGTTCGTATTGTGTGCACTCTTATTCTGGAAAGTTTGCTTGAATATTTGAGTACTTCAGCTGTGAATAAGGTATGTATTCAAAGCTTATATGATCGTGTGTCTCACCACTCTTACCATATGCAGCTCTTATTCGTAGAATTAACTTGCTAACAAAATGGGAGCATAATGACAAGTAAGCAAGGTAAGTAAGTCATAGATTCAGTATACATTAATATTCTGTTACATTTCACCACCCCCCTTTTTTTCTTTTTTTTTTTCAATGGGGTATAACGGTGTTATAATAGGGCAGCGATCCGCCTACACCCTGTACATTCATAGGTCTAAGACATCCCGAGGCTTCACTGCTCGGCCGGATCTGGTGTAGTATGAAGCTGAGTTCGCTTCTGAGTCCCCTGACAGTTCAGGGTCGTTGGTCTCCAGCGGTTGATCGACGCTCTCTGGACTTGGCATACCGTCGCTGTCCTGGAAATGTTCCTCTTTTGTGTCCCTCAGGTGCCTGCGGTTGCGGCGGTATTCACGTCCATCTTGGGTGCGAACGTGGTATGACCGCGCAGTGTCGGCTGGTTGTATGACTACTGCTGGCCTCCAGCGTCCATACTCTTGGAGCCTGACAGATTCACCACAATGTAGTGGGGGCAGTGGTCTAGCTGACCTGTCATAGTATTTCTTCTGGTGCTGTTGTCTCTGCACTCGCTTGTCATGTCCATCTTTGGGGCTTACTACCCCTGGCCGCAGCTGTTGGTTGGTGCTCGGGAGGGTTGAGCGTAGCCTGCGGCTCATCAACAGCTGTGCCGGCGATTTGAAGTTGTCGACTGGGGTGTTACGATACTCCAGGAGGCTTAGGTACGGGTCTCTTCCGTCTGCCTTAGCCTTGTCCATGAGTGATTTTGCCGTCTTCACAGTTCTCTCCGCTAGTCCGTTGCTCTGCGGATAATGTGGGCTTGACGTGACGTGTGTAAACTCCCACGACTTGGCGAATGCCTCGAACTCTTTAGACTTGTATTGTGGTCCATTGTCTGAGACAATAGTCTCTGGGACGCCATGCCTGGCACAGGCTGCCTTTAGCTTGTGGACTACAGCTGCCGATGTGGTGCTGTGAAGTCTGTCTAGTTCGAAGAACCTGCTGTAATAGTCGACAGTCACGACGTAGTCCTGGTTGTTCCAGTTGAAGAGATCTGTTCCTACCACCTGCCATGGACGGTCTGGGATACGATGAGGCATCATGGGCTCCTTGGTGTTTGATGGGCGGCACTCTTGGCATATTGAGCACTTTTCCATGACTTGCTCTATATGTTTACCCATTCCAGGCCAGAACATGATGTCTCGTGCTCTCAGTTTGCATTTTTCCATGCCCATGTGGCCTGCATGGATCTTGATCAGCATCTCTCCTCTGAGGCTGGTAGGGATAACTATTTTCTCCCCTTTGAAAATGATTCCATTCGTTTTGGATAGTTCATCTCGGTGGTTCCAGTATTCTGTGGTGTTCTGGGGGCATTGTTTTCTTTCCTCAGGCCATCCCTCCAGGATAGCCTGGCTGAGCAGCTTTAGCTGTGTGTCATTGTCTGTTGTTTCTCTGATCTCCTGTAACCTGTCGTCGTGTACAGGTAGGCTGTTGTACACCATGTGTACCTGAAGGTCCATCCCTTCACTGAGTCCGTCGTCGTGAGAGGTGAGTGATTTCCTGGACAGCGTGTCGGCAACTGGGATGTCTTTCCCAGGGCGGTGCACGATCGTGAAGTTGTACTTGTGTAGCTGTAGTATCATCCTCTGTAACCGCGGTGGGGCTGCGGCGATCGGCTTCTTCATGATCGACTCCAGGGGCTTATGGTCAGATTGCACCACAACATGGCGACCGTAGGCATATTGGTGGAAGCGTTTGAATCCATAAAGGACTGCGTACATCTCCTTTTCGATTTGTGCATAGTTGACCTCGCTGTCTGTGAGTGATCTGGATGCGTAGCTAATGGGCCTTCCTTCCTGCATCAGCACAGCACCCAGACCATACTTTGATGCGTCCACTTGCAAGCTGAGCTCCTTATCTGGGTCAAAGTAAATGAGGACTGGCCCCGGTTCACTGGTAAGTATGTCTTTCATCTTTTTGAATGCAGCGTCGTGCTGCGCGTCCCACAGGAACTCATTTGATTGTTTAAGCAGCTGTCTCATGGGTGCGTTGATCTCAGAGAGGCTCGGGGCGAATTTCGCCAGATAGTTGACCATACCTAGCACAGTCTCCAGTTCTGCACGGCTCTTTGGCGCCTCCATCTCCTTGATGGCAGCTATCTTGCCTGGGTCAGGCTTCATGCCGTCAGCTGAAAGGACGTGCCCGAAGTAGCTCACTTCGGTGGCTCCGATGGTGCACTTGTCTGCGTTGAGCCGAACGCCTCTCTCCCGTGATCTCTCCAACATTGCATGTAGATTCTTGTCGTGTTCCTCTCTGGTCGCGCCATAGACAAGGATGTCGTCTACTATAGCTGCTACTCCGTTCAGTCCCTCGTATGTCTCGTCGATTTTCCGTTGGAATTCGTCCTGGGCAGAAGCGAGCCCAAACGGTAATCGTAGGAATCTGTATCGTCCAAACGGTGTGTTGAACGTCGTCAGCTTCGATGATTCTGTAGAGAGCTTGATGGACCAGTATCCCGACCTTGCATCCAGTACGCTGAAATAGCGTGCGCCTGTTAGTCTGGGTGATGTCCTCTAGTGTCAGCAGAGGGTAGTGCGGGCGCTTGATAGCCTTGTTTAGCTCCTTAGGGTCCAAACATATTCTGAGCTTGCCTGTGCGTGGTTTCTCAACAATGACCAGTGCACTGACCCACTCCGTTGGTTCGATGACTTTAGCGATGATCTGTGTGTCTTCCATATTCTGTAGCTCCTTTTTCAGTCGGCCACGCAGGGCGATCGGTGTCCTTCTCAGTGGGCAGACTACTGGCGTGGCGTCTGGGTCTATATGGATGTGACACTCTCCTGGGAATAGTCCGATCCCTTTAAACACATTGTGGTATTCTTCCATGATGGTCTGCTTATCTGTGTATGCAGTGACTGACAACACTAGTTTAATGAGGTCCATATTCAGGCATGCCTGTAAACCTAGAACTGGGGGTGCCTGAGTGTCTACTATGTAAAAGTCTAACAGCATGTCACGCTCTTTGTATTTACACTTTAACGTGCATGTGCCCTTTACTACTAGTTTCTCTCCACCATATCCTGTCAGTCTGCGTGAAGTAGGCTGTATTTTGCATTTATCTTGCAAACTGTGATACTCTCTCAAAGGAATTACATTTACTTGTGCACCTGTGTCTAGCTTAAATTTAAGCTCTGTGCCCTGTTTTCCTATTTGTATGTCTGCGAAAGCTTGTTCTGTTTCATCAAAGCGTCTGTCTGTCACGGTGTCTACATATAGTTCGTCTGACTCTTCACCTGACTCAGAGCGCATGCTAATCTCGTGTACTGACCTTTTCTTGAAACTACCGGCCCTGCAAACTTTAGCAAAGTGGTTCCATTTTCCACACTTCGTGCATTGTTTCCCTCTAGCTGCACAGTTATCTCCTTCCTTGTGAGCTCTGCTCCCACAGTATCCACAGTTCCTTCGTGTGTCTGTGTCGCTCGCTCTGTTCGCTCTCTCTGTCCACTCTGTTCTGGGGCGGTACCTCTGTGCGGTATTCTTCTGTTCATGTCTGTGCACCTCGTGCACGAGCTGCTCCTGCGCGCTGCTTGTGGCGCCAGTAAAGCTCTTTATCTGAGATTGTGCTAGCTCGTGGGCTCTAGCTATATCTATCGCTTTGTCTAATGACAAGTCTGATCCAACGTTTAATAGTTTCTCTCTTACTTTTGCTGAGTGTATGCCAAACACTATACGGTCTCTAACCATCTCATCATTGTTCGCATATGCACAGTCCTTCACTAGTAGTTTCAATGCAGTGACAAATTGTTCAAATGACTCGCTAGGTTGCTGGGTTTTTTCATGGAATTTGTACCTAGCGAAAATCGTATTCCTCCTTGGAAGTACGTATGCTTCGAAATTGTCATAGTAGCTCTTCAATACCTTTGCTTCATCTGCACTGAGAGTCCATGTGTTGTGAATGTCTCTCCCTTTTTCTCCGCTCCACAGTAGCAGGTAGCTACATTTCTCGTCCTCTCCTTTCTTCTTAAGTGGGCCCGAAAACATTAGCTCCGCGTGCTGTCTGAACTTTTTCCATTCTCCCGGTAAGTCCAGAGAATCCAAATTCATCCGTGGCGACGGGACTCCGTTGATATCCATGTTCATCCTGCTTCTGACACCATGTCGTATTCGATTTAAAGAGAATAATCATTCAGGACAAGGAGATTACATTAAGAGGTTTATTGCAAAGGTAAGCATGAGTGTAACTCCATCCACGGCTGGCAGCCAACTGACTGTCAGGACCCCTTGTGCAGGTATACATAACAGGGAGGTGCGCCTGGCGCGCCTGGCGTAAAATGATATATTCAAGGCGATATATATAATGATATATTCAAGGATATATTCAGGTGGGTACTTATAGCGAGTTGGCGAGTGCAGCACATTCCTGTGTGCTTCTGCTCACAAAACTTTGGCTGCACTGCGTGCAACCCCGTCCCATGAAGAACGCATCACTGACTACCACCGAAGCTCCCCCCTCTGATGGAACAGTCCACATTCATTCGCGCATCGCCTCGCGTCGTCCAGACTCCGTAAACAAACTACCCTCCCACTCAGGGCAGTATGGGCATACTACAAGAACCTAGGCGTCCACAAAGACGACTTCAAACTGGAAATGGTAACTACAGATGAGGTACTCAAAAAACTGAGCCCCCTCCAACCAAACAAGGCCACTGGCCATGACAACATCCCCTCCAAATTACGCAGAGACTCAGCAGCCGCCATCACCCCAGTCATCACACACATCATAAACCTCTCCATAAAACAGGGACACGTCCCCAAGGACTTCAAAATTGCGAGAGTAACACCCCTGCACAAAAAGGGCAGCAAATTAGACCCAGGCAACTACCGCCCTGTTTCTATCCTTACATCCATCTCGAAAGTCATGGAAAAAATTGTATACGAACAGGTCGAAAAGTACCTCGCGGGAAAAAATCTAATCTACGAATTCCAATCTGGCTTCAGAACATCCCACTCCACTGACACATGCCTTCTCTATTTGAACGACCACATCAAGCAAGAGGTGGATGCGGGCAAATACTGCGGCATTGTCATGCTGGACCTACAAAAGGCCATTCTGATTGACAAGCTAAAAGCAATTGGTTTTGATAGTTTATCAGTGAGCTGGATACAATCCTACCTGGAGGGGAGAGAACAGATGGTGGAGGTAAACAGTACCCTATCCCCCCCCCCCCCTCACAGTGAACTGTGGTGTTCCACAAGGAAGCATACTAGGACCGCTACTGTTCCTAATTTATGCAAATGACATGTCATCAACTTGTGACTGCAACTTGTTCCTGTTTGCGGACGACTCAGCCCTGCTGGTCTCTGACAAGAACAAGTTACAGGTTGAAAAAACCCTCAGCTCGGAACTAGGCAAAATCTGCATATGGCTCGCCGACAACAAACTATCATTACACATGGGCAAAACAGAGTCCATTCTCTTCGGTTCAAATAACAAACTCAGCAAGACCGACGGCTTCTCAGTTACAGTGGGTGACAATATAGTCACAAGGAAAGATGAAATTACCTACATGGGTTCCATCCTAGAGGCTAATCTTTCCTGTGACAAAATGGCATCCAATGTAATAAAAAAAGTCAAACAACGAACTCGATTCTTGTACCGGATCTCCTCTCTGGTAAACAAGAATACCCTGAAGACTCTGGCAGGAGCACTCATTCAAGGGTACTACGACTATGCTTGCACCTCATGGTACCAAAGCACCTCAAAGGCACTAAAAACCAAATTACAAACATCTCAAAACAAAACTAGTCAGACTACTGCTTGACCTGACTCCTAGAATCCACCTCACCCCTGCCCACTTTGCCAACCTAGGATGGCTTAGAGTAGACGACAGAGTACAGCAACTTGCAATGGGCCTGGTCTACAAGATACACTACACGACCAAGGTACCCATGTACATGTCAAAATATTTCCCAAAGGTCAGTGAATACCACGATCACAACACCAGAGGGAGCTCCACAAATCATGTTAAACCTAGATTCGGCTCAAACAAGGGACTAAACACGTTTCGCAATTATGCCACATCAATGTGGAACGCCCTACCCAAAGCTGTAAAGGAATGTGAATCACTACCCACTTTCAAAAACACTCTCAAAGAACACCTACGGGAGACTGCAATTCGAAACTGGCCCCTACAAATGTCCTAACCCAGTTGTACAGTAAAGACCAAGTATGGTTTTGTCAGTATTCCAATGTACAGTTTTGTCTACTAAGAGAGTGAATCATGGCGAAGTTTAACCCACCAGAACGTTTTTCTTTCGATAAACCAACGGAGTGGACAGACTGGAGGAGGCGGTTTGAGAGGTATCGAACGGCTACGGAGCTCACCAAGAAGCCTGGTGATGTACAGGTTTATGCTTTGATATACGCAATGGGGAGTGAAGCTGAAAATATTTTTAAATCGTTCACGTTTACTGAGGAGGCACACGCGAACAACTACAAGATAGTGTTGGAGAATTTTGATGGCTATTTTTTCCCTAAACGAAACGTGATTCATGAGCGTGCTGTGTTTCATCAGAGAGTGCAGCGGGCGGGAGAGTTGGCAGAGACATTTATCAGAGCTCTCTACGATCTATCAGAACACTGTGAGTTCGGTCAGTGTAGGGATGAAAACATCCGAGACCGGATCGTAGTGGGGTTTCAGGATAAAGAACAGTCTCGTAAATTGCAAATGATGTCAGACCTCACCTTAGCGCAAACTATACAGTCTGTACGCCAGTCAGAGACGGTTAACATGCAAGTCAGTGCACAGGGGGAGACTACGGGAGCCGCCGCGGCCATACAAGATGTACGGGGAGCGCAGAGAGAGAACCCCAAATGGCAAGGGAGGAGCTATGCCAAGGGAAGAGGAAAAGGCGCGGAACACGGAGGGAAGTGCGGCCGTTGTGGGAAAATGGCGCACATGGATCCAGAGTGGTGCCCCGCACGAAATTCAACTTGCAATAAATGCAACAGGACTGGGCACTGGAATAGTCAGTGCAAATCCAAAGCGGTGAGTGAAGTAACAGAGACAGATGAACAGAGTGAATACTTCTTGGGATCAGTGAATGCAAACACTGGTAATGAGCAGTGGACAGTGCAGCTCCTCATTGGTGCAACACCAGTGCAGTTCAAGATTGATACTGGGGCAGATGCTAGTGTTATGTGCGAGGAGACTTTTAATGTGCTTATCCCAGAGAGGGAACTAAGCCAGACCAGCATATAACTGAGCAGCCCAGGGGGTAAATTAGATTGTCAAGGACAATTTCAAGTCAGCACTGCATACAAGGACAAATCATACTCATTCCCAGTGTTTGTCATCAGAGGGAAGTCTGTCAATAACTTACTCAGCCGGTCCACAGCAGCAGAGATGGGCCTCGTGAAATGGATCGAGGAGGTCCACGGTGCCTTTGGAGACCATGGCACACTAAAGACAGAGCCGGTAAGGATTAGGCTCAAGGATGACGCCATTCCATACGCGGTGCACACAGCATGCAGAGTCCCAATACCACTCATGCCCAAGGTCAGGGAGGAGCTTTGCCGCATGGAGGAGAACGGCATCATAGAGGTGGTAACCGAGCCAACGGACTGGTGTGCCCCCATGGTGCCGGTGCTCAAAAAGACTGGAAAGGCGCGTGTATGTGTTGATCTTAAGAAGCTAAATGTACAGGTCAAGAGAGAGAGATTCATCCTACCTACAGCGGAAGAGATCACAGCCAAGCTGAGTGGAGCAACAATGTTCTCCAGCCTCGATGCAGCCTCAGGTTTTTCCAGATACCTCTGCAGAGCGAGAGCGCCCGGCTGACCACCTTCATCACTCCATTTGGCAGGTACTGTTTCCGGCGCCTACCGTTTGGAATAACAAGCTCGCCGGAGATATTCCAAAGGAAGATGACAGAGACACTCCAAGGCCTGCAAGGCGTCGCCGTCTATATGGACGACATCATAGTGTACGGGAAAGATGTGGAAGAACATGACCTCTGCCTCCAGAAGGTCCTAGAAAGAGTCGAGTCTGCTGGGCTCAAGCTCAACAAGGACAAGTGCGTGCTCAGGCAGAAGCAGATCCATTTCCTGGGGCAGGTGGTCGATGCCTCGGGCGTGCGGCCAGATCCAGCAAAAGTGCTGGCCATCCGGGAGCTCGCCGCGCCCGAGAACATGCATGAGCTCAAACGAGTCCTCGGCATGGTGAACTATCTGGGGAAATACGTGCCAAACCTGTCCACAGTGGGCCAGCCACTGTACGAGTTGCTCCGGTCCAAAACAGTCTGAACCTGGGGCCCAGCACAACAAACAGCTTTTGAGAAGTTGAAAGAGCTCCTGATGACATCGCAGGTGTTAACCTTCTACGACGTCAACAGACCCACTGCAGTCTCGGCTGACGCAAGCAGCTACGGGATCGGTGCGGTGCTGCTGCAGCTCCATGGAGAAGACTGGAAGCCAGTCACGTACTGCTCCAGGAGGCTGACTGATGCGGAAACTAGGTACGCGCAAATTGAAAAAGAGTGTTTGGCACGTGTCTGGGCCTGTGAGAGGTTCGAGAAATACCTCTACGGCCTTGACAGTTTCAAGCTAGTGACGGACCACAAGCCCCTGGTCCCACTAATGAACAGCAAGGATTTGGACAACGTCCCACTAAGGTGCCAGAGACTTCTCATGCGGCTCATGCGCTTCAAGCCAGTGGCAGAGTATGCGCCTGGGAAGACCCTTGTAGTGGCAGACACACTGTCAAGGAGCCCCCTGAGACACACCGAGAACCAGAAAGACACACACTCCGATGTGGAGTGCTACATCGCAGCTGTCATCAACAACATGCCAGCTACTCCACAGAGGATGGACAGCATCCGAAAAGCTACAGCAGCTGATGGAAAGCTGCAGACAGTGATCAGGTACATCAGGTCGGGATGGCCTGAACACGTGAATACAGTACCAAGCGTCATAAGAGAGTACTTCCCGGCGAAAAGTGAACTTTCAGAGTATGACGGAATGGTCATCAGAGGAAGTCACATATTGATACCAGAGACACTGAGGACAGAAATCCTCGAGAGAATCCATGACGGACATCAAGGGCTCTCAAAGTGTCGGGAGAGGGCAAACGCCTCTGTCTGGTGGCCGGGCATTTCCTCGCAACTGAAACACAAGGTTTCGTCGTGTCAGTCCTGCTGTGATCTGAGAAGAGCGCAACAGAGGGAGCCGTTGATCTCGACTCTGCTTCCTGACAGACCATGGGAGCGTATAGCTCTAGATTTATGTGAGCATAACAAACAGAGCTACTTGATAATCTCAGACTACTACTCTAGATATATAGAGATACTGCACATGACAACGACAACCAGTTCTCAAGTCGCTCTGAAGCTGAAAACAACGTGTGCCCGTTATGGTAGGGCGGGCCATACTTTTTTTTTTTTGGAAAATCAATCGAGTGAGGTGTCTAAAATATGTGTTTTTTTGTGGGGAATTCAAATATGGGATTATTTTTCTAATCGGATAACTCCTACCTACATCATTTTGGATTTCAAAATGGCCGATTTTACCATTTTTCACCCCTGGGCCATACATGGATGCCAACATGTATCTGAAGGAAATCCTAACATGCAAGGTGTCTAAATGATGTGTTTCTTAATGGGGAATTCAAATATGAGGTCATTTTTGGGATAGGA
This sequence comes from Notolepis coatsorum, assembly GCF_963971535.1. Taxonomy (NCBI): domain Eukaryota; kingdom Metazoa; phylum Chordata; class Actinopteri; order Aulopiformes; family Paralepididae; genus Notolepis; species Notolepis coatsorum. The sequence continues at coordinate 170,447,188 of NC_140168.1, forward strand.
TAACTCTAACCTACATCATTTTGGATTTCAAAATGGCCGATTTTACCATTTTTCACCCCTTGGCCATACATGGATGCCAACATGTATCTGAAGGAAATCCTAACATGCAAGGTGTTTAAATGATTTGTTTCTTAATGGGGAATTCAAATATGAGGTCATTTTTGGGATAGGATAAATATAACCTGCATAATTTTGGATTTCAAAATGGCCGATTTTACCATTTGAACCCATTGGTATTGTATTACAAAATTGCAAAGATAAAAAAGATATGGGAAATCATTTATAATGACAAAGCCATCAAATGTATTAACAAGTGAACTGTATATAACTGGATACAACTCCAAAGATCAATAATAATAATACTAACAATAATCAATTGTATTTGTAATGCACACAAACACCTAAGTGCTAAATCTCGATCTCCTGACTTCTTGAACTTTGCCAGGTTCCAATATCTTGATTGGACTCATTCTTGGATGGCAAGATCTCCTACTGTACTGCTTTAGCCACCAACCTACAAACACAAACTTAAAGTCAACGTCAGCCATAAATAGGTGAGCTCTTTCCAGAACTACTCAGCAGAAACCTCTGTAACCATTTTAACAAACGTCTCAATGTATTGAGAAAATCCATGGGGCTCCATCAATCCTCTATCTTCTTAAAACATTGGAAAGGCAGGGGATGGAAAAGAAGGCAGAGAAAAGGAGAAGGGGCAAAGAAGAAAGCTTTGCAGCAGCAGACAAGGTTGCCAGGAAGGATGTTGAGAGCTTCCTTACAGTCCCTGAAGTTGAGCTCATTCCTGAAACTGACCCTGCAGCTTCAGCAAAGCTACGGAAAGATTATGATGAGATTCCAAACATCGCCCTTGCTAGTGTAAGGTATGGCATAGGTCTAAGGCCAACTGCAGCTATAGCAACTGCAGCTCTGATTGATGCAGGACTCATCTTAGAAGATGACACAAGTAAAGTGATTGATAAGAACAAGGTTAAGAGAGCACAAGAAAAGTTGATGCAAGAGCTGGGGGAAGAGTTTGAGGAGAAGTGCAGGGAGGAGGGGGGGATCTCCTGTATCCTCTTTGATGGGCGGATTGACATGACCAATGTGATGATGGAAGCTGAGGGCAGTGACCAATCTTTTCCTGCAAAGATCAAGGAAGAACACTATAGTGTTGCTAGTGAGCCTGGCAGCAACTATCTGTTCCACTTTACACCAGAGAAAGCAATTAAAGAGGAGTCCCATGCAGAGAAGATTGCTAAGGTCCTGTTTGCCTGGCTGAAAGAGAGAGGTTCTGATAAGACCTTGTGGGCCATTGGAGGAGACTCGACCAATGTCAACACTGGAGTGAAGGCAGGTGTAATGCGGAAGTTGGAGCTGCACCTGGGGAGAAAGCTGGTCTGGTTGGTGTGCAACCTGCACACTGGTGAACTTCCACTGCGCCGTCTCATTGTTGAAGTTGATGGGGCTACTCTGTCAGACAACAAATTGTCTGGGCCAATAGGACAGCTCCTTGATTCTGTTACAGACTTGGAGATCAATCCTAACTTCACCAGGATCTTTCTTGGCCCTCCGCTGATCAAGCTGCCTGAGAAGATCATTCAAGATCTCTCAACTGATCAACACTATGGCTATAAGCTGGTCTGTGCAATCAGGGATGGAGTGCTTTCTGCAAGGCTGGCTCTGCTGGAGATTGGACCGGTAAACCACAGCCGCTGGCTCACCACAGCAAACAGACTCCTCAGGCTCTGGGTGTCAAAGCATCAACTTAAAAGAAAGAACCTGAATAATCTACAATGCATTGTGGAATTCATCATTGGAGTGTATTATCCATGTTGGTTCAACATGAAGGTCAAGCACTCCTGGATCGAAGGGCCTAGGCACATCCTGTTTCAGCTGGACTGCCTCAAGTCTCAGAGGAAGGAGGTGCTGGATGTTGTGATGCCAACTGTGAGAAGATCTGCTTGGTATGCCCACAGTGAAGCCATCCTCCAAACACTGCTGTGCTCTGAGGATCAAAAAGAGAGAATTGAGGGGGTGGAGAGAATCCTGGTCATCAGGGGAGAGGGGGATCCAGACACTCAGCTGGGAGACTCCTGTGTCAGGATCAGAAGAACACCTCACATCAATAGTGACACTTCCAGCATTGGTGGCTTAATCAGCTGGTCAGAAGATTTGTCAGAGCCACCTCTCACCTGCTCCCTAAGCACCTCCGAGGTGAAGAACTTAATCAACACCCCCATGGAGGTTCTCGACTGGCCTTGCCACACACAAAGCATCGAGAGGGTTGTTAAAATGGTGACTGAGGCCTCTGCTAAGTACTTTTCACAAGAAAAAAGGGATGGAGGGATCAGGGCTCAGGAGACCAGCAGGAGGCTGATGTCCAAGAATGAATCCAAGCAGGACTTGTGCAACCTGATCAAATTTAAGAAGATAGAGGATTGATGGAGCCCCATGGATTTTCTCAATCAGAGGTTTCTGCTGAGTAGTTCTGGAAAGAGCTCACCTATTTATGGCTGACGTTGACTTTAAGTTTGTGTTTGTAGGTTGGTGGCTAAAGCAGTACAGTAGGAGATCTTGCCATCCAAGAATGAGTCCAATCAAGATATTGGAACCTGGCAAAGTTCAAGAAGTCAGGAGATCGAGATTTAGCACTTAGGTGTTTGTGTGCATTACAAATACAATTGATTATTGTTAGTATTATTATTATTGATCTTTGGAGTTGTATCCAGTTATATACAGTTCACTTGTTAATAAATTTGATGGCTTTGTCATTATAAATGATTTCCCATATCTTTTTTATCTTTGCAATTTTGTAATACAATACCAATGGGTTCAAATGGTAAAATCAGCCATTTTGAAATCCAAAATTATGTAGGTTAGAGTTATCCTATCCCAAAAATGAACTCATATTTGAATTCCCCATTAAGAAACACATCATTTAGACACCTTGCATGTTAGGATTTCCTTCAGATTCATGTTGGCATCCATGTATGGCCAAGGGGTGAAAAATGGTAAAATCGGCCATTTTGAAATCCAAAACAATGTAGGTAGGCGTTATCCGATTAGAAAAATAATCCCATATTTGAATTCCCCACAAAAAAACACATATTTTAGACACCCCACTCGATTGATTTTCCAAAAAAAAAAAAGTATGGCCCGCCCTACCGTTATGGCGTCCCGGACGTGGTCGTAAGCGACAACGGGCCACAGTTCTCGAGCGCTGAGTTTCGAGACCTAGCCTGTGAGCTTGACTTCAAACATATCACCTCAAGCCCACACAACCCACAAGGCAAAGGTCACGCGGAGAGGGCGGTGCAGACCGCAAAGCGAATCCTGAAACAGAAGGACCCTCTCATCGCACTCATGTGCTACAGGTCGACACCGTGTAGCACCACAGGGGCCAGCCCAGCGGAACTTCTGATGGGTCGGAAAATGAGAACGACACTGCCTACACTCGAGAGGAACTTGCCACCCTCATGGCCAGACAAGCGACAGATCAAGCAGAAAGACGAGGCTGAAAAGAAGAAGCAAGCCTTCTACTACAACCGACGTCACGGGGCGAGACCCCTACCTCCACTACAGCCTGGTGGTAATGTCCTCACCAAGCTGGACCACCAGAAATCCTGGACAGCCCCTGCAGTAGTGACCAGCGAGAGTGTCACGCCACGCTCTTACATCATTGAGACGCAGCAGGGAGCGTCATTCCGGCGCACCCGGCGCCACCTCCAGGGGGTACCCTCCCCAGGGCCAGTTGGGAGCACAGCACCAGTCTCACCAGTTTCCAAGGACACCGGTCAAGAGCCAGGTAACACCAGTGTCGACGTGCCTGCTGGTACTGAAGGACTGTCACAGTCCAGGGCCCTCATGCATCAACGTGTTCTACGCACAGATCTGTGCTTACCCTGTGCGTACGATCATTTCTAAGCAAAGAGTGGGATTCATCAATTTGAACTTGAACTTGACTTCGTGCTTACATCTACGCACAGTTCAGACCTGGCGTACCTAGCGCCCAGTGGTAGAATATATTATTACAACAAGGAAATGAGCTTCTGTGCATAATAACACTGGCAAGTTCTGTACGAACCGTAGTTCATTAGTTCATTGTAAAATAGCAACAGTAGTGTAATTATGGTCAAAACCCTATAAATAGCATTTGGAATAATAGGTCTTTCTCTCAGAATGAATGCAGCATGGTTTATATAGCGTTATCGGAATATACGGGGTGTAGGCTACTGACTGACTGCGCTCCGCGTAGCTTGATTGATTGATTGATTGAAAAGTTTATTAACAGATTGCAGAATGGGTACAGTACAGCTCAGTACATACAATTGTTGATTGGGGATGCAGACCAACTTTCGTCTTGTTTACATCAGGGTCCCCCATTTTCAATTCATCATAAATCATAAAGCTCAACTCGTTATTATTCTGCGCAGACCGCAGAAACACGGGAACGTTTTGATTATATTTAAAAGGCTTTACGTTAAACGAAACAAGTGGAACTTCGAAGCTGTAAGCAGAATACAAGTCATATGAATATAGTGTTCTTCCCCCTTTTTACTGTATAAGAAAGAATAGAAAACGCATTGCAATGACACTATAGTGGACAGACTATGTATATGATGGGATTCAAGTTCGCGTTTTTGTTGCTCATAGGCAAGCTGTCAGAGTATGATATCTTAATCAAACATTCTAGAACATTTGTCGTCACAGATCATGTCCTAATAGAACATAGGCTATGGCATGGATCGTGATATTGTGTGGACTGTTATTATTACTGTACACCGGTACCACCCATTGTGACTACAGCCTTGTGAGTCCCGCACACAAACATGATGGAATTCAAGTTCATGTATTGAAAGGCAGGCTATCATACATGCAGTGAGATTCATTGTTCTTGTATATGCTCTCGTATTATATTGTTTATATAGGCTACCCAATACTGACATCAAAATAGATTGTAGTATGCCTCTAGAAATCATATGCAGCAGGTAGAAAATTGACGGGAGATCCATCGCGATTTGGAATAAAATTGAGGAGAACTTTAATCCCTGGGGTATTAATCAAACAACACAGGAAAAGGCAGTCATATTCCAGCGCGGTCTTTATTAGCCGACAACAAAATAGATGCATCTAAAAATCATATAGCCAATCGAACACAACTAATAAAGGCATTCATATTACAGCACGGTTATAATGACACACAACCAACGCCAAACAGTGGTCAACGAACGGTCTTTATTAGTATTTTGAGCTGTCCAGGCAGAATTGCAGCAATGGTCTTAGGGAGCCGTTGATATCTGACATCACCGTTTACGAGTCCGCCTTTTATTAATCCCACAATACGCGATAGTGTCTTCTTGGTTCGACAGCAGTGAACAATCTTCGTGGAGTTTCTCAGGGTTCCGCTCGGGTCCGTCCATTATTTCACATCCCATGGGGGGTGTTTCCTCATTTTCATGACCATATATGGATAATCATGCACGAGCATTGACGGTAGAACAAAGTGGTATTCATCAACACGGAGGACCATAGAGCCTGCGTACGCACGTGTGATGAATGCCGACTTCCCTGTGCGTACGCTAGTTCTACATTCCGTGCTTACGTGTGGAAGTAGGTCAAGTTCTACGTCCACGTTGATGCATGAGGGCCCAGGTCTGGACGTATCCTTAAGCCAGTTGTCAGACTGGACTTGTGAGTTGACATGATGTCACACTCATGGCCTTTCAGGGGGGGGGGATGAGGGAAAAGAGTTATATGCCGTATTTGCTATCGCGTTCCGCTCTGAGCCGTATGAGATATTCTATCTCCTATGATACCTAATGTATCTCCCTACGAACAAAAAAATACATGCACCACACCTGTATGGGGCTCCGCCCCCATGGTGGCACCGCCCATATAGCAGTGACGGTAGTCACCACACACCCTTCCTCTATTTTCGTCCCAGCGTACTCGGATGCGTGCACCGTACGATAACTAGTAGGATGAAAAGATCAGAGTCATAATGTTGGAAGCTTACCGGAGGTTGCTGGCCCCTGGCATCTTCGACGCATGTTTTCGGCGACACGACGGGCCTGTGTTGATGTTCCTCGTTTGATGACAGCACATCGAGGTTCAGCTGTACAAGGCTGGCTGTCGGGCCAGCTTGTACTCAGGTAGGCCCTGTGTCTTCAGGCATGGGTATTAGTGTTAGTAATGCTGGTTTGTTTTGTTAACACAACCATGTTGTGTGTTGGCGCCGGGGGCAGGATGGTTTGGTGAACGTTCTCTGCAGGGAACGGTTTCCAAGCTGTCTTGGGCGTGCTGCTAAAACATCTAAAGCTATGCTACATGCTATCGCTAATGCCGCATGCTATTACTACTGCTAATTGCTATGCTGTTTTAATGTCTCCGCCGTGAGATGTTGTCACTCTCCCTCCTCTTGCCCGGTTCATCAATGAAGGTCAGTCGGTAGCTGTTGTGGTTTTTTTTGCTGAGTTCTATTTACCTTTTTCGGGTAAATGGGTTGACAACAGGGTAGGTCGTGGCTAGGTTTCCTAGCCAGGTATTTTACCTTGTGTTCCGGCGGGGTTTGTTGAACGGTGTTCCCATCTGGGTTGGCGTCGGGTAGTGGGGCTATGGGTCCAGCCGACATGGTAAACATGTTGTGTGTCTGTGCACAGGCAATTGTTGTCTTGGGTCCCACATCGCCTGGCGCTAGGCTGCAGTAGTATAAGGGCAGGGCCGCCTGGGAGAAATGTGAGGCCCTGTGCGTTTTTAGACGCGAGGCCCCCCACCTCCTGGGGCGGCCCTGTGTAGGGGGCTATTGTTTCGTTTTGTCACTCTGCTATGAGAAGGTCTGTCTTGCTACAGTTTTCTCTCCTCTCAAACCATTCATACTGACGGTCAATCGGTATACTGGGGGAGTAGTGCAGGGGGGGGGCTTTGTTTACCTTTTTTGGTAAATGGGCTAAACTAGGGCTGGTGTCCTGTTGTGAATATTTTGAATGAAGACGGGTCTGGTCCGTCTCCCCTTAAACTTTGTGTGTATGGGTTTTGCTCATTCTACAGTTTTTTGTGGTTTAGCTTTTTTATTCATTTAACCCTTTCATGGTGCACACCACAGTGGAGGGTGCTGTTTGCAATCACCACTGGTGCTCCATGTTAACATCAGTCCTTTGTTTTTGATATATTGAAACAATGCCCCGCCCGGCCGACACCATGGGTGGGTCGGCCTGGCGAGTGGCTGGTGGGCTGTTAAGGCTTGTACCGCCACGGTATGAAATTGGCAACGATTAGAACTGTGTTCGAATTGCTGTTTTTTTCTATTAGAAAAATGGTGTCTGGTGGAGGGGCCTTGAGGGCCAGCCGACGTCGACACATCGCGCGAGGTTGTTGACGTTATTAGCTTTGACCCAGCCGCAAGCTATAACCGCTCAGGGTTCCCCTCTCCGCAGGGGATTTTGGTCTTCTGCTGGAGCGCGGGCGGTATTGTCCTAGGCCCTACACCGCCTCACACCGCGCAGCCAGAAGAAGAGAGAGCACGGCCTCGTCAGCGGCGATGACGGGGCCCTCGACAGGCGGCCATGTTTTTCCCCCGCCAGAGGTATCCTGGGCGTCGATTCGACAGGTGTCCACAAGGCCGACAGCCTTGGCGGCCGAGGGATCAGCCATGTAGGATGGGTTCGGCTTGAACAAACAAGCCGTCACCGTCCTGCCCGCTCTCCGATCGCTCCCTTCCCCAACACCAGCGGAAGAAGTGGGCTCTGATTGTTTCCTTTGGCTGCGGGCCGCGTGCCTTCGTTGATGCGCGGGCGGCCCCCCTTTTCGCTTCTCATGGGGACAGGGGCTGACACCCAGTTTATGGCTGAGCCTGGGTCTGTCCGTGAGAATGTTGTGCTGTCAAGCGGCTCCCACACCTTGATCTGTGTTGGTTGAGCCTGGTGTTACGTCTGTCAACTTAAGTGTTGTCAGCAGGGGGGCTCGAAACCTTTTGAGGCACACAGTGCGGGCTTCCCCGGCCTCGCCTTCGCCAGGCCTGGTATCATGTTGGTGCCTCCCACTCCTGGAATATTGGCAAGTGGTCGCAGCTCACATGATTTGGGGTGGTAGTAATATCACTGCAGGGCTACGGTGTGTAGGAACCCATGGGGGCCTTACACCTTGCATGTCCGGCTGCAGAACAACTCCTTCAGCATGTTCTGGAGGGGTGTTCAGTGGGGGGGCTTTTTTCATCGGAAGCCCCCCGTATCAGACCGGCCCTTTCTGTCGGGGTTCCCCCTTGGGTGCGATTGCCTCGTGGGTGGTGCCAGGGTCAGGTGTTCCGACACGGAACGCGCTCCTCGCACGGTTCCAGGTTTGGCTACGCACAGCGGGGGGACCGGGCCAACTATCTACGGTTCCTAGCGGACCTGCGCCACGTGACGGCGGGTGCGTTGGGAGTGTCGTCACATATGACTACGGCAGTATCATATGTTGAGGTGGATGGAGAGAACGCTGAGGCGGGGACTTGTGTTTACACAACCCCACCCGTTTTCAGGTTTGGTACAGACCCTATTGTCGGGGTCTCCAGCTGTGACAGCTCTGGTCAACGAGATCCAATCTCTGTGGACGAAGCAAGCCATCGTCGTGGCGTTCTCCTCCCGGTGTTCTCTGCCCGAGAAGTCGGGAGGGAGGGGTGTAAGACCCAGGCTGGACCTGTCCCATGGGAAGGTTCAGCATTTTTTTGGATCGTCTCCTACCTGTTGAACACTGTCAGGTGGGGGTCTGGTTCTCCTCCATAGACCTGTAGGATGCGTATGCGCATCCCCGATCTTCCATCCTAGGGCTTACCTACGCTTCCTTTGCAGGGTTAGCGTATGAGTACCAGAGGCTGCCGTTCGGTTTTCTCTGGCTCCCCGCATCTTCACCAAGTGCGTGGAGGCCGCACTGGGGCCTCTGCGTCGTCCGGGGTTACGGAGTGTTCTGCCCTGATGACGTTCTGGTCCTTCGCGGTCAAGGTGGATCGTCAGGTCTCGTACCAGGCAGGTCTCTACCAGCCTGGGGTTGCTGTAGACTGGTTGTAGAGTATTCCTCTTCCCAGTCAAGGGTTGGAGGGCTATGGGCATCCATCTCAGAGCGTGTTGTCAACACGCTCGGGAGGTTCCGTCCTAGGACGGTTACGGCGCTGTCTCACGTCGCGTTTTCACCGACGCCTCCCTCGCTGGTGATGCGTCGGGCCAACGCAGTAGGGGGCAGCTGGCAAACCATGCTGCCCGGTCTGCGCTACGTTCAATGTGTTGGTGTTGAAAGCGGTCCTTCTGGTCCACAAATGGTGTTGATCAGGACGGACGATATGACGTCAGTGTCGTGTATCGACAGACAGGGAGGAGTACGCTCCTCCTGTCTGCACCAGGCGGCGGGCGGCTGGCTATGGGCGTCCTCCATCTGCGCGGCCTGAGGGCTCCCCACATCCCCGGCAGGGAGAATGTGGGTGCAGGTGTACTGTCGCTGGGCGGCCCTCATCCTGACGGGTGAGGATTGCGTCTGGACATGGCCAGGCGGGTCTGGGACCGATGCCGTGCCGCCAGGGATTCTTCCCCATACATCTGTTAGGTCAGTTGTTGGGACGGGTACGTTGAGGGGCGCAGGTTCTTGATCCTGATGGTGTTACCATCTGGAATGTGCATGCTCCCTCCACTGTCGCGCTTACGCGGGCAGATGACGTATGTTCCAAGTGTGGTGTAAGGCGGGGGGCCGGGACTCAGTCTCCTGCCCCCTGGATGCTGTCCTTAGTTACCTCCAGTCTCTCCTTGATAGACTGTCGGCTTCGACGGTGAGGGTATATGCAGCAGCTATATCCTCCTATCATGAGGGGTTTGAGGGGATGTCTTGTTCAGCCACCCTCTTGTGAAGCGTTTCCTGCTTGGAGCTTCGCTTACGCGGGCAGATGACGTATGTTCCAAGTGTGGTGTAAGGCGGGGGGCCGGGACTCAGTCTCCTGTCCCCTGGATGCTGTCCTTAGTTACCTCCGGTCTCTCCTTGATAGACTGTCGGCTTCGACGGTGAGGGTATATGCAGCAGCTATATCCTCCTATCATGAGGGGTTTGAGGGGATGTCTTGTTCAGCCACCCTCTTGTGAAGCGTTTCCTGCTTGGCGCTCGACGCGTTAAGCCGGTGCAACGCTCCTTGGCTCCGACTTGGGATCTTCAATTGGTCCTCGGTCGGTTGTCCTTGGCCCCGTTTGAGCCGCTCGAGCAGGCGCCGTTGGGACAGCTGTCCTTCAGGACCGCGTTCCTTCTGGCTGTCACTTCCGCTAAACGCGTAGGTGAGCTCTGTGCTCTCTCGGTACGTCCAGAGTGCCTGTCTTTTCGGACCGATTGCGGTGTCACTCTGCGACCTGATCCTGCTTTCGTGCCTAAGAATATCCGGAGTTCCTTCCGCTCCCGGGATATTGTGGTTCAGGCGTTTCGTCCTGCTCCTCACACTAGTGAGTTAGATGCGGGCCTTCACCTGTCATGTCCAGTCCGTGCTTGGGGATTTACCTCAGCCGTACTCAGGATTTCAGGGTTACCGACCAGCTTTTTGTCTGTTACGGTGGGGCTCATGCTGGTAAGGCACTGTCGGAGCAGCGCCTGTCCCATTGGTTGTGCGAGGGTGTTACCCTCTGCTACACGTTGGCTGGGCAGGATCCCCCTGGGGGCGTCAGGGCGCACTCCACTCGTGGCGTGGCTGCCTCTGCCGCTCTCCTGGGTGGGGCCTCGGTGGAGGCCATCTGTGCTGCAGCTTCATGGTCCTCCCCGGGCTCCTTTGTAAGGTTTTTCCTCATGGACATGACCGGGGGTTCTGTCTCCCAGGCGGTTCTGGGGTCTGTGGCCTTTCCTGCTTCCCGTCCTTTGGTCGGGTAGCAGGAGTGTATGGGTATGGGCCACAGTGTGTTGAGTCACACGTGGTTCCGCCTGTACGGTGTGTTCAAGGGGTTCTAGTTTCCCTCTTGTTCGCATTCAGGTGGAGTTGACTGCGCCCCCCCTTCATTAGGGAGGATGGGGTGACAGGGCTCCCCGCACCCCTTGATGTGGGCTTACGGGTCCTCAGGGGGTACATTTGTCGGGCTTCGCGTCCGCTCTTCCCCATATCTCATACGGCTCAGAGCGGAACGCGATAGCAAATACGGCATATAACGGTAGGTTATGTAGATAACCTAGTTATATTAGTATTGGCTGAGCGTTCCGCTCTGTGCGGCCCTGAGTTCCCTCTTGAGGAATCTTTTCCTGGGACGGGTTTTTGGCGAGGAAGGGTGTGTGGTGACTACCGTCACTGCTATATGGGTGGTGCCACCATGGGGGCGGAGCCCCATACAGGTGTGGTGCATGTATTTTTTTGTTCGTAGGGAGATACATTAGGTATCATAGGAGATAGAATATCTCATACGGCTCAGAGCAGAACGCTCAGTCAATACTAATATAACTAGGTTATCTACATAACCTACCGTTCCAGGTGGTAACGTTAACCACATAACGAAATGTTAAAAGAGTTCCAGAATGTAAACCACATAACCACATAACAAATGTCAAAAGAGTTCCAGAATGTAAACTGTTGCGATTTAATAATCATTTGCTACTCTGAATGTTGAATATTGTTTATTGATGTTATAGTAGAATAGCACTGTTTCCACTTTACAGGATGGTCCTATTGTTTGCTATATATAGCCTTGTTAATACAGAAAGTGTATTTGTTTATGTTAATGTCGTAAATTGATTGAATCAAAATGCACGGTCCAGTACTACAGAATGAATTTAAGATCAGTTTCTCCAAGGAAGTAAGGCACAGCTGTTAGCAGTATACCATCGCTCGTCAAAATAGGTTCTACAAGCAAGGACAGGGGTCAGCCCGTAGAGAATAGACCATTTGGTGGTTAGCTGACAATCTCCCCTCACCCAACCAAGTTGATTGACTTAAGGTCATAAACTGACCCCTCAAGGCTATATTGAGGTAAGCAGTGTAGTAAATTCCCACAGACTTTCTACAATAATTTGAGGTTATTGTAGTACAATACAATGAGATTGATTATCTGGACGGAGGAGGAAAGATTCATACTTGATAGAATTGTTGGTCTCCTCATTCTGACTTAGCAGATGAGGAATAAAACGTTTACGCCAGACAAACCAGAATTGTATTTCAACTCAGCTGATTTATTTGATTCAGGGCCAAGGGTGAATAAAAGGTTGACTTCTACATACAAAAGATGATCAGATAACCTTAACAGCTGTCTGTTGTACAGAAATATCACAATCAGGTTTGCATCTCAAACCTCAATACTGCACATCAAACAGTCACCTGGTTAACATAATTTGAACATACATGGTTTACTGTACACATTATACATGAGTAAATCTGGTTTACAGATCAGGGATCTGTACATTACTCTAATCTATAAACAACCATTGGTGTTTCCCATGATTTACTCACGTAAAATGCAATCAGCTCACAGTAGTTTCTGGGTGGACGAAGCGGTGGAGGAGCCCCCAGACCCCCTTTGGGTGGGTCCGGCCTGAGAGCTCCCGAATTACAATTTGTCTCTTCCTTATATCCTATCATGTCTAGCCAAAATGGCAGTTGATCAAATTACAGTTGATCCAATCATCCTTCTCCTGTGGGCGCCTTCTGTGTGGGGGGTTGGTGTTTTCTTCCTGTTTGGGGCTGGTTGCCCCCACCTCTGGGTTTCTCTGGGGGAGGCCGGCTGCCCCCCCCTTTGATCTCCTGTGTGGATCTTGACTCAATACCCAGCTGTCCCAACAGGTCCCAACTTTAACATTCCTTCTATATGGCTATAGATGTCTAATATCATCCCAGTACAGTCAGTGCTTTCTTAGACTGATACCAGACATCATATGAGACCTTTTGATACTAAACAGTTGATTAATAGATTGCTTTGTTTGTGAGTTAGTGTCCATGCTTCAACAAGTCTAAACTGGTCTGCCCTGTGTTCAACCCAGCTGTCTCTGCTGTAATCTGGTCACAGTAGGTGTGACTTTTGTCTCTTTGTTCTGAGCACATTTGTTAGTGGGGGTTTATTGACTATTTCTGTAACACCAGTCTCACTTAAAACACCCTCTACGGTTGAAAGGGCACACATTCCTGTTTGCAGTATGATTCTCTAATTTATTCACACATATTAATTATGAAATTCCAAGGCAATATTACCACAGCAGGAAGGAGTTTTGTTTATTTTAGTTAAAGAGACCAACCGGCCACTGTGAGAAAAGCCTCTCCCCCCCTGTCAAGACCTTCTGCCGGGAAGAGATAGTGACTGATTATCTTTGAAGAACAGAAACCAACAGGATTTAGAGCCAGGAACACATACCTTAGCATCATAAAACTCTTATTTGGAGGCTGAAAATAAAAAAAAAATTTATCCACTTTTTCTCCCATTTTTCTATATTTTTCTCCCATCCCAATTTCGTATCATCCAATTCAACCCTCCCCTGTCACGAACGCTGTTTCTTGCCTCCCACAAGCCGGCTGCAATGTGGACTAAGTCATACATAGCACAAGTCCCCTCCGGTACTTGAGGTAACAGCAGTCGCATCTTTTCACCTGCGCAGCTCGATCTCTCAGTGGCAAGGAGTAACGCGTGGGAGGCTCACGCTGCCCCCGACACTTCCTGATTCTACTGCGCAGGCGCACCAACCGACCTGTAGGAGTCGCTGTCCACAATGCCCGATCCCCACCCATCAGTTTCCCACCCCCTAATACGGCCAATGTGTATTAGTATGAACGACCAGCTAAACTGAAAGCAATGTGGAGCGCTGGGCTCGAACAGGCAAGCCCAGCGTCTCCGTCATTCGTGGTGAGCGCCTTGCCCACTACGCCACGTAGCCGCCCGAGGCTGAAAATACAGTTGAGGTCAGAGTGCTGTTGACCTAGCCTGACCAATACTTGGCCCTTCAGGAAGTGCTGGAGGTAAGCAGCTGGGCAGAGAGAGATTAGGCTTCATACTATAAAAAGCTAAACAATAAAGTATTATAGATATCTATTAAAGGTTAGACTAAAAGCAAGTGGACGTTAGTAACAAACAGTTTAGTACCAAAAATGACACACATTGGTCACTAGAAAAGCTAAATGCAGTTATATACATTATAGACTAAATACTAGAGTATTTGAATAAAAGTAAACTGTTAAACAAAATCATATTAGAAAATTGGCTAAGTAAACAGAAGTAGTAAGACCAGGGATAAAACAAGTTAGAACTACCAAGTTAAAAGACATTTAAAAGTACCAGTATAAGAAACTAGGTTAATCATTCATAATTGTGTTAAATAACTATAAAAAGGATCTAGCATTCGGGAAAAAGCATTTAACTAACTTAGTTATACTAAACAGTAAATAATCTATGCATGTAAACCCACGTAAAACAAAGTAACCGATAGAAATATTGAATGGATCAAAATGACTAAATAGACAAACTGCTGAGTAAGACCCTGCTTTAAGGAACACGGCCACATTTAACCTAACCTCTCAATACTACCTTAAATGGACCGGGTTCTCAGAAAAAGGATGACGTGTCACGCAGCAGAAAGAGCTTCTAGCCAATAGAAGAAGCCCGATCCCTGGGGTGACGTCACTGGACGTCCCGGGGGCCGGGGGAAACTGTTTCCTTTAAAGACTGCAGGCGCTGATGGGGGAGACTGGAGCGCTCAGACAGAACCGACACACAGCGAGACGAGACACACAGCTTGAGAAGGAGAACCTGGAGACATCACCACCAGTTCGAGAAAAAGAGACGCGAACCTGAAGACTGATAGAATAAATGCTGTGAACCTGATGATTAAGCTGTTGTTTTCAATAAAACAACAGACAGTCTGTTTTCATCCGGCGCGCTTGTTTCAGTCTCCAACTTTTATTTCGACCAATGAAATGAATGGACTTTTTCAAAACGTGTGATGCAGCCAGAGTAAGCTATCCACTATACACTTGAGAACGAGCTTATAGCTACATAGAATATTGAAATACACGTTAAGTGGCGCCGTGGCTACCCGGGCTGATCATCCGAACCAACTCAGAACGAGGACACTTCTACTGGACTTCGAAACTCTCAAGCAGAGCAACGACGGTTCTACATCATCCTCAGCCGAGCAAACAACAGCGAATACGGTGAGTTAAACTGAGAGAATGGGTCTAGTGGTTGGAAGTCGGGCAGTTACCGAATGGGGTTGGGATGATATTGGACATACTGACGATATTGATACGACAGAAATCAGGTTCCAATTCTCACAGATTGGCCTGGTCTCGATCGGGCAATACTGTTGGATGCGATGAGAATTATTAGGAGGGGCGCGCGATCGGGTTGAACGGTACAGAGTTGCAAAAGGAGTGTCGAATTTATAAGCGACTAGAAACGCTATAAATAGGGTTATTGTTCAAGGGACAATTGAGAGTCTGGTAGTAGTGATTTTTGGTTGATGAATGAGTTAAATGGGGCGCTGTTTCCAATCGTCAAGCCGGGCCCCTCGCTCTGGGAACGGCTGACGGAGGGAAAGGGGGTAACATTATGGATTTTTACAAACCCTTCGTCATGTAAAAATTATGACTGCCAGTAGGTAAGGTTTAAACTGGTTTGTATTTAGTTCAGGTCGCGCACGGCCGGGGGATAGGGAGTCGTGCCAGGTTACTTAGCAGAATTCTTTCTTAGACTCGGGGCGCAAGTACAGTAACATGGAAGAGACGTCTCCCATGTGTGCTGCCAAGGCAAACCGACATCATACAAATTTGGGTTCACCTTTTGTTGAATCTAAGAAATATCAAGCTTGTGGAGGAAGGATAACGTAGGAGATGGTTGATTTGTGGTTAAACTGAGAGCACAGGTTTGGCCGCAAAACGCCATCCAAGCCGCCAGGGGGCTCCTGCGAATGTACTCTCTGCGAGCTACTTAACATGTATGGAGAAAGACTCTGGAGTATAGTAAGACGAATCTCAAACCTTGGTATATAAAGCACTTGTTGGAAAAATTGAATGAAGGAACTGTGCTTATGTTCGGATTAAAGAATGCACTTAGAGGCGGTTAGGATATGTATTTAAAGTACTGTTTAGTAGCGAGGCTAATGGCTGAGCTAGGAGAATGGCTAAAGCTAACGCCGGAGCTAATAGTTGACTGTAGGGTTCAAGATAGCTTCTTGACGTCCGGAACAACATGACCTTTGAACCGGAAGTCGTTCTAAGCTGGCTAGAAAAAATGGCTGACGCTTACGGCGGGTGAAGGTTGAAGGGTCAAACTAGCAATTGGAAGTCTGGTGTCGGCCTATGTAAAAATGTATATATATATTGGTTAAAAATGTAGGATGGCACATACATTGAATCAAAGTTATAATCAAGGGGTTACGTCGTCATAACGCTGACGTCGCGGGTTGCTATAATGCTGCTGTGAACGGAATAAATTGCCGTTTCAGCCCGTGAAGCTAATGCTAGGCTAGGCTGGCTAATACATGCTAAGCTGCGCTGCAAGCTAACGGGCAATGCTGGGGGCTAAAATGGCTACTGCGACTGTTGTTTTGAATGGCGGAGCTTGTAGCATCCCTGGTGGCTAACGGCTACCGAACGATGCTACATGCTACACAAGGCTAATCAGTGCTAATGATGATAATGTTGCTGGATGAAAGTATGAAAGTAACTGTGGTGATGTGAGATAAATGGAATGGATTAATGGTTAGGAATGAGTGGTGAAAGTGGATAATTTTTGTAAACAAAATGTGAATCCTGTAACGAAGCCTCGCGTGAAACTATTTTGGTGGCTGACAACGAGACCTCGTGGTTGTAAAACATGACGTAACTCCCGTGGCGACGTCTCACGTGACTGCGAGACGTTATAGAGGCTTCTGGGAGTTGCGGTTTTTATTGAGTGAGCACGTCGGTTTTGACGTTGTGTGGTGATTGCTGCGTGATGACGCACTTGTTGTGGGAGGGTGAGGGCGCCTCCTGCAGGACGTTGTGAGTACTGTAGTACAATAGGGGTGATGTACGAACATTGCAGCAGGGGGCGGTGTTGCCTCTTAGATTTTTACATCTCTCCTTTCCCATTTTTCCCCTCGCTTTCTTTCTCTCCCGCGTCCTCTCTTTCCCATTCCTCCCTTTTTCCCTCGATCTCCCTCTCTTGCTCTTCCTCTCTCTGGCCTTCCCTCTTTCTTTTTCTCTCTCGCCCCCCCCCCCCCCCCCTGTGGTTAAATATAGTAGATAATACGCTGACGTAGTGATACGAGATGCCCCCCCCCCCCCTCGCTCTCTCTCTCTCCCTCCCTCACCCCCCTCCCTCCCGCTCCCTCCCTCCCTCACCCCCCCTTTCCCTCTCTCTCTCTCCCCCCCCTCCCTACCTCCCTCCTTCCCTTCTCCCTCCCTCCCTTCCCTCTCTCTCCCTCACACCCTCCTTCCCACTCCCTCCCTCACCCCCCTCTCTCCCTCACACCCTCCTTCCCCTCTCTCCCCCCCCCTCCCTACCTCCCTCCCTCCCTCACCCCCCTCTCCCTCTCACCCTCCCTCCCTCTCCCTCTCTCTCTCTCTCTCCCCCCCTCCCTACCTCCCTTCTTCCTCCCTCCCTCCTTTTTTCTCTCTCTCCCTCGCTTCTTCTTCCCCTTATGGTTAGAGGTGGTACAGAATACGCAGCGGACAAATTAAAGAAAAAGATTTAGTCATACTGGAATCATTCGGAACCCCCCCGCCCCAAGCTTTTTCCCTTCCTCCCTCCCGCTAGTGAGATACCATAGTGTTGTGCACCCCCCCCCCTCCCCACTATAGTACATCCGCCTCCTTTCCTCCCTCCCTCTTGTTGAGTACCTTAGTGGGATTTACCTTCCCTCCACATCCCTCTCATAGTGTACCATGCCTCCTTCCTTGAATCCCCCCCCCCCCCCACACTTTTTCCTTAAAAGTGCTCTCTCTCGCTCCCTTCCTGGCCCCCCCCTCCCCTCATCCGTTCCTTCGTCCCTCCCCTCCCTTTCGGTCCCTTCCTGGCACCCCCCCTCCCCTCGTCCGTTCCTCATCCGTCCAACCCCTCCCTTTGGATCCCTTCCTAGTCCCCCCCTCGTTCATTCCTAGTCTCTCCCTCCCTAGGCGTTCCATCCTGATCTAGCCTAGCCTTCCCTGGTATTTCCTGGCTCCTCTCCCCTAGATACTCGTATGTACTCCCTCCCTCCCAGGCTCCTCCCGGGCACTCCCTCCCTCGCTAGCACTCCTTGCGTGTACGTGCCCCTCCCCGGCCCGGCGACACCCTCCCGTCCCCTCTCTTCCGCTCTCCTCTTAGGTGTTGTTGGAGGTTTGGTTAAGGGTGGGATGGGGCGTTGTTGTGTATTGTTGTTGTGTATAATCTGTGGGACATGTTGTTATTTGTGGGGATTACAGGAAGTATTAGGACACGCGCCGGTGAAGGAGGAACACGGAGGAGGACAGAACACTCACCATGGTTCCTGGTTTGAGTGAAAGTAGTAGGCGTGCGCTTTGGACATGCGCTATAACAATGGTTTGGTTGTTTATGTTGGCTAGCGTGGTACTGTATGTTCCACCCCGGCAGCCTGAGCTGCCAGAGGTAGTGGTAGTGGGTAAACGGTCACTGCCGGTCCATCACGGTAATTTGTTTCTGAGGATGGCGAGGGCAGTGGCGAAGGTGGCGAATAAATCAGATTGCTATGTGTGCGGCTTGGCCCCACAAGCGACCGCTGCTGGCCTTCCACTGATAGCACACCCTATAACTGAGTGTCATGCCTCAGTGTTAAGGGATTTGCCTTTCCCTGCCCTATGTAAAGGGGTGGAATCGGGAAGGATTGGGGAATATCTGGGGTTAGGACTGACAAAGAATGTGATGAAAATAGGCGTGCTGTTAGATGTTGGCCCCATTCCGGTAGCTTATAGGCCGACAGAGTTTAGGAGGTGTGTAGAGGGTAAGTCAGATGGTAAGGTCGTGGGGTACTTGGATGGCTGCGTGGGGGATAAGGGGATTTGGGGCAAGGATTCGGAGGCGCCAGCTCTGCCTGGGGCGTTTTGGATCTGTTGCGATTTTGCATATGCCTCACTGCCAATAGACTGGCGGGGAAGATGTGCGTTGGGTTACTTAGTACCGGCTATGAGGGTGTCTGATGTTTTGCCGACGCTCCCCAGGACAAGGAAGGCACGGGATGCGGATAATTTTTTTAGGGTGGCGTTTCCCTGGTATGGGGCATATGCGAATATGGGGGAAATTGATCATTTGGCTAAAGTATTTGAGGACATGGCTTCCACATCAGCGAGGGGCTTTGCCCTGGAGAATGAGGAGATACGGTCTTTACGGCTGATGGAGATGCAGACAAGGGCAGCTATGGACTTCTTGTTGGCGGCATCGGGGGGTACGTGTCCGTTGATTGGTCAGGAATGCTGTACTTTCGTACCTGCGAATGATGAGATGGGCATGCCGGCCATAATTGAGCATTTGAGGAACATTACGAGGGATCTGCATGACTCTCAGGGGGGATCGTGGGAAGATTGGGGTCAGGGACAGCTGGGGTATATAGGTTGGGTGATAGTTAAGTACCTACTCTATGCAGTGGTGTTATTTGTGATATTAGTCGTGTGTGTGTCAGTGATTAGAGCATGCTTTGGATATCTGATTAGGACTCTCTGCGCAGCCGGCCCGGCGGTGGAGAAGTCACTCTGCTCGGCTGCACCTGGTATGACGAAAATGATGGCGGTAGAGGTGGATGAGACAGGGTACCGAGCAGAGGTGGGCGTTCCGTTGGTGCCAAGATACCAGGAGTACGCCCTGGCTACCATTTTATGATCTGGACTGCTGGACAGTTTGGGTCGATGGGTGGTGGATTTGGGGTGTACGTAGGGGTATGATAATAGGGGACTTGCCTGGGGATATTGTAAAAGTAATGTTTGTTATGTGTGGATGAAATTTGTTTCCATAGTAGGTACACGAGAGAGAGATGTGAGGGGAGTTATTAGGTCCCTGGGGTCTGGTGCTGAGTCTGTACGGTTATGCATGATCGTTCAGCAGGGCACTGGATTTCCTGGGGTTAATAGACTGGATGACGAGATGGGATGTTTGGGTGTTGACTACCTTGTACCTGTGGTGAGGTGTTCCTGGCCTCTGTGGGGAGTCTGTGATGGACGCTTCAGAAAACAGAGGGTGGGGCCTCGCGGCGTGCAGGGAGTAATGTCCGGATGTGCGTAAGAACGGTGTTAGTGGACACGTGTCTGAATTAGACAAATGTCCACTGGGGGGAAGTAGTATTGAAGTATGGAAACAGAAGAATGAGTGAGATGTGTAAATAGGGTGGAGACACTAATCTAGATGTTTGTGATTTTCGAGGTGAAACAGAATATTGGAGTGGAACCACGGGAAACATCAGAAAGCCGAGATTCGACGAAGGAGGAATCAACGAAAAAGCGGAAATAAGGGAGTAGACACCGAAGACGCAAACACCACTGTCAATCACAATATCTCTCAATTTTTGAAAATTGTATGAATTAAGTTAAAGGATTATTCATACTGTTGGTAAAGAATCTCTCAAAAATTATATGTGGTATGAATTTTAGATAGAAAATATATTCATACTGAAAAGACGGAGTAAAGTGAAATTCCAGTTGAAAATTTAAGAGAACTGTTGTATTTTGTGCTCTGTTTTTCAGCAGTTCTGCCAGGCAACAAGGGCACCACAAGTCAGGTAAGACTACAGATCACCAGTGAAGAGGGAAAGAAGAGAATAGACAGGGTGTACAAGTACCGTTAGCGGTTGTTCAAGCAGGAGATAGTCACAAAAGAATAGACACCTACATTTAGACAGGGAATACAAAAAACACTTTCTTGCCTGCTGCCATTTGAAAAAGAGAACCAGAGAAAAAGATTTCTTAGATTAGGAAACAAAAAGAGAAATAAAAAACTCTAGTAAATGAGAAGGAGAAACGCATATAAGAAAATGGAAACCGTGGCAAATAAAGATGCGACTACCCTAATTGGTTGGATGGAGGATAACCCGATACAAATTATTGCTAAAAATAATCCTTTCACACAGGACAATCCTTATTATTTGGCAAAAATTACTAGGTTATCAAAGAAATGGAATAAAAGATGGCCACACATCGCACAACGTTGGCCTATTGAGGGCTCTTTTGATTTGACTGTGATAGCAGATCTGCATGCGCTAATTAGGACTTATAAAACGGGGGAGGAAAAAGGGAAAAAAGGGACCAGAGCGGCGAAAAGAGGGGAAAAACGCATGCAAGAGATAACCACTTTAGGACTCTTCTCTCGGGAAGCTGAGAGAAGGAAGAGTGAGGAAAAGGGCAGTTCGACTGTCAGTGAGGAGGCCCAGCCGACAGAGGAGATCACGACCACTCCCCTGGCCCCTGATAGGACAATAGTCACCTCCCAAAGAGCAGTTGAGGTAGCCCCGCTCACCCAAGGACCCCTACCGAGAGCAGAACAGGTAAGAACTGAGGTAGTTATAGCACCCCCACCATATGCCAGCAGGAATAGGGAACCAATATACCCTATCCTGCCTGTAATAGAAATGGATAGCCTTTATGATATGACGAACAACAGCGGCCATAGGACAGAGACGGGACGTGCAGTGACAACAATCACCCTAACGCCTGGAACCAACGAGCCAGAGGAGGTGAGAAGGAGGGAGCGAGTAACTCAGCCCCACACTTTTCCTCATACCAGAGCGGCGGAGATATATCAAGACGAAGAGATACAACGAAGGAGACATTTACCGCTCACTGCCGGACAGAAGGAGATCCTCTGGGCGGAAGGAGAGGGACGCCGAAGGGACGAAAGGAGGACTTGGGATGACAAAATAGAAAGTAAATATGGCAGAGACCTCAGCGACATTGCAGACTTCCACCAGAGGAAGTCAACGAAAGATCCCATCCATCGTCGTCTCTCCCCCCCCCTCAGCCAGCAGACACCCGGAAGAACCAGAGGAAGACTTAGAGATGGGGGAAATACTGGACCGGTACCAGGAAAAGGACAGGGAGCGAGAGAAAGAGGAGGAAAAGAAGCAAGCCTTCCTGGGGACGACACCAAGAAAAAGAATATCTGCTCAAACCGTCTCTTCCCCACCAGCCGCAGAAGAAAACAACGAGATGCTGAGACTGACAGAGGCCCTGGAGGAATTAAACGGACAGCACCGGGGAATGACCAAGGAAAACCGCGAGATGGAAGCACAGATACAGGCCTACAACGAGGCCGAAGACAACGTTTCCGAGGGATACAAAGCAATCACTGCAACCTGGAGAAAGGCCGAAACCACACGAAAAGCATTGGAACATCAAATAGATAAAGTAAGGGATGACCTCAAAGAGTTGAGAAAGACTGAAAATAAAAGAGTGACCAGATCCGCTACCAGAGAGCAAACGGCCAGCATATACCCAGTAATGATAAGACAACAGGGATTGGAGTATCAGCCATGGAATGCTTCAGACATGACCCAAATATCGGAGAAGTTGCCCTCCCTCCAGAATGGGGCGTTTCCGTGGATTGCCAAACTGGAGGAAATGATGGTAGGCCAACAGCTGGCTATCGGCGATGTCAAGCGATTGCTCTCTCACAAAGTAGGAGTCTCGGTCATGGAAGAACTACTAAGCAAGGCTGGTATGATGAGATACGTAGTTTCAGGAGCACATGACCAGGACCTCTTCGCCGCCCACAGGGGAGCACTGTGGCGAGTCCTGCGGGAAACTTATCAAACCCTGATGCACCCAGACAAGATCCACATTGGTGCCTTGGGGCCTGATACCCACCCCAGGGAGTATGTGGCGAAGGCCTACGCCACCTGGAGAGACATGACTGGCCAAGACCCAGAAGCTAATCCAATGGGGGAGGCGATGCTCAGAGAAAAGATACAGAAGGGCCTCTCCAGTGAAGTGAGACAAAAACTGAATGAGGTGGTGTGCCTGGGGAGTCTTCCCTTACACCAGTACATGGAAAACATAAGCCATCAAGTGGAGCTACACAGGAAGAAGGAGCAACAGGCCAAGGAAAAAGAAACGGCAAGCCAGCGAAAGCTCTTGTACCAACAGCCTGTCGAGGCAACCAAGGTAGTGGAATACCTACAAGCCATGGTACAAGCCACACAGCCCAGAGCCGAGATGGGGAATAGTGGACAACTGAACAACCAGGAACCAGCACAGCCCGGAACACCGGGAGGGCCGGCACCAGTACAACAACAGAACCAGAGGGGACAGAACTGGCAGCCCCGAGGAGGGAATGGACGTCAAAGAGGAGGACCGTCTGGATGGCCGGCATCGACTGAGTGTTGGACTTGTGGAGAAATCGGCCATCTCGCCCGACACTGTGACAAAGGGTGGCGAACCCAAGGAGCCAGCAACAGGGGTTGAGGAAATAACAGAGGAGGTGGCCGAGGAGGATACGGACGACTCCAGGATCAGTGGTACGGACCGAACCAAGGCCAGACCCAAAACCAATGCCAGACCCAAGATCAGAATCAGCAACAGGACATGGGCCCAGTAAATCCATCCAGGGGGCCGGAGCAGACGTTCTGACGGGGCCCAGATAATTCAATGGGGGGGTGTCAGCTGTCATTGTCACACTTAAGGGAGGAGCCAATAGTGCACGTAACGGTGAATGATAAATCTGTCAGGATGATGGCAGACACCGGTGCAGCGTTCACTGTAGTCCAACTTAAGGATGCCACACACCTACCCATGTCCGGTCGATATGTACGGACAATTGGATTTGAGGGAATCAAACAGCTGATCCCAGTGACAGAACCTGTCACCCTGAAATACAGAGGCAAAGAAGCGACCGTTTCCATCTTGGTCTCCGACACCGCACCCATCGGCTTATTGGGCAGGGACGGCCTTGGTATGCTGGGGATGAACATTCTATGCACGCCTGATGGTTGTGTGATCGACATCCCAGATGAGCACTACTATCAGATGATGCAAAGGACAGACACCCGACCACCGGAAGTATACTGGTTGGGAAACCTAAGCCAGGAATTGCTCGGACCAGCGTTGGAATGGGAGACATTCATCACAGCCAATATGCCAGATGCAAAGAACCCAGAGACACCATACCATTGCACTCTACAGTACTATAGAGATGCGGATCAGAGACAAGCAAAGGAGTGGCTGAGAAATCAACCAGAGGAGGTACAGCTCAACGCCACCAGTATTATAATGGGACCCCAAGGAGCAGCAATACGGCTTGCACGGAGCACCTATCTGCAAAAGGAACACGAGATCACAGGCAGCGTTCCCCACGTGACGCTAAAGGTAACCGACTCGTGCGACCAACAACACATCGGAGGGATGATGAAAGAGGCAGAAGAAATGGAGTTCGAACAGACGAAGGAGAACCGACTCATATGGATAAGCCCGGACAAGCGGTTCGTCAAGATAATGATTCAAGGCACAGGGATGGGACGTCCCCAGACGGTGCAGCTGTCACAGGAGACAGTGGAAGAAACCCCCCAGAAATTGAGCCTCCAGGAGGAGATGATGGGGGCCGTACCAGAAGTGCTGTGGTCGAAACATAGCACCGACATCGGACTGATCAAATCTGCTCAACCAGTGAGGGTGGAGCTTAGACCAGGAGCAACCCTGCCCTGGAAAAGTCAGTACCCACTGAAGGAAAAAGCGGTGGCTGGAATCGAGCCACAGATCAGAGGACTTCTAAAAGCCGGAGTACTACAGAAAACAAAGAACCCCAAGAGCAACATGCCGTTGCTTCCAGTGGAGAAACCTGACACCACGTACCGGCTGGTACACGACTTGAGGGCGGTCAATGAGGTTTTAATTGACTATCCCGCCGATGTCCCAGATCCACACACACTGCTGACATTCATCCCGCCGCAAGCTGAGTATTTTACGGTTATAGATTTGTGTAGTGCTTATTTTAGTGTACCCTTGAGCAAGGAGTGCCAAAAGTTTTTTGGTTTTACCTATAAGAATGAGCATTATGAGTACACTAGGATCCCCCAGGGATTAAAGCATTCTCCACATATATTTAACAAAATCTTAAGAGAAGATCTAGACGGGTTAGACCTGATATTAAAATCCAGAGTCATTCAGTATATGGATGACATTATTTTGTGTGCCGACGATCAGACAACATGTCATAAGGAATCTATTAAACTATTGCAGCTACTAGCAGAGAAGGGACACAAGGTGTCTTTGAAAAAATTGCAATACTGTCGACCTAGGGTAACATATCTAGGCCAATCAATTTCACAGGGCCATCGAGCTATTTCAGAGGAACATTTGGTGACTATTAAGAAAGCTCCCAAACCAGTGACTGTATGTCAGATGATGGCTTTTCTGGGGATCGTGGGGTATAGTTCCACTTGGGTGGAGAACTACACAGAGCTAGTAGGGCCCTTAAGAGCCATGATAAAAGTGTGCGGAAACGACAAGTTGAGTGCTAAATTAACATGGACTGAGGAGGGCCTGCGGGCATTTGAGATCATAAAGACCCGTATGGTAGCTGCCCCTGCCCTGGCTTTGCCTGATTATACAAAGCAATTCATACTATATGTCTCTTCCTCTTCAGATCAGAGGTATGCATGTGCGTTGCTGGCCCAAAACACCGGAGTGGGGAGCCATCCACAACCAATAGGATACTACTCCATCGCCTATTCAGAGGTGGAAATGGGAATGCCTCCGTGCTACAGAGATTGCGCCGGGGTCTTCTTGATGTACGAGAAAGCTGCAGGTATCATGATGGGGTATCCAGTAAATATTATGGTAGCACATGCAGTCAAAAATTTGTTGGAATCTGGTAAATCTGCACTAACGATACCCCGTCTTAAAAATTATTACAGGATTTTGGAACAGGAATATGTTACTTTGACTAGGTGTTCCACGGTGAACCCAGCGCAGACCCTTCCTAAGCCTGAGGATGGAGACCCTCACGACTGCGTGGCTGAAGCCGAGAGGTACTCCAGACTTAGAGCTGACTTGCAGGCTTTTCCGTTTAGCAGTCCTGATTTGGAACTATGGACAGACGGCTCATGTTACAGAGTTGGAGAGGACCTAAAAGCAGGTTACTATGTAGTAAAATCACAAGGTGATGGGTTTGTCGTAGAAAAGGCCGAAGCCTTGACACAACCCTGCTCAGCTCAGCTGGCAGAACTAGTCGCTCTGACTGAAGCATGCAAAATGGCAGAAGGCAAGAACGTGAATATCTATACTGATAGCAGCTATGCACAAAATATAGCTTTTCTCTACGGAGCGGTGTGGAAAGGGCGAGGTTTTAAGAGAGCAGATGGTACCGCCATATGTCACTGTAGTCAGATAACCAATTTGTTAGGAGCAATAATGAAACCCAAACAAATTGCGATTATCAAATGTGCTGCCCATCAGTCTGATGAGTCTAAGGTGACCAGAGGTAACAACATGGCAGATGTCGCTGCCAAGCGAGTGACAGGTGCGGACAGAGCAGGTAAGGTATTGGTTATCATACACGAGGTGGAGTTGGAAGATAAGATTACTTACAAAGATGTTTTAACCTTTCAGGAAGAGGCGAGTCAGGTGGAGAGAAATCTCTGGTCAGCAAGAGGGGCTAGTAGGGATGGGACAGGTTTGTGGCGGAACCATGAAGGACTTGTGGTTGCACCAACGGGCCTGGTCAGACTGCTGATCCAAACTGCGCATGATTTCTGCCATGCACACCGGAGAGAGGTGAGTAGGAAAATAAAGGAGTATGGTTTTTGGGCGCCAAACCTGCTAGAGCAGATTGATTGTGTGATAAGTAGATGTGCGATCTGTTTGAAAAATAATGCACGAAGAGGGATCGTTGTGTCCCCGGGACACATCCCCACACCAAATGGCCCAATGAGAGAGCTTGTGATTGACTATGTAGACATGATAAAACCGATTAGCCAAAAAAGGTACATTCTTGTCGTGGTGTGTCGATTTTCAAGGTGGGTAGAGGCTTGCGCGACTAAGCATAAAGATGCTGCCTCAGTGGCTAAGTTCTTATGCCGTGATTTGAGTCGTTATGGAATTCCAGACAAAATCTGCAGCGACAATGGCAAAGAGTTTGTCGATAAGACTGTACGTTTAGTACTCCAACAAATGGGGGTAAAACAGCGTTTCGGGTCCGTTTACCACCCTCAGAGCCAGGGGGCTGTGGAACGCATGAACGGAGTACTCAAGAACAAATTGGTTAAGATCTGTCAACACACAGGTCTAAATTGGCTAAGTGCGCTACCGTTAGCATTAATGGCGTGTCGTTCAAGCGAAATTCGAAGCCTGCGTTTAACACCGCACAAAATGTTGTTTGGCCGATGTATGGTTGTGCCAGGCTTGCGCGCAACAGGCAAAGGTCCGAGTTTGGACATCCTGGATCACGAGATGCGTGAGTACGTGAAGTACATGTCAAAGCTCCATGGGGCGATCTATGATTATGTCTCTAGTAAACAAGAGACAGAAGAGGAGGAGAATAGGCGGAGTACTCCTCAGATAATACCAGGAGATTACGTTTATGTAAAAGTGTTCAGACGCAAGTGGTACGGAGCGCGGCGAAAAGGACCGTATGAGGTCGTAAGAGCTACGGAAAAAGCTCTACAGGTTAAAGGATCACCAATGTGGTTTCATCTTTCGCATTGCGTAAAAGCCCTGCAAGATGGGCAAGAATTGGAATCCGAACCCCTGTTCATTGATCAAGAACAGAAGAAAATGCACGACGAAGGGGAAAATGAAGACGATTATGGGGAACCAGACAGAGGGCAACATGATTGTCCCTCTGTGGGAAATGAAGGATTCTTGTAGGAGCCAGACAGAGGAGATCATGAATTGGAATTGAAAAATGATGATTTTTCCTCTGTGGACTTTGACGGAGTGCCGACAGCAGTGCAGAAGACGCCGGAGGAGATGGCGATTAGCGCAAATGCAACAGAGAGGCCACGGCCACAAAGGGTTATCAATAGACCTCAGAGGTTTCGATGAGGATAACTGGCAGGATTGCAGCTAAAAGTAAATAGACCTCAGAAGGTCCTTGCGAAGGAGAAATTAAATTTTTTATGGTTTATGGTTTAAGTCTCCTTCGTTTTCTATTAGAACTGTTAGTCTTTTATTGGCGTGATGTAATAATCTTTTCTTGCAGAGTCAATTACACAAAATAGACACATTGATTAATTACATGGATAAAGTATAGTCATAATAAAAAAAGCTGTTAAATCTGGAAGCCAATTCTTGTTTGATTACCTTCCATAGTCTGATGTCATATCAATAACTGATATTGTGAGTGAAAGATTTTACAACTGTGCAAAAGAGAAGGGTGATGAAATGGTGGTTGTTGTGTTTTTTTGTAGTTTTTAGGTTGTTAAAAAAAATCGTTTAAAGGGGAACTATCTTATAAATAGCCTTTTTGAGTGTTTAGCATTGTTTCCTAGCTATGTGAACTTATATTAATATGATCTATGTCTCTAATTCTCATATTGGCGCATTCTTCCAATTCTCCTCTCACAATATTCACCCTCACTGAACTGAGTCATCTGAAAATGTGATGATTTGTGATGTCAGAAAGACACCGCTGCATGATAATGGCGAGGTACAAGATGAGCTGCACACAGTGGCTGGAGCCCAGGCTCAAAACGTCTCGAGATCTTGAGGTAGAAAAATGCTGTTTTTGAGGACTTGATTAGAAATACAAAACAAAACAATGAATAAAAAAAATATATATATTACAGAGGTGTTCCATAGACTCACAGGAATTGTGTAAAAGTGCCCAAATAGTGAAATAAATAGTAAAATAGTTCCCCCAAAAGAAGTTCTGTTCAGTTATAAATACTGTCATAAAAAAAATGTATATATAAATAAATGATATTTCAGCGGGACAGAAGGGCAGAACTACTACTGTTACAGCAATTTTTGGTACTTATTAACACAAATGTGCATTGATCACTGTTGCGTTATATCATTTACATGTCTGCTACTTTAATATTTACATTATATTACTTTATATCACTAGGCGATGATGGCAATTTCGAACATTACTATAGCTACTGATGACTATTCTTTTACATTAGCCATATCACTGCAGTTGTTAAACACTCAAGCATAATTGTATTAATCAGCCCACATTACAGTTATATGTTGACAACACTTTATATTCAATATATATAATAGCATTTCAGGGGAGTGGCAGAGAGATAGCATTAGTCAGTTTTTCTGTGGACTGTCCCATAACCTAGGATAAGTTACAAAAAATATTAATGCATAGGCTAACGTTACATACTGTAACATTTACAGTATGTATGCATTCATATTTTTCTTGTGCTTCTATGGTCATAAATACACACATCTTAATGCTATCTATAAGACATTCATACATGCACAAAGTGAATATGGAAATGCAGTGAATATCATACTCACACACAAGCACACATGAGCACACACACGACACGCACGCTGTGCACGCTCACACACTAGCAGCCACTTTAACATGAGCAGGCACACACTCATGCCGCACACGCCCACACTTATGGCCAAAAAGGAAAGGTCACTTTAGAAATAGTATAACAACAGTAACAGTGCACTACCAAAGGACCCAGCATGTCCTATATGCTCTGTAAATAACTATGTACAGATACCGAGATGTCCCACCATGTTACTTGTTACCTGTTTATTGCACAATGTTGTTTTTTTATTGGATTCTATTATATGTTGTACCACTGTATTGCACATCATTGCGGGCAAGACCACCCGCATTTCATTGTATACCTGTATGCCGTGACAAATAAAAACTCTTGACTCTCTTGACTCTTGACCTCAAGCTGTTTACTCTGCATTTCTTAGCATTTACATTTCATACTGTAACCATTGATGTATTATAAAAGCTCTTATAATACATCCATGACTAACTTAAACGCTGTTCACACTGTATCTTAGCGTATTCATACTACTCTTTTCATACTGTTCATTCTGTTAATAATGTTCATACTGTATATCTTAGCACATTCATACCTTTACCGTTTATTCTATTTATATATCATACATAATATGCAAGTAAAATTACACTGCACTGCACCGCTTATTTTGCACTTCTGGTTTAATGCTAAACTGGATTAAATGTCTTTCGTTGTTTCAGTACTTGTAGTCTGTGCAAATGACAATACAGTTGAATCTAATCTAATCTAATCTAAATATCAATCATGCCAGAAACTACTCAATTAAGCCAAGAAAGAAGTTTGGTCAACAGTAGAAAAAATACAAGGCAAGCAATTGCATTCCACACATTTTTTATTATTATAGGCCTATAATATGTCCAGGTAGAGGTCCAGTCTTCCATTCCTGTTGTTGGTAGTGCTAGATTCGGGCCTTGCTGTCACGACTGCTGCTCACAAACCTCAGACTGGACACACGCATGCACGTCATTATAGTGGTAATTTATCCTAGAAAACAAAACAGGGAGATAGAGAATTATGGAGTTGCTCATGCACTCTACAACAACACACATCTTGTATCTCTTCTCATCTCTAACATTTCCATTCCACAGCATGCAAGCATCCTGCTTCAAGAGGTGTATGATTGTGTATGTGACAATACAACTCGATTTGATTTCAATATTTTAGAGGGTTTAGAGTTCACCCACCAGTTTCTGCTGTGGGAAACTTGGTATTTTAGTATACATATTTTGCTTGCATCTAACTTTTATAGATCGCCATCTTACCATGGTTGGCTGTGCAGCATTTGGATGCACCAATCGGTCCGAGAAAGGGATTCGGATGTATGGCTTATTGGCTTCCCAAAAGACACAGACAGTAGAAGAAAAAGGTTGACTAGTTCATATAGTTTAACTAGTATACAGCTCAGACAACAACTTAAAGGTCAGGCCAGCTTGACTTAGATATGACATGTCTAAGTAAATCACATCTTGTTCTTTTTCTCGTTGTCTTCATATCAATCTTGTGACGGATACGACAAAACCCATAATCTCATCTTTGTTTACCTTTCTTGTCATTATCTGTTATTAATTTGTCATCTTAATTTGTCAAATTTTAAACTGTGCATAATCTTTCTATGGCCATAGAAA
Organism: Notolepis coatsorum; assembly: GCF_963971535.1. Lineage (NCBI taxonomy): Eukaryota > Metazoa > Chordata > Actinopteri > Aulopiformes > Paralepididae > Notolepis > Notolepis coatsorum. The sequence goes on from NC_140168.1 coordinate 170,478,168, forward strand.
ACAGATAATAAACTATATTCTATTTTTGATACAATTTGACTCAACTGAATTTCTACAGTTTCACTGTTTGGCTCATTTAAAATATTCCACAACAGGTTCAATGTGTTTTACTGTAATATGTACATGACTACAATGAATTTGTGATTGACAATTATGGGGTAAAGTCTGGAATGATTCTGCAGGCACATTTTGAGGGAGAGCAATTCACAGCAAACCAAAAAGGCCAACTAAAATTGAAGGCTGATGCTGTTCCAACCATATTTGTGCATCGCCCTAAGCCCAAGAGGAGAAAGGGTCCCACTGTGAGAACCAGCCCAAAACCTCCAGTACATGTTCATGCAGTGGCCAATGACAACACATATTGTGCCCAAATGAACTTTGGTATCTCGTGCATTATTGGGTTTAATAGGACATTTATTGTACATTGGAGGGGGTTGCGTTAGGACATTTACAGGGGCCAGTTTCGAATTGCAGTCTCTCGTAGGTGCTCTTTGAGAGTGGTTTTGAAAGTGGGTAGTGATTCACATTCCTTTACAGCTGTGGGTAGGGCGTTCCACATTGATGTGGCATAATTGCAAAACGTGTTTATTCCCTTGTTTGAGCCGAATCTGGGTTTAACATGATTTGTGGAGCTCCCTCTGGTGTTGTGGTCGTGGTATTCACTGACCTTTGGGAAGTATTTTGACATGTACATGGGTACCTTAGTCGTGTAGTGTATCTTGTAGACCAAGCCCATTGCAAGTTGCTGTACTCTGTCGTCTACTCTAAGCCATCCTAGGTTGTCAAAGTGGGCATCTTACCAGACAACAGCATGGCTCCTGGAATGAATGAATGAAAACTTTATTTAACAGATTGCAGAATGGGTACAATACAGTACGGCTCAATACACACAATTGTTAAGGGGATGCAGACCAAAGAAAGACGTTTGTCTTGTTTACATCAGGGTCCCCCATTTTCAACATACATGACATTTATGGCATAGGGACATACAGGTATTTAGTACTGATACATTTGTGACATAAACGGTATTCAAATATACAGTACTGTTACCCATAGATCCTGACAGAGTATATACATATGATGGGGAGGGGACTGTACATTAGGAGGGGGTGGGTGGGTGGGAGAGAAATATACATACGGTGGGGAGGAGACTGTACATTTCTACTAATAATATACAACCTACTGTACATATCTACTAATAATATACAACCTACATATCTACTAATAATATACAAACTACATAACATTACTACTAATAATAATCAACCTCACAACTCCAAATGACTGGGACACGTCTCTCATTAGAGTCAAGACCACGAGAGGAGAGCCAGACAGGTCTGTATCCACTGTGTTATTGTCTATATATATTATATAATATATTATATTATGTAACCTTACTGTACCTTATATGAAGACCAGTCTATCTAGTGTCATGTGTTATTGTCTATATATTATAACCTTACTGTACCTTATATGAAGACCAGTCTATCTCGTGTTGCTCACTTTAACAATAAATCTAATAAACAAAGATAAACTAACAACACCAATAACTGCAAATAATTTGGTAAATATAACGTTAGGCCAACGTCAGTCAGTATGGTAACGTTATCTAACGTTAGGTTATGACTATAACCAAGTTATGTTAGTAGTAGTGACGCTCGGCGTCACTCATGCACTGTCCTCGCACGTGCACGCGCACTGAATAAAAGACCACAATGTACCTTTATATCCCAATATTTGTCTGACCACACCCCTATCAGCTTACCCATATAAGCAGGGGTGGGGCCACCCCCTCGCCTCCTTCCCAAGCTTCCACCACAAGGCGAGATCAAGGGCTGCAGCGGCGTCGGACGCCAAGCGTCACCACTACTAACAGAACTTGGTTATTGTCATAACCTAACGTTCTGTATCGTAGTGGCTCTCGCTCGGCGTCACTCATGCACAAGGGAGGCCGAGCGAGAGCCATCGGCCGACAAATACACCCCGCTGAAGGCCCCCCACAACCATCAGATCAGGGAGGACCGAGCCCCCCCGACCCCCCCTATTGGAGGTTCCCGGGAGGGCGACGGACCCGACCGTGCGAATAGGCACTCAAGCAACTCAACACAACTCAACTCAACGTGGGCCTGACCCCACGACTACACACACGCACAACCCGCATGCCACCCGGGAACGAACGGAGGGAACAACCTCGTTACTGCCCCCAGAATCACGGGGTCAAGGGCAAACCCAACCCCGTGGCAAGGCCGTAGCAGCGGAGCGCGAAGGAAGACCCAGACCCACTGAAGGGACTGGATCCCCTGGAAAACGGAGGCCCGGAGAGGTCAATGACGCCAGGCATCAAGACCCCACCAGGCGGTCACTTAGTGACACCGCCCCCCACATCGCCAGCGTATTCGGATAAGGCCCCTCCAAGAGCGGGCCCTTTCCCCCCAATAGCACACCGCCTGGCACACTGACCCTGCAGAACAGTCAGCATGGCCGTAAGCACACAAAAAAGGTTAACCAATGGAAGCAGGCAGCGCACCGGGGAAAACCAGGCAACAGGCTGTAACCTGAGCCTGGAGCACTGCGGACGAGACAGGCGCCAAAGGAGTCAGCTGAGAACAGCCCCCCCGGCGGAAGGGGCGTATGCTGGCGTTGTTGCATGACCAAGCCTCCATTTAAAAAAAACCCACCCAGAGGGGTTGAGGCAGAGAAGGCTGACATGATTGGCAGACGTCATGAACGTGCAGGGGCACCCTCAACCGGGTAACCCGGGAGTTGACACTGCTCCAACACACCAGGGAATCAACCACCTTGTCGTTACCCAATGCGGTGGTTGTTCCTATAACCCCTCAAGAAAAAACTCCAAAACACACCTGCGGGTATACACTGGCTATACCGCAGTACAAGTGTTTCAGTTTTCAAAAAAGGGTTAACCTACGGGTCGACGAAACATTACTTCGGACCGGGCCCGGCGATACGGGAAGCACAGGGTCACCAGAGGAGGTCAAAGACCACCCCAACAGGCCCCTCTTCGCCATGCGTGAGAGAGGAGCGAAAAGAATGGAGAACCAGCCCCAAGCACACGTACTTGGTATTCCCAGGCGGTCTCCCAACCAAGTACTAACCAGGACCAACCTGCGTAGCGGCCGAGATCTGATGAGATCGAGCGTGTACAGGTTGGCATGGCCGTAAGCCATTACGACAGTGCAGAGTACAAAATGTACCCAACCAGGGTCTCCATAGCGCTTAACCCTGTGACACCCGGACCGACCTGGCATTTTTCCCCCTGAAAAAAGCCCAAGTCCCTCAGGGTACCAGAACAGCAGATCTGCATCCCCGGCGGACAACGGGTTTAACTGATCTGGACCAGCGTGACCAGAACCAGTCCCGTGCCCTAACCACGCCGACATCCCTACTCCAGGAGAAGGGGCAGATAAGCGTGTTGATCTTAAACATGAAAAGAAGGCGCCACCTAGACGTTCGGTGCGAACCGCGCCCGGTGGCCCACCCCCAGGGCGTGAGACCCCTCTACATATGTTCAGATCCATTCCATCATCATCCCCCAGATATGAACGAGAATCCGTCGACAACCAAAACAGGTCGTCGGAAGAGGAAAAACCTCCATCCCAGTTGCTTTATAAAAACGCTGTTTTAACCTCAAGCAACCAAGGCGTGCCAGTCAAGTCAAGTCAAGTCAAGTCAAGTCAAGAGTTTTAATTGTCACGGCATACAGGTATACAATGAAATGCGGCTGGTCTTGCCCGCGACGATGTGCAATACAGTGGTACAACATATAAGAATCCAATAAAATACAGTGGTACAACATATTAATAGAATCCAATAAAACAGTGCAATAAACAGGTACATGGTGTGCCATCTCGGTATCTGTACATTAGTATTTACAGAGCATATAGGACATGCTAGGTAGCTTTAGTAGTGCAATACACTGTTCCTGATGTTATACTACTTTAAGTGGCCTTTCCTCTGGCCATAAGTGTGCGTGTGTGCGGCATGAGTGTTAAAGTGGCTGCTAGTGTGTGAGCGTGCTCAGCGTGCGTGTCGTGTATGTGCTTGTGTGTGGATAGTTCAGTTTCTGTGTCTCTCAATGTTCATTGTTCAAGGCTCTGATGGCCTGGGGGAAGAAGCTTAGCCTAAGCCTCTCCGTCCTAGTAGCTGGAGTTCGCAGGCGTCTGCCTGACCTCAGCAGCTGGAACAGGCTGTTATTGGGGTGGTGGGGGTCTTTCATTATCCTGCAGGCTCTGGATTTGCACCTCTTGTTGTATAGAGCCTGCAGGGGAGGTAGCGCAATACCCGTGGTACGCTCGGCTGAGCGCACCACTCTCTGTCATTCGCCTGATCTTCAACAGAACACCCCGAGCTAGCACTATGCGTGCGTCGGGACACAACCACATCAATGAACAGGCTATTTAGACCTGTCATTTAATCCCCAAGGTGCCCAGGGGAACGACAAGAGGGGTGCGATCCTTCCTAACTCCAACCCTTTTTAATAGAAAAGAAGGAAGCACCAACAGCATGTATCCCAGTCTACACAGCCGGGGGTAAAAACTGTTTACATTTTTACATTCCACCACCCTCCCATAGAGAGGAGACGGAAATCCCCAGAGAGACTTCCCACGCGAGCTGTACAGATTGAAAAGAATATATTGCACCTTGAGCCATGTAAAAGTTTGGTTTTAGGGCTCTACGGGGAGGAGGCACTGAACCCATACACACTCAATAATCGAATTGAATCGAATACACACACAATAGAGTAGGACTCCTTCTTGAGGATCCACTCACCTTGACAATCTGAGGAGGAGGCTCTGTACTCTGAGGAGGCTCCCTCACATGGAAGGAGAGTCCTAACTCACAGAAGGCCCGAATAGGAGCTTCGTGAGGAGGAGCCCTGACCACCCCCCGAAACAGATCCATCATATGGACCCGAACAGCACACGGAAGTCCTACCAACAGAGACGCGCACAGTGAAGTACTCTATGGCGGGGGAATTTCTGCGGTGCACACGCCCAATATTCCAGGGCGTGGGACCAGGAAACTCCCCCCCCCCCCCCCCTCTTACCCTGTAACGTGCCGAACAGCAACGTGACAGGAACCTTGAAGGACAGGAGGTTTTAACCCCTGCCCATCAAAGAAGGGGAGAAAAGGATTACCAGTTCACCCCTTTACGACCCCACACCCATGATACGATGTAATGACAAAAAAGAGTATGACGCAGTCATAGTCAGCTCCATGAAGCATCTAACAGCTTCACACAGCGCATGTGCTAACCTGCCATCTGATTTTTACTAAGGAAAAAACACAGAATAGAGAGGGCCCTCTCAAGAGCCCCGGTACCAGACTTACACATGTGCTTCTGTGGCCAACCCAACCCAGTTGTAGGTCGCACGACACACACAACCCTTTATCACCTACAAAAAATGGCAAAAACACTCTACAGAGGAACGCCATTTTTCATAATGAGAGAATACATAATTCTCGATTAGTATCGGCCACAGGCCTTGCTAAGCACACACGAAAAAGTGACCAAACAATCTTTTCTTTAGGAAAATATAGTTTCTCAAGCGGTTAGCACAACCCCAACAACTAAGCTAAGGGTTACATCGTATCCCTACCACACAGTGACACAATATAGTGTAACAACATGTCTGAGAGGAGGGTGAAGAAGTCCCCAGGGAACCGGGGGGAAAAACACCCCTCCTACTTTACCCTTAATACGGCCAGTTAAACAGGTAAACCTGTTAATATGTGAACACACTGTTCATTGTCATTACAGGCTGAGAAAAGAATCATTCTTTACTCATATGTCACTAAGCATAGCTTTATAGGTTAGTTTAACCCCCTTAGTTGTGAGTACACGGTACATGAACACACAATGTGTCTCAACACAACAAACCAGATCATTTTCACATCTGTAACAAATAACCCGATTTGCATGGAGACCAGTGACAAGACAATTCACACATAACTCGCGTCGTATCCTAAATGTAGTTCAGCAACACTCGTTTTGGAAAACATCGTTATTTACAAAACATTTAGAAGGGAAAGCAAGAAGAAGTGTTCAAGGTCTGGTCAGGACCCTTCCTACCGTGAGCGCAGATCAAGCGAAACTGCAGTCTCTAACAAGGCACGTAGTAAACACAGCCGTCCTGTGTTGTCGACATGGGCAACATCGCCGCTCCATCCCGCCGCTACGGTCCCCCTTGTTGACGCAGTCCTCGCCGGCTGGCCCCAGGGTAGGTTCGACTAACATCCTCTGTCAAAGATGACGTCGTAGTCAGAGCGTTTAAGCATGTTATAGTCTCAGAACGTTCAACAGTGTAGCATTAAGCTAACGGCCGATAGCAGCAAGCTAACGTTACCTAGCCTAGTGACACAACAGACTAGCGCCTGCAGCTAACAGCTGACTGGCTAACAGTTAGGCCATAACTAGCACGCAAGCTAAGCAGCTATCACCTGAACTTATACACAACGATATAACAAGCCACACTTAGACAGGCCGCCGTTCTGAAACCCTCCTCACCTTTTAAGAGAGAAGAGAAACGAGATGTTAACACAGTTTTACAACGGTGATTTTACCATCCGGCGGAGCCGGTACAAGTCCCATCTGGGCTGTAGCCGACTTGAACATGGATTTTCCGATAACGATCATCCATGCTAACATTTCCTCATTTAGGGTATACTCTCATTTGCATATGAAAGACGGGGCCTTATACGGTGACAGAGAAGTACCCACGCGTCCAGAGATCCTGGGATCACCAGTTACTGGTCGTGTGGCCCACTAGTTGCTATAATGGGCTTCAAACCAAGGTCCTCCGCCGTTGCCTAAAGGCTGAACAAAGGACCCTAATCTGGGGCCGGTTTTCGTAAACATTGTCAGCTAGCCCCCATAGCACTAACAGACAAGTGGAGCTCGCAAGCAAAACATTACTCACCAACCTGGAACCCACCGCTTCTCACAACAGCGGCGCGTCCTACAGTCCAGCTGTGTCGCTGGAAGGTTTTACCGCAACCAGCCGCAGCAAGGAGGACTGCAGTTGAGAGGCATGTAGCTGCATAAACTCCCAATACGAAACCCGACGGAGGTGTAGAATGATCATCATCTTCCAGACACTCCAGTACGAAGACAATATCGCCGTATTTTCTCGAATATAGTGAGAGAGAAAATAAAGATATGATGTCAACGTATCTCTTTTCCAACTCTCTCCTACTAACAACCTCGTCAAGTGGGGATCTACCGAGGCACTTCCTTGTGGTTGAAGCGAAGAAGGAGGCGAGGGGGTGGCCCCACCCCTGCTTATATGGGTAAGCTGATAGGGGTGTGGTCAGACAAATATTGGGATATAAAGGTACATTGTGGTCTTTTATTCAGTGCGCGTGCACGTGCGAGGACAGTGCATGAGTGACGCCGAGCGAGAGCCACTACGATACAGAACTGCATTTAGAATCTAACAAGCTATTAACTTACGATAAACATTAACTAAAGCTTGCTACATAAAATACCAATATTGACTAAATCCATGAGTGGTCTGCTAATGCGTTAAAATGTACAAAGTAAGTAAAGTAAAGTAAACATACCAGCAAGAGTGCCTCGTAAACAATGAAAAGTAATTGTGTCCTCGCAGAGCAAGGAACTACGACCGCCACATGAGGCGCTCCACTTCCGCATTCCACGATAACAATGAAACCCTATGGGAGTGTCCAAACTCTTATTATACGGCTCTGGTTAGGCCATGCCTCCCACAGGCCGGCTGCAATGTGGACCAAGCCTTGCATCACGTGTCCCCTCCGGTACACGAGGAGGCAGCTGTCGCATCTTTTCACCTGTACAGCGCGATCTCTCAGCGGCGAGGGTCTGCGTGGGAGGGACACGCCGCCCCCGTCGCTTCCTGATTCTGCTGCGCAGGCGCACCAACCGACCTGTAGGAGTCGCTGTCCACAACGTCCGATCCCCACCCACCAGCTTCCCACCCCTAACACTGCCAATTGCGTTAGTATGAACGACCAGCCAAGCTGGTAGCAATGCCGAGAGCTGGGCTCAAACGCAACATCTCCTGCATTAGTGGCGAGCGCCTTGCCCACTGCGCCACTTAGCCGCCCTAGTACTGTGTTTTCTATCCACTTTAGCCAAACACACACACATATATATCCACACTACTGTGAGAAAATAATAATCACACACAAAGGGATAATGGCTTAATGATTTTAGAATATTTCAGATAATGAAATTAAATGTTTATATCATCAACTATCCAGTTAGTATTTATACTGTAACGTTTGGCTACTTTAAATCATTGAATGTAGAGAGAGAGCGAGAGGAAGGGAGAGAGAGCGAGAGAGAGCCAGCCCCCCCCCCCCCCCCCCCCCCTCGGGTTTTGTTTTAGGTTCGCGTTTTGATCGTCTAAGCTGCCGTAGGTGATGTCACACTCGAATGTAAACTTCTGTTGTCAAACTTTCAATATAACTTTCAATATAACCCACCCCCTTTCCTCACAAATGTCCGCTTTGAGCGTTTTCCAGGGTTAGCATTTAACGCTAGTTAGCTTAGCCTAGTCATCATGGATAACTTGGTTAGCAGCTAACGTTAGCCTATTGCTTGCATCAATTAAATTGCATGTCATTAAAGGTCCGCGCTGGTCTGTCTAATGAAATTACAATTGCATGTCATTTAAGGTCCGCGCTGGTCATGTGTCTATAATGAAATGAGAGGACAGCTCTGCGCAAAAGCAAGTCTCATCTCAGCCGCAACGTGACAACATATACTCGATGTTCACGATATAATAATTTACTACATCTCATGTAGAACAAGCCGCGATACATCGAGTATACTCGATATATCGCCCAGCCCTACTTCGGGGTACCAAAACAGCAGATCTGCGCCCCGGCGGGCAACGGGTTAAACTGACCTGGTCCGGCGCGACCAGAACCAGTCCCGTGTCCTAGTCATGCCGCCATCCCCAGTCCTAACTAAGAGGGGGGTAGGTACGCGTGTTGATCCAAAACATCACAGAGGGCGCCACCAAGGCGGTCAGTACGCGAACGCACTGCTCCTGGTGGCCCACCTCATGGGCGTGAGACCCCTCCGCCAATGTTTTGATCTACTCTGTCATCTCCCCCCGGAGATGTACGTGAGCGTCAAGTCTAACCTAGTGCACTGGCGCTCGGTAGAGATAAAAAATCTCCTTCCCAGCCGCCCGCATAAAAAACGCTGTTTCTATGAAGTTGGGCAACCAAGGCGCGCCAGCCCATAAAGTGGTTTCAACATTGAAAGCACCCAGGGCCAGCGCTAATTGGTCTCGAAGACCATACGCTGATTCCATAACTAGCGTATATGCACATCGAGAACCCGAAACACATCGACGACGAATTCTAATAAGAAACACCACACAACATTTCCTCCATGCTGTCTGGGACGAGCAGCAGGAAGCCGGCCTATAAGACACAGACACGGGTCTCATATAACACGCCTGAGGGTAAAAACCCTGTCAATTCCGCTTTATATAAGAGGGGAAGACAGAAGTTCCCCCAGAGAGACCTCTACGTGAGTAAACAATTGAAAAAGATATATGCAATAATTGGGCCAAGTGACCAACGGCCCAATACACACTTCAATAGAGAGCAGAGCAGAAGACAAACAGTCTTCGAATGCATTGCATCATCCAACTTTGACAATGACAGCGGTCTGCAGCACAGACCCTGAAAACTCACGGATATGTCTCATGGCCAATAGGAAAAACGCGCCTAGTGACGTATTCCATGGCCGGGGAAATCCTGTGACCCACCCATCCTAATATGGAGTGGAACCAGGGAACCCCCCCCCCCCTCCCTGTGACGTGCTGACCTCCCAGCCCGACAGGGAGACTGACAGGTAGGAGGTCCAACCTCCTGGCCAATCAGTGTCGCAAAGGATACGACAATATCCGAAAGGGGGGGGGGGTATTAGTCCACCCCATATGACCCCTCACCCCTGATACGATGCAATAACAAAGCAGAGCCATGACACCAGTTGTAGCGCGATACATGAAAGCGCATACCTGTTAGGGTAATAGCTTTACATTCTGCACGCCAGCCACAGACTATAACCTTGTTTGTGCAAATAACGGGTTTTATACACGGCTCAGTGCGAAGACTTGCCACCTGAAATTTATACCTTTACCCTAAAGTAAAGAAAAAATAACAGACCAAAGAGAGGGGCCAAAGGACCTTGGTACAAGAGCTATATATGTACAACTTCTGTAGGCTAACACCCAACCCAGTTGTGGACTTAAATGCCACGTTTACTTAAACATAAAACACACAACCCTCTTTACACAATAAAAAAGGCAAAAGTTCACTCTTACTATTGATTGATTGATTGAAAAGTTTATTAACAGATTGCAGAATGGGTACACTACAGTACAGCTCAAAACATACAATTGTTAAGGGGATGCAGACCAGAGAAAGACTTTCGTCTTGTTTACATCAGCGTCCCCCATTTTCAATTCATCATATGACACACACGACATACAGATAGACAGTACTGCTACATCTATACATTTATGACATACCAGATTTGCAAATACAGTACTGTAAAAAAATCCAGAAAGAGTGTATATACATTTGACATAGAAGCTGTACATTAATGACTTAGATTTATATAGCGCTCTTCATGAGACCCAGAGCGCTTCACAGAGTCCATTATTCGTTCAGACACAGTCATACCGGTGGTGGTAAGCTACAATTGCAGCCAGAGCTGCCCTGAGGCAGACTCACGGAAGCGTGGCGAATAATCAACGCCTACGGCCCCTCCGACCACCACCAACATTCATTCACATGCATACACATTCATACGAGGCAAGTAGGTTAAGTGTCTTGCCCAAGGACACAACGGCAGTGGGATGGACATGGGCTTGAGCGGGATTCGAACCACCAACCCTTCGATCATTGGACGACCCGCTCTACCCCTGAGCCACGCCGCCCCATTGGAGGAGGTTGGGTAGGTGGGGTGGGGTTGGGTGGGGCTGTACATTGGAGGTGGGGGGGATACACACACTGTACACTGTACATTGGAATACTGACATACATTTGACATAGAAACAGTACATTGGAGGAGGTTGGGTAGGTGGGGTGGGGTTGGGTGGTGCTATACATTGGAGGTGGGGGGGGGGGGGCACTGTACATTGGAATACTAACAAGGCCATACTTGGTCTTTACTGTACAACTGGGTTAGGACATTTGTAGGGGCCAGTTTCGAATTGCAGTCTCCCGTAGGTGTTCTTTGAGAGTGTTTTTGAAAGTGGGTAGTGATTCACATTCCTTTACAGCTTTGGGTAGGGCGTTCCACCTTGATGTGGCATAATTGCGAAACGTGTTTAGTCCCTTGAGCCGAATCTGGGTTTTACATGATTTGTGGAGCTCCCTCTGGTGTTGTGATCGTGGTATTCACTGACCTTTGGGAAGTATTTTGACATGTACATGGGTACATTGGTCGTGTAGTGTATCTTGTAGACCAGGCCCATTGCAAGTTGCTGTACTCTGTCGTCTACTCTAAGCCATCCTAGGTTGGCAAAGTGGGCAGGGGTGAGGTGGGTTCTAGGAGTCAGGTCAAGCAGTAGTCTGACTAGTTTGTTTTGGGATGTTTGTAATTTGGTTTTTAGTGCCTTTGAGGTGCTTTGGTACCATGAGGTGCAAGCATAGTCGTAGTACCCTTGAATGAGTGCTCCTGCCAGAGTCTTCAGGGTATTCTTGTTTACCAGAGAGGAGATCCGGTACAAGAATCGAGTTCGTTGGTTGACCTTTTTTATTACATTGGATGCCATTTTGTCACAGGAAAGATTAGCCTCTAGGATGGAACCCAGGTTGGTAATTTCATCTTTCCTTGTGACAATATTGTCACCCACTGTAACTGAGAAGCCGTCGGTCTTGCTGAGTTTGTTATTTGAACCGAAGAGAATGGACTCTGTTTTGCCGATGTGTTAGGGCTGGGCGATATGGCCTAAATATGATATCACGATATTTTCTGACCTTTCGGCGATACACGATACGCATCACGATGTTTTTCTTTTTTTCCCCAAACAATTCATTATGAGGCTTACCAAGACAGTATTTGAGTTTGCAAGCTAACATTAAAGACAAAATAAAATACCCATGCATTTAGCATTTTTATATTATATATTAGATTTAGATTATTGGATTATTAGATTATATATTGCATATATTTAGCAATGAGATATTATATGATTTAGATATGAAATATGATGAATTGAAAATGGGGGACCCTGATGTAAACAAGACGAAAGTATTTCGCTGGTCTGCATCCCCTTAACAATTGTATGTATTGAGCTGTACTGTACCCATTCTGCAATATGTTAATAAAGTTTTAAATCAATCAATAGGATTTTAGCATTTTTATGAAACTACTGTATATTTGTATGTCTCTAAATGTTTTGATGAATTGAAAATGGAGGACCCTTATGTAAAAAAGCCGAAAGTCTTTTTCTGGTCTTCATCCTCCAGTCAGTCCACTGTTGTTGTATTGAGCTGTACTGTATTGTACCCATTCTGCAATCGTTAATAACGTTCATTCATTCAATCATTCAGCCGGCAACAGTAATAATTTTGATTGACAGTCGAGTCTGCCAATTACGTCACACCGCTTGTACCCGCCCTGCTGTTCTTAGCACCAATCGGCAAGCAGCGCTATTCTTTTTTTACTTCCTGAATGCCCTCCTTGATTTTAACGAGAGCTCAGCTCAACGACAACAACAACAGCTCACCGCAGCCGACGAGTGATTACTAGCGCACCGCAGCATGACAACGAGGCATAATGATTTTACTGCAACAAATGTTATAATAAAAGCCTTTCCATACATCTGTCTGATTGAAAACTTTATTAACAGACCGCAGAATGGGCACGCACAACTCGGCACGGACTGAGATATGAACAGTAACGCTTGCTATCTATGTCGTCATCGGACGTTGCTATGTTTGGGTAAATACGCTGATGTGTAACTATATAACGTGTAACTATATAATGTTGATGCCACAAAACGAATGCCTTTGTTAATCATAAGTACTAACTAACTTTGATGCAGTAGTGTGTGTGTGGGAGCGGCGTTGTTCAAAAGTTTGAACGGGGTGGACCAGATTGACGCGACACAATTCTCTTGGGCAAAACATACGATATCCACGATACGTTAAAAAAGTGTATCGTTAATGAACTGTACCCGATATTTATATAATATCGTCATATCGCCCAGCCCTATGTGTAATGATAGTTTGTTGTCGGCGAGCCATATGCAGATTTTGCCTACAGTAAGAAGCCCTCGAGAATCACGTCCCCACTGCCACTCATCTACCACTCCAATGTCACTTTAGAACTCACTCAGGTGTTAATTTTCGGGGGCTGGTACTTAATTTAAGTGCTTCCCCAGGGAGGGGGTCGGGGGCTACTGCCCTCAGACCCCCAAGATAATTTTTATATGGGCAGTCTGACTTGGCGTACTGACCATATATTAGTGTTGCAATGCATGATAAATAAACAGTGAAAAAATCTAAGAAATCGGATGGGGCTGGGACATTTGGGACGAATAAAAATGTAAGATGAAAATCTCCCCAGCCGTGGAGGTGTGAAATCTGGCCCGGTCGAGAACAATAGGAGTCACAAAATCAGAGTGGTGAAGTAGTGGTAGAGTAGCAGTAAATGCCTGACTTCTAAGGGCTTCTACTGTAGTTCCGAGCTGAGGGTTTTTTCAACCTGTAACTTGTTCTTGTCAGAGACCAGCAGGGCTGAGTCGTCCGCAAACAGGAACAAGTTGCAGTCACAAGCTGACGACATGTCATTTGCATAAATTAGGAACAGTAGCGGTCCTAGTATGCTTCCTTGTGGAACACCACAGTTCACTGTGAGGGGGGAGATAGGGTACCGTTTACCTCCACCATCTGGGTACCGTTTACCTAACCCCACGTGACGCTACGGCTCGTTTTCCCCCTACGCCGGTAACGCGCGGATGCGCATTTTCGTTTTGATGGCACTCAAACGCCAAGCGAGGCTGCTCACGGAAATAGGCTGCTCGTGGAAATGTAATGTTATGTTCGAATCCGTAGAATACATATTTATCAAAACAACATATTTATCAAAACAACTACCAGATTCACTCATAATGTTATTTCGTGTGACAACACAGCCCAGCTGTCAGAAACTGTACATTGTAACGTTATATAACGCAACGTTATATAATGTTATTTCGCGTTTTATTTATAACGTTATTTCACGCGACAACGCAGCCCAGCTGTCAGAAACTGTACATTGAGGGGGTTTGAATCACTGTACATTGAGGGGGTGCGAATCACTGTTTACACTCCCCACAACTGTACATTGTAACGTTATATAACGCAACGTTATATGCTGTTATGTTGCGTTTTATTCATAACGTTATTTCGCGTGACAACACAGCACAGCTGTCAGAAACTGCACATTGAGGGGGTTTGAATCACTGTACATTGAGGGGGTGCGAATCACTGTTTACACTACAGACTACACGCGCCTTACTGTACCATGTTCTACATATAGAACCTCATCTCATGCACCGGTTTGAATCAAAGCCCTATCGAACGTACGCAAGCTCTACTGTCTTTAACTATAAATGTTTACACTCCCGCCTTACTGTACCATGTTCTACATATAGAACCTCATCTCATGCACCGGTTTGAATCAAAGCCCTATCGAACGTACGCAAGCTCTACTGTCTTTAACTATAAGCGTTTACACTCCCCACTTACTGTACCATGTTCTACATACACTGTGTGTTGTTGTAGCCACCGGGTAAATCGCAATTTTTTTATTAGTTTGTCATGACAAACCAATTACATAATCCAACATATGTGTAAAGGCACAACATATTCCAGTTAACGGTATATTTTTTTAATGATTCGTTACGGCGCAATCAATACTTCCATGCGTTCGGGATCTCCATGTTTTGGGGGTATTCATCAGAAAAATCGGATCCGGGATTCGGCTCCCATCAGTCGGGCAAGAACTGCGGGTTTTCAGCCTCTCTCCTCTCTCCTGGAGCTTAAGGGGGAGCCGCGCTCGGCCAATCAGAGAAACGCGGAAGGCGCTCGGCCAATCAGAAGAGAGACGCGTCACTCGTTGGAGGCTCATGTCTCCGGCGTAGGGAACGAGCGTAGAACGGCTGGTATTCACGAAGGAGAGCGCTGGCCAATCAGAGAAACGCGGAAGTGCATGTTAGTTGCCTTAAGTGTTCACGATGCCTGTCCACACGGCATTATTTCCGGCGTTGGGTGCATGATGCGCATGATGCGCTGTGATCACACCAGGCAGCCAACGCCGGAAATAATGCCGTTTTGAGCAAAAATATTTAAAATGTTTATTAGCAACGCCGAGCTTTCAAACAATCCCGTATCTCTGTTCGAAACCCTCGTGCAACTGTGAGTACCTTTGACATTTCTCTGTGATACTTGTATAACAAACGGTTCGGTTAGAACCAGTCCTTCAGGGTAAATCTAGGTTGGTTTCCTATTGAGGAGCAAGTGACTGTGGATTCACTCGGTGCATCAGAATGAATGAATGAATGAATGAATGAATGAATGAATGAATGAATGAATGAAAACTTTTTTTAACAGATTGCAGAATGGGTACAATACAGTACGGCTCAATACACACAATTGTTAAGGGGATGCAGACCAGAGAAAGACGTTTGTCTTGTTTACATCAGGGTCCCCCATTTTCAATTCATATCGACATTTATGACATACACAACATACATGACATTTATGGCATAGGGACATACAGGTATTTAGTACTGATACATTTGTGACATAAACGGTATTCAAATATACAGCAATGTTACCCATAGATCCTGACAGAGTATATACATATGATGGGGAGGGGACTGTACATTAGGAGGGGGTGGGTGGGTGGGAGAGAAATATACATACGGTGGGGAGGAGACTGTACATTTGGAGGGGGTGGGTGGGTGGGAGAGAAATATACATACGGCGGGGAGAGAATATATACATGCGGTGGGGAGGAGACTGTCTATTAGGAGGTGGTGGGGGGTTTGGGCATTTACGGTGGCCAGTTTCGAATTGCAGCCTCCCGTAGGTGCTCTTTAAGAGCGGTTTTGAATGTGGGTAGGGATTCACATTCCTTTACAGCTTTGGGTAGGGCGTTCCACATTGATGTGGCATAATTGCGAAACGTGTTTAGTCCCTTGTTTGAGCCGAATCTGGGTTTAACATGATTTGTTGAGCTTCCTCTGGTGTAGTGGTTGTGGTATTCACTGACCTTTGGGAAGTATTTCGACATGTACATGGGTACCTTAGTCGTATAGTGTATCTTGTAGACCAGGCCCATTGCAAGTTGCTGTACTCTGTTGTCTACTCTAAGCCATCCTAGTGTAGCAGGGTGGATTATCCCTGCTTGGTGGGAACGGTTGCTGGCGGTCACAAGGTAGCTGGACACAGTAGAGCTCCGTCTGACTGCACCCTCGTCTTTGGGCCTGGAGCGTCAACCTGGGGCCCGGTAGTGGGAGTGAATGGGGCCCGGGATTTACCAACCTGGTTTGGTACTCTGATCTTCCTCGCCTCTCCGGGGCGGTCAGCAGTACTCCCCAACTCGCTCTCACTTCCCTGATTACCTCCGTTAACCCTCCCACACCTAGTGACTGATATGCATAAATAGATTCGTTCCTCCCGCAAGCAGTACCCTCCCTTGATGACCACTAGAAACCTTATAAGGAAAAGGGGAGAGTTGGGTAGGAAGGGGTTAATTATATATATACGTTACCCACACCAAAAGAGTTAATACTGGGCACAGGAATGGACACGCACACAGAACCCCATTTAAGTCTTTATATTAATTGTACTGTTCAGTTACAATGATTTAATAGGAGTGGTCGAATGGACTGAAGTCCCACCATAGCTCCGTGTGTAACTCAATACCTTGTAGACACATATATTATACACCCACCTCTGGGTTAGTATCAGGGATAATATACTTCAATATGTTTGACTCATCACCCACGTCTGGGTCAGTACCCTGTATAATACCTCTATCAGGCTTTAATTATATGGCAAGAATAATACCCCCTCCCCACAGGGAAAGGGTTAATTAAATGGGAATTATTATTAAAGAACCAACACGTTATCACACTCAAAGGAAATCAAAAATGTGGGCCCACTGTACCAGAACAAAAGTCCTATGCTAATGCCGGCATGTAATGTTTATGGGGTACCCCTATGAACTGTAGTTAGCAACCATTAGCTTCGCCCGTAGGCCGCACCACACTGTGTACTGTGTAATAGATCCGGAGCATCAACGCTCGATTGTACTCAACCAAAATGGCGGCCTCGCCGTGCCACCACCGTCCAGGTAGCAAGATGGCGTCGAACGCTCTCATCGCGGCCGCTAGCAGGCGGGGCTGAAGCAGAGGGGCAGTAGCTGGCTGAGAGCGTGTGCTGGGTGATGGCGACCTCTGCTGGACGGAAGAACTCCCGTGCTGGGCTGTCGACCGCCGGAGCAGAGCAGACGTCGAAACGCCGGCGAAGGCTGGTTGTTGACAGCCGGCGCTGGGTTGACGCGCAGCCATACACTTGCCCTACCTTAAACTGAAGCTACTCTCTGGGTCCCAAACAGCCCATCTGCTACACGGTTATATTGTTGCGCAACGTGGCTGGCTACACCACACTGTCTTCCTCAGCGCCTCGCGCTCGGTGTACACTGGAGTCAATATAGCCGTTAGCAGCATGCTAATTATACCGCACACACTGCTACTATAACACGCTACCTATGGACGTTAGTCCTTGGGTTCAGTTTCTCTTACTCACGCACTATCACAGGTCCTTCTAGGATAACCCATCATATACTCAAGTTCAATACGTTCGCCCGTGTGGTCCCCAACGGGAGCTCTGTCGAGACACGTCTGATCACATCCAAGTCCGAACTCGAAGAGGCTCGTTCTTCCCCCTTCCGTCTCCATTCTTGCTTCCTTCCCCATCTCTCTCGTACGCTCTCTGCCTGCCACCGCCCCCTGCTGGTACCGCCAACTAGTCACACAGGGAAAACTGGGTGGTAGAATATGATTCAGTGATACTGTTTATAATCCATATTCCAGCCGGTAGAAGAAGGAGGAGCCTGCGTCATTGTTCGAGGGAATATTAATGGAAACTAGTTAGTATGTCTTGGTGCACCAGGGGAGATAAAAGGCAAGTCAGCACTTCTGAATAATAGCCATATTTTCAGGGTGCTACACTAGGTTGTCAAAGTGGGCAGGGGTGAGGTGGGTTCTGGGGGTAAGGTCAAGTAGTAGTCTGACCAGTTTGTTTTGTGATGTTTGTAATCTTGTTTTTAGCGCCTTTGAGGTGCTTTGGTACCATGAGGTGCAAGCATAGTCGTAGTACCCTTGAATGAGTGCTCCTGCCAGAGTCTTCAGGGTATTCTTGTTTACCAGAGAGGAGATCCGGTACAAGAATCTAGTTCATTGGTTGACTTATTTTTATTACATTGGATGCCATTTTGTCACAGGAAAGATTTGCCTCTAGGATGGAACCCAGGTAGGTAATTTCGTCTTTCCTTGTGACAATATTGTCACCCACTGTAACTGAGAAGCCGTCGGTCTTGCTGAGTTTGTTATTTGAACCGAAGAGAATGGACTCTGTTTTGCCCATGTGTAATGATAGTTTGTTATCAGCGAGCCATATGCAGATTTTGCCTAGTTCCGAGCTGAGGGTTTTTTCAACCTGCAACTTGTTCTTGTCAGAGACCAGCAGGGCTGAGTCGTCCGCAAACAGGAACAAGTCGCAGTCACAGGCTGACAAAATGCATTTGCATAAATTAGGAACAGTAGCGGTCCTAGTGTAGCCGGTACAACACTGTACCTGCCAAACACTTCGACCATGCCTTGAGTGGGAGTCGAACCCCGGGCGTCTGCACCGGGGCCAGCAACACAGACCGCTGTGCCAAGAAAGGAATTCCCTTCTAACTAACCATGTCTATCCTGTCTCTGAGGATCAGGGGAGTGAGTTTTACTTCTATGTACCGCTACCGAGCCAGCCACGTCTCTGGTCACACTATCGCGGTACATATCCGTTACATTCACCCCCCCCTAAACTCACTCAACTCCACCTAAGGCACTTCGATGCCTCGAGTGGGATTCGAACCCCGGTCTCCTGCATCGCGGGCGACACCACAGACCTTTGCGCTAGGAAGGAATTCCCTTCTAACTAACCATGTCTATCCTGTCTCTGAGGATCAGGGGAGTGAGTTTTACTTCTATGTACCGCTACCGAGCCAGCCACGTCTCTGGTCACACTATCTCGGTACATATCCGTTACATTCACCCCCCCTAAACTCACTCCACTCCACCCAAGGCACTTCGATGCCTTGAGTGGGATTCGAACCCTGGTCTCCTGCACCGCAGGCGACACCACAGACCTTTGCGCTAGGAAGGAATTCCCTTCTAACTAACCATGTCTATCCTGTCTCTGAGGATCAGGGGAGTGAGTTTTACTTCTATGTACCGCTACCGAGCCAGCCACGTCTCTGGTCACACTATCTCGGTACATATCCGTTACATTCACCCCCCCTAAACTCACTCCACTCCACCCAAGGCACTTCGATGCCTTGAGTGGGATTCGAACCCCGGTCTCCTGCACCGCAGGCGACACCACAGACCTTTGCGCTAGGAAGGAATTCCCTTCTAACTAACCATGTCTATCCTGTCTCTGAGGATCAGGGGAGTGAGTTTTACTTCTATGTACCGCTACCGAGCCAGCCACGTCTCTGGTCACACTATCTCGGTACATATCCGTTACATTCACCCCCCCTAAACTCACTCCACTCCACCCAAGGCACTTCGATGCCTTGAGTGGGATTCGAACCCCGGTCTCCTGCACCGCAGGCAACACCACAGACCTTTGCGCTAGGAAGGAATTCCCTTCTAACTAACCATGTCTATCCTGTCTCTGAGGATCAGGGGAGTGAGTTTTACTTCTATGTACCGCTACCGAGCCAGCCACGTCTCTGGTCACACTATCGCGGTACATATCCGTTACATTCACCCCCCCTAAACTCACTCCACTCCACCCAAGGCACTTCGATGCCTTGAGTGGGATTCGAACCCCGGTCTCCTGCACCGCAGGCGACACCACAGACCTTTGCGCTAGGAAGGAATTCCCTTCTAACTAACCATGTCTATCCTGTCTCTGAGGATCAGGGGAGTGAGTTTTACTTCTATGTAGAGCTACCGAGCCAGCCACGTCTCACTATCGCGGTACATATCCGTTACACTAGTATGCTTCCTTGTGGAACACCACAGCTCACTGTGAGGGGGGGGGGGATAGAGTACCGTTTACCTCTACCATCTGTTCTCTCCCCTCCAGGTAGGATTGCATCCAGCTCACTGATAAACTATCAAAAAAAACCAATTGCTTTTAGCTTGTCAATCAGAATGGAGTGATTGACAGTGTCGAAGGCCTTTTGTAGGTCCAGCATGACCATGCCGCAGTATTTGCCCGCGTCCACCTCTTGTTTGATGTGGTCGTTCAAATAGAGGAGGCATGTGTCAGTGGAGTGGGACGTTCTGAAGCCAGATTGGAATTCGTAGATTAGATTTTTTTCCGCCAGGTACTTTTCGACCTGTTCGTAGACTATTTTCTCCATGACTTTCGAGATGGAGGTAAGAATAGAAACAGGGCGGTAGTTGCCTGGGTCTAATTTGCTGCCCTTTTTGTGCAGAGGGGTCACTCTCGCAATTTTGAAGTCCTTGGGGACGTGTCCCTGTTTTGTGGAGAGGTTTATTATGTGTGTGATGACTGGGGTGATGGCGGCTGCTGAGTCTCTGAGGAATTTGGAGGGGATGTTGTCATGGCCAGTGGCCTTGTTAGGTTGGAGGGCGATACATTTTTTGAGTACCTCATCGGTTGTTACCATTTCAAGTTTGAAGTCGTCTTTGTGGACCCCTAGGTTTTTGTAGTATGCTACTATGTGTTCTACCCCATAATGCCCTGAGTGGGAGGGTAGTTTGTTTACCAGTGTTGTGGCTGTTTGTGAAGAAGATGTTTAAGTAATTGGCTACATCCAGCTTGTCTGTGATGAGCGTGTTGTCCGTCTTTATGTTTATGTTTGAGCTGTGGCGTCAGCGTTTATCTAGACTATGCGTTTACAGTGGCTGCACGGATCCACTGAACGGATATTTTGGAAAATCTTCACTTTAAAATGCGTAATAGGGCGCCCCAGTGGCGAACCACATAGCGCGCTCAGCCGCGACACGGCCGACCCGGGTTCGACTCCCGAACCCGTCGTTATTTGCCGAATGTCTTCCCCCCACTCTGTCTCCCATTCCTCATCTGTCTCTCTCTACTGGACTGCACAGTAGAAATAAAGCGATAAAACGCAAAAAAAAAAAAAAAAAATCGTAATAAATCTCCGTTTATGTCTTTGAAAACACCCTTTACGTGTGGATGAAAGGCCCAATCGTGGAATAAAATGTGCGTTTGGCAAAAGATCCAGATACGTGGGGACATGGCCTTAATGCCTGTGATTAGATTGGAAACAGCTGATGGCCTGCCTCCCCACACCTGGTTCCACTCCTGCTTGATTGAGACAGACAGAGAGAGAGTGGGGGGGGGGGGGGGGGGGGGGGGGGGGGGGGGGCAAGGGGGGGGGGGGGCCTGGTGGCTTGGAGGTGCATGGCATATTCAACATCTCTTTCATATTGCAGGTGATGTGATGACATTTTGAGTCATAGGCTATGTTCACACTGTCCCTCCATTGACCACCACCATCACAGCTGTTTTCCATGTTTGTATTCACAGAGAGACTCCCACCAGCGCAGAATTGTGATGAATGTCAATCTAGAGTGACGTAAAAGTCACATGAATTTCGACATGACTGTTCAGACTGAAGTCGCATTGCAAAAAAATCAGACCTGCATCTGATTTAGGATTAACATATGAAAGTGGCCCAAATCAGAATGAAAAAGATCAGATTCCATGTGATTTGTGCTGTTCAATCAGATATGAGTCACATACTGTATAAGCAAAGAAAATCTGATTTGGGCCACTTGCCTGCAGTGTGAACGTAGCCCTAGTGTGTCAATGCCGTGTTTCTGATGGTGTCTCGCGATCACTCCATGTTCATAATGAAGTATGTTTGCACCACAAAAATAGAAGCCACGGAGGGAATAGAACCTCTGGCCCTGGCGTGTTAATGCTTTGCTCAATAGCACTTGGACAACACTGTCAACTAACCTGCTAGAAGGGACACATCCTACCGTCAATGAGTAATAGTCTCATCTAGAATTGTCCTTTTTTGGTTTATTTAAAGGTGCTATAGATAACATTCAGTCACTAGATGCTGCACTAGAGTACCAGCATGTCATTTATCCAATCAGGTGCATTCCACGTGGGGAAACAGGAAGTAGGGAGGGCAGTGTTTCTGCGCCGCTGCTGAATTAGGACCGCCGCTGCTATGAAATAGACAGACTATTAAAAAGAATTATATATATTGTTAAAGTTAGATGTTATGTATGATTGCAAGTAACTGTCTAACTGAATGAATGAATGAATGAATGAATGAATGAATGAATGAATGAATGAATGAATGAATGAATGAAAACTTTATTAACAGATTGCAGAATGGGTACAGTGCAGTACAGCTCAATACATACAATTGTTAAGGGGATGCAGACCAGAGAAAGACTTTCGTCTTGTTTCCACCAGGGTCCCCCATTTCCAATTCATCGTAACATATATGACATACATGACATACAGATAGACAGTACTGCTACATCTATACATTTATGACATACCAGATTTGCAATTACAGTACTGTATTTGTGATACAAAAAGAGTCCAGAAAGAAAAGAGTATATACATTAGGCGTAGAAACTGTACATTGGATTGGGTAGGTGGGGGTGGGACTGTACATTGGAGGTGGTTGGGGGGGGGGGGGGGGGGGGGTAGGAGTGGGGGGGGGGGGTGTTGGGTAGGAGTGGGGGGGGGGGGGGGGTTGGGTAGGAGGGGTGGGGGACACTGTATAACTGTACAAACAACACTGTACATTGGATTATGGGACTGTACATTGGACTGTACATTGGAGGTGGTTGGGTGGGTGGGGGGGGGGGGTGGGTAGGAGGGGTGGGTGGGGGACACTGTACAACTGTACAAACAACACTGTACATTGGATTATTGACAAGACCATACTTGGTAATTTACTGTACATTGGCGGGGGTTGTGTTCGGACATTTACAGGGGCCAGTTTCGAGTTGCAGTCTCCCTTAGGTGTTTTTTGAGAGTGTTTTTGAAAGTGGGTAGTGATTCACATTCCTTTACAGCTTTGGGTAGGGCGTTCCACATTGATGTGGCATAATTGCGAAACGTGTTTAGTCCCTTGTTTGAGCCGAATCTGGGTTTAACATGATTTGTGGAGCTCCCTCTGGTGTTGTGATCGTGGTATTCACTGACCTTTGGGAAGTATTTAGTCATGTACATGGGTACCTTGGTCGTGTAGTGTATCTTGTAGACCAGGCCCATTGCAAGTTGCTGTACTCTGTCGTCTACTCTAAGCCATCCTAGGTTGTCAAAGTGGGCAGGGGTGAGGTGGGTTCTAGGAGTAAGGTCAAGCAGTAGTCTGACCAGTTTGTTTTGAGATGTTTGTAATTTTGTTTTTAGCGCCTTTGAGGTGCTTTGGTACCATGAGGTGCAAGCATAGTCGTAGTACCCTTGAATGAGTGCTCCTGCTAGAGTCTTCAGGGTATTCTTGTTTACCAGTGAGGAGATCCGGTACAATAAACGAGTTCGTTGGTTGACTTTTTTTATTACATTGGATGCCATTTTGTCACAGGAAAGATTTGCCTGTGTCTAACTGTGTCTAACTGTTTCCACAAGAGGGCGCTATAGGCGGAGCTGTGAGGATTCGGAGTTTCGGAGAGGTGTAGGATTCAATTGCAGGACAATGTGGAGTGAGAGAGACAAGGCAATGAGTCGACGTTCCGATAATAATAAGCTTTACTGAGCATAGTCACAAGGCACACGTTACAGGGGAAAACAAAACCGTACTTGAAAACACGGGAAATCAAACCTCAGCAATGCTGGAAAACATGAGCTACAAATACGGGAACGGACTCACGAGGAAGTATAGGATAACAAGGGTTTTCACGAGGGGAACACAAGGTAGGCAGAACAGCACGGGAAGGTACTGACACAGGAGATAACACACAGCACGGAAGGGTACTGACGGGATAACCAAACAACAAACAATGACGCGACACTGGAAGATAGGAGGCGGCATGAATATATACAGAACTAATTATAATAAACAAGGAACAGCTGGGGGCTGACAGGCTAGGACACATGAATATAAGGGAAGGAGACTAGACACTAACTAACAGGCAGGAATGAACATTGTAACATAACAACACGGGGAAGACTAGGACTAGACAGGAACATGAATATGAATACACACAGGGAACAACAGGGCTAGACTATGACCGATAGCAGAAACATAGGGAGCATATTAGAAATCACAGTCAACAAGAACATAGGCAGTGCATTAGTGATAGCAACCAATACCAGGTACAAGTGCATGACCGGAGCCAGCAAATTAACCCCAGAATTCCGCCAGAGGGCATCAGAGGATTGCCTATGTTCAGAGAGTTCATGAGTCCAAAGGGCAGATCATGACAGTACTCCCCCCCCCCCCCCCGAAGGGGAGGCTCCCAGACGACCCACACGATCGACCCGGAACAGGCAGGGCGAAGGGCAGAGACCCCGGAAAAAACTGGGGACGAGGACACGGAAAAAAGAACCCAGAAAGGGCACAGCAGCAGGGGGGCCGGGGAACAGGACCAGAGGGGAGCCCGGAGAAGGGCGCACAGGGCACGGGACCAGGGGCACCGGAGAGAGGGACAGAGACAGAGGCCCGGAGAGGCGGGCTAGTGACAGGGACAGAGGCCCGGAGAGGGGGGCCGGAGACAGGGACAGAGGCCCGGAGAGGGGGGCTGGAGACGGGGACAGGGACCCGGTGAGGGGGCCTGGAGATGGGGACAGGGACACGGTGAGGGGGGCTGGAGACGGGGACAGGGGCCCGGTGAGGGGGGCAGAAGACAGGGACAGAGGCCCGGAGAGGGGCGCTGGAGATGGGGACAGGAGCCCAACGGCGGAGGCCGGGCACTGGGACAGGGGCCCGGTGAGGTGCCCGGAACAAAGGGGCGAGGGCGACAACTCCAGAGCAGGACCCCGGCTGGGGGCCACTCCAGGTGGAGACCTCGGGACCGAACCAGGGGGCCCGGAGAAGAGGGGAGGAGGCGACAATCCCGGAGCAGGACCCCGGACGGGGGACACTCCAGGTGCAGGTCTTGGGACCGGGCGCAGGACGGGGGCCCCTCCTGGCATAGACCTCGGCGCAGACCTCTGCGTTGACCACGGCGTCGACCACGGCGCAGGGCTGGGCCAGACGACTCTCCAGGTGTAGATCTCGGGACCGAGTCCAGGACCCCGGACGGGGGCCCCTCCTGGCGTAGACCTCGGCGCAGACCTCGGCGTTGACCACGGTGTCGACCATGGCGTAGACCACGGCGCAGGGCTGGGCCAGATGACTCTCCAGGTGCAGATCTCGGGACCAGGTGCAGAACCCCGGACGGGGATCCCTCCTGGCGTAGACCTCGGTGCAGACCTCAGCGCTGACCACCGCGCAGGGCTGGACCAGACGAGGAGCCGGGACCAGACGACGAGCCGGGACCAGACGACGAGCCGGGACCAGACGACGAGCCGGAGGCAGGAGACTCCCCGGGGACAGGAGCAGGAGCACGACCCGGACTAGATGTCGGGATGTCCGGAAGCCGGAGGAGGAACAGGGGCAGCTAGAGCTGCTCTAGCAGGGGCTAAACTGGCAGTAGAGACTGGGTTAGCTACCTGGGTAATGCTAGCTGCAGGGCCTGTGCTAGTTGCCTAGGGCTACACCAGCTGGTGGGGCTAAGGCGCTAGCAGTAGGGACTCTAGCGTGCGGAACTGAGGGACTAGGCGTAGGAACCCTAGCGGACGGGACCAAAACGCTAGCAGCAGGAGCTCTAGCGGACAGGACTAAGAGGCTAGCAGCAGGGGCTCTAGCGGACGAGACTGAGATGCTAGCAGCAGGGGCTCTAGCGGACGAGACTGTGGGGTTAGCCGACGGGGCAGCTCCAGGGAAACTGACCTTGCTAGCTGAAGGGGCAGTCCTAGCAGTGGGGAAACTGACCTTGCTAGCTGAAGGGGCAGTCCTAGCAGTGGGGAGACTGACCTTGTTAGCTGAAGGGGCAGTCCTAGCAGTGGGGAGACTGACCTTGCTAGCTGAAGGGGCAGGCCTAGCAGTGGGGAAACTGACCTTGCTAGCTGAAGGGGCAGTCCTAGCAGTGGGAGACATGCTGGTGGTAGAGGCTACATAGGCAATCTGGAGTAAGCTAGCAGGGGCTAAGCTAAGTGCAGGAGCAGTACTAGCTGCAGAGAGTCTGCTAGCAGTGGGGGATGTGCTAGCTGTAGAGGGTATACTAGCAGGAAGAGCTAAGGCACCAGCTACAGAGGCTACATGGGTGATCTGGAGTAAGCTAGCAGGGGCTAAGCTAGGTGCAGAGGCCTTGCTATCTGCTAAGGGCCTGACAGGGTTAGCAGCTTGGCAGTCGGCTGGGGAGTTGGGATCCTGGAAGAGCACCCTAAACATGTTCCCGGCCAGTACCCGGAGTTTGCATGCTCTTTCAGGACTCCACTTAATCATGGACAACACCAGGCGATAAGCGTTCTTTCGCTCCTCCAGAGTGCAGGCCGGAGAATAATTGCCCAAGAATCCTTGTAGAAGGGAATGTGCCTCATGAAACCTGTCCCAGAGGGGGGCTACGGGACCAGTAGGGGACGCTATACTAGCAGAGAGGGCTATGGTGCTAGCTGTAGATGCTATGCTAGTGGGAGGGGCTAAGGTGCTAGCAGTAGGAGTTACCCTGGCAGGAAGGACTATGCTAGTCTTCTTAACTTTGCTAGCCTTCTGAGACTTGCTAGCAGTGCGTGCTACGCTAGCAGGTGGGGCTCTAGCGGACTGGACTGAGGCGGTAGCTACCGAGGCTACACTAGCGGCAGGGGCTGTGCTAACCACGGAGGCCATGCCGGCCAAAGGGGCGGTCCCAGCATCTGAGGCTACGTTAGCTATAGGGCCTGTGCACGTGAGGGCAGCTAGGTAGGTAGCTACTGCAGAGGCTGCTCTATCACCGAAAGTTCTGCCAGTTGCAGAAGCCTCGCTAGCAGTAGCAGGAGGGAGTAAGCTAGTGGTAGAGAACGAGCCTACACTGAGCCTCCGAACAGAAGGAACCCTTGACTTAGCTGTGGGGGCGGAGAGAGCTAAGGGGATAGCTGCCGAAGCTACAATGGCTACAGGGGCAGTACTAGCTACTGGGCTTGTGCTAGCTGCCTGGGCAGTGAGGACCGCGGGGCCAATGCTAACTGCTACAGGGGCAATACTAGCTACTGGGCTCGTGCTAGCTGCCTGGGCAGTGAGGGCCGCGGGGCCTATGCGAACTGCTACAGGGGCAGGACTAGCTACTGGGCTTGTGCTAGCTGCCTGGGCAGTGAGGACCGCGGGGCCTATGCTAACTGCTACAGGGGCAATACTAGCTACTGGGCTCGTGCTAGCTGCCTGGGCAGTGAGGGCCGCAGGGCCTACGCTAACTGCTACAGGGGCAGTGTTAGCTAAGAGAGCTAAGGGGGTAGCTGCCGAAGCTACATTGGCTACAGGAGCTAAGCTAACCACAGGGGCCTTGCCGGCCGACGGAGCGGTCCCAGCATTAGAGGCTCTGGTTGCTATATGGCCTGAGCTGGCTACCTGGACAGTGCGGCCTGCGGAGCCTATGCTAACCGCTATAGGGGTAATACTAGCGGTGGCGGTTATACTAGTAGGACTAGCTGAGGTGCTAACTGTGATGTATGTGGCTGTTGGTGTGTTACGACCTCACCATTCCTATTCCTGCCCTCTAGGGGGAGGGCGAGCACTTCTTAAGGTGACAGCTCAGCCCGCTTCCGGGGTTCGTTGTTATGGCAATAAAGCTAGCTACAGCCATGGTCTGTAGTCCCTGTGAACAGCGTATCCAGTGTGATTAATATGCTACCATTGTCCGGGGTCACATATATAATACTAACCACCGGTAGTCTAGCAGGTGAGGCTAAGCTAGCCTTTCTAGCACTACTAGCTCTCCGAGACTTACGCGCAGCGCAAGCTACGCTGGCAGTACTAGCTGTGGAAGCTAGGCTAACGGCTGTGCTAGTAGCATGGACTGTGTTAACGGAGCCGGGGTTAGCAGTACTAGCTGGGGAAGCAAGGCTAACGGCTATGCTAGTAGTCTGGACAGTGTTAACAGAGCGGGGACTAGCATTACTGGCTCTGGAGGCTAGGCTAACGGCTGGGCTAACAGCCTGGGCAGTGAAGGCCGCGGGACCAACGCTAACTGCTGCGGTGGCAGTAGAGGCCTTACTTGTGGAGGGGGGCGTGCTGTTAGCCGTGGTTTCGCTGGGAGCAGGGGACCAGAGCGCCTGAATAATCAGTCCCAGCTGCCGTTCATGTTCCGCGAGCAGTGGAGCCTGCTCCGAGCTGCAAGTCCCACTTGCGCAGGTGAGCAGCGCGTGCAGCCGCATCCTTTCGAACGAGGATGAAGCGTGGAAATCTCCCTCGAAGAAACGCTGCATGGTCAGCAGCAAGTCGCTCGCTTGGTCTCTCCCGTTGTCCGCTGAATCCTGGTTTGGTCGCGTCGTACTGTGAGGATTCAAAGTTTCGGAGAGGTGTAGGATTCAATCGTAGGACAATGTGGAGTGAGAGAGACGAGGCAACGAGTCGACGTTCCGATAATAATAAGCTTTACTGAGCATAGTCACAAGGCACACGTTACAGGGGAAAACAAAACCGTACTTGAAAACACGGGAAATCAAACCTCAGCAACGCTGGAAAACATGAGCTACAAATACGGGAACGGACTTACGAGGAAGTCTAGGATAACAAGGGTTTTCACGAGGGGAACACAAGGTAGGCAGAACAGCACGGGAAGGTACTGACACAGGAGATAACACACAGCACAGATGGGTACTGACGGGATAACCAAACAACAAACAAACAAATGCGACACGGGAAGATAGGAGGCGGCATGAATATATACAGAACTAATTATAATAGACAAGGAACAGCTGGGGGCTGACAGGCTAGGACACATGAATATAAGGGAAGGAGACTAGACACTAACTAACAGGCAGGAATGAACATTGTAACATAACAACACGGGGAAGACTAGGACTAGACAGGAACATGAATATGAATACACACAGGGACCAACAGGGCTAGACTATGACCGATAGCAGAAACATAGGGAGCATATTAGAAATCACAGTCAACAAGAACATAGGCAGTGCATTAGTGATAGCAACCAATACCAGGTACAAGTGCATGACCGGAGCCAGCAAAGTCATTAACCCCAGAATTCCGCCAGGGGGCATCAGAGGATTGAATATGTTCAGAGAGTTCATGAGTCCAAAGGGCAGATCATGACAGGAGCTGCTAATGCTGCCGCCAGGTATAGAGGTATAAAAGGAGATGTCAACTCCCCCTCCGTCTCTTCCACCGGCGCTCTCACAAGAGAAGGACTCTCATGTATTGCTGTGTACCAATGTGAAATAAACCACGCCGTTTAATGGCTAAAGAGAGAAACCATGCCTCATGAACATATTATTGTCGCCCCATAGCTGAATCTGTCAACAGGTTATGGGCCCAGATCACGCAGGGGCGAAATAATAAAGGGTAGCAAGTTTAGCTGAAGTATAGGCTAGGTTAGCACCGGGAGCACCGCGTGGCTAGACGCTAGGCCAACAAGAGCTAAAGCTACGCCTACCATCAACAAGAGGATGGCGACAAAAGGAAAGAGCAAATGGCCCTCGTTCAACGGAAGAGCCGAGGACTATGAGCTCTGGGAAGAGCGCATGTTGTGCTGCATGCACGGTGTGGGACTGAAGACGACGATCTTGACGGCCCCCACGGGAGAAGTAACGGCGGCCGCGCGAGCCCTGGACAACAAGCATAATGCAGATGCATACTGTGAGTTAGCACCACTGCTCGACGACACAAGCTTGGGGCTGATATTCCGCTACACTAAGGACAAAGGCCGAGAAAGCCTGAAAGTGTTGAAAGAACATTATATCGGACAAGGAAGACCCCGAATCGTATCCCTCTACATAACACTAACAGCACTGAAGAAGGGGCACACCGAGACTGTGACCAAATACGTCATCAGAGCTGAGCAGATCATTACGGCGCTGAAGAGTGCAGGAGAAGCACCAAGCGATGGACTAATGATGGCGATGGTGATGAGAGGACTACCGGAGCTGTACAAACCGCTCACACTACTGGTAACACACGGTTCAGCGGACATGACGCTGGGATAGTTCAAGGCCAAGTTGCGAAATTTCGAGGCCTCAGAAGATACCCACCCAGCCACCGCGGAGGCGGGAGAGAGGGTGGTGAAGGCCCGAGCGACGCCGAGAGAGAAGACCAGGCCCACGACGGAGCTGGCATGTTGGCGATGCGGAGAAAAAGGCCATCGGAAAGATAACTGCACAAAGACTGTTTGGTGTAGCTTCTGCAAATCCACGGGGCACACAGACAAAGTGTGCAGAAAGAAACGCGACCAGAGCGCACGGTACACGCATGGACAGGATGGCGGCAGTGGACAAGATGGCGACGACAGTGGACGTGAGACGGATCGAGACGACGCCCGGAGAGTAGCGGGACAAGAGGACTTCATCTTCGGGGCGCAGACAGCGTACGTCACCCGACCAACGCAGCTGCAGCAGGCCCAAAGGAAGGGACTGATCGTGGACACAGGTGCGTCGTCCCATGTCATCAACGACAGGAATCGATTCAAGAACTTTGACAACACCTTTGACCCGGAGAGACACAGCATGGAGCTGGGAGACGGGAAGCGCACCTACGGGTTGGCGCAAGGGAAAGGAGACGCACAGGTATGCCTCATAGACAGTGAGGGGCGCCGGTGTACAGTGATGTTAAAAAACGCTCTCTACATACCCTCGTTCCCACAAGAACTATTCTCTGTCAAATCTTCTACTGCGAACGGTGCCAAAGTGTTCTTCAATGAAGGTAAAAATGTTCTTGTAGAGCCTGACGGTACGCGATTTAACATAGAGGTGTACAAGAGAATGTATTATCTACAAACAGAGTGTAATGACAACGACAAGTGTAATAATAATGATATGTGTAATGTGACTGTCAGTCACGATATTCAGACATGGCATGAGATTATGGGTCATTGTAATTACGAGGATTTACTGAAACTGCAAGCAATGACAGAAGGCATGCACATTGAAGGTGAAAAGCATAGACCTGACAAAGAATGTGTAGTGTGCATAAAGGGGAAGTTCACTCAATCGAGAAACAGAAATCCCACAGAAAAAGTAAAGGTACCACTTGCGCTAGTTAACACAGATCTAGCCGGTCCAGTAAGCAACGAGTCCATAGGAGGCTTTAGATATGTACAGTCTTTTACAGATGTGTGTACAGGGGCAGTGTTTGTTTACTTTCTCAAAGCAAAGAGTGACACACTCCAGGCCACTGAGAAATTCCTGGCAGACGTAGCCCCTTATGGTAACATAAGATGCTTGAGGTCCGACAACGGAACCGAGTTCACAAATAGAGAGTTCCAATCACTGTTGAGAAGGAACAAGATAAGACACGAGACGTCATGTCCATACTCCCCACACCAGAACGGAGTGGCAGAGAGGGAAGGACGTACTCTTTTCGAAATGGCTAGGTGTAAGCTAATAGCTGGTAACCTACCTAAGAGCCTATGGCATTATGCGGTGCAAGAAGCCGCTTACACCAGAAACAGGTGCTTTAATAAGCACATGGGCACCACCCCGTATACAGCACTGACAGGAAAGAAGTGTAATCTAGCTAGAATGCACCAATTTGGATCAGTGTGTTATGCTTACCAGCAGGACAGAGGGAAGCTCGAGTCCAGATGTGAAAAAGGACTCTTTGTAGGGCATGACAAAGGAAGCCCCACTTTCCTAGTCTATTATCCCGGTAAAGGGAAAGTGCAGAAACAGGCTAGTCAAATTTGTCACAAAGACAACATGTGAGAACGAGACAGACAGAGGAGCCAGAGCTGGACTCCAGAGTAAGGTGTAAAGAAACAGAGACACCTCAGCCTAGTGTACTTAGCACGGTCGCGCAGACAGACAGTCAGCAACCCCCAGAGGACGATGATGAGGAGCACCCGAGGGTGACGTCACGTGCCCCAAGCAGTGGGAGGTATCCCTCACGGGAACACAAACCCCCAAAGTATCTGACAGACTATGCCTGGAGAGAAAGTGACGAGGTTGACAGTACACTTACCAGCATTGATTACTGCTACAGAGTAGTAAGTGGAGTACCTCAGACCTTTAAAGAGGCCATAGTGTCCCCTGAATCAAGTAAATGGGAGAGAGCAATGGATGAGGAGATGAGGTCCCTAGAGGACAACCACACCTTTACTCTAACCAAGTTACCAGAGGGCAGACAGACAGTGGGAGGGAAATGGGTGTACTCAATCAAGGAGGGTATTGAAGGCCACAACAAGTACAAAGCCAGGTTCGTAGCTAAATGTTTAAATACTGAAGGAGGGTACTCCATGTTTAAATACAGAAGGAGGGTGGCTACATGCTTAAATGCAGAAGGAGGATACTCCATGTTTAAATACAGAAGGAGTAGATTCCAGGTTTAAATACAGAAGTGGATTCCATGTTTAAATACAGTGATGCAGACTGGGCAGCAGACACCACAGACAGAAGAAGTACCACAGGGTATTGTGTGAGTTTGAACACAAACAGCTCACTGGTTTCGTGGAAAACAAAGAAGCAGCCCACAGTGGCACTATCAACTTGTGAAGCCGACTACATGGCTCTAGCTATGATAATACAGGAATGTATTTATCTAGAACAACTGTTCGAAGGAATGGATACCTATGTATACAAGAAAACTGTTGTTTATGAAGACAACCAGGGAACCATTGCGATTGCTAAAAACCCTGTGTGCCGACAGAGGTGTAAACATGTGGATATAAAATATAATTTCATCAGATCTGTCATCAGAGAAGAAAGAATGACACTGATTTATTGTCCAACAGACGACATGGTAGCAGACGCTATGACGAAGCCTGTTTCCAAACTGAAATTGAGAAGATTTGCAGAGGTCATGTTTGGTGTGTAAATATTGACTGTTATATAGTATTGACTGCCATATCCTTTTTGATGCTCTGAACTGTATTATTTTCTTTGTAAATATTTTTTGAAGGAGTTGTACAGTATACTAGACAACCATAAGTGGGAGTGTTAAAGTTAGATGTTATGTATGATTGCAAGTAACTGTCTAACTGTGTCTAACTGTTTCCACAAGAGGGCGCAATAGGCGGAGCTGCTAATGCTGCCGCCAGGTATAGAGATATAAAAGGAGATGTCGACTCCCCCTCTGTCTCTTCCACCGTCGCTCTCACAAGAGAAGGACTCTCATGTACTGCTGTGTACCAATGTGAAATAAACCACGCCGTTTAATGGCTAAAGAGAGAAACCATGCCTCATGAACATATTATTGTCACTCCATAGCTGAATCTGTCAACATATATATATTAGGGATGCACCGAATGGGAAATTCTTGGCCGAAACAGATACCGAAAATAGGAAACAGTTGGCCGAAAACCGAATGCCGAAAGGCCGAAAATGATTAATATAAATATATATATAATGCATTTCTTTTTTTTTAGCTACCTGATTATGGCAAAAGACATGATTATGGCAAAACTTAACTTAAATAATATTAATAATCACTATTATGGGCCCATAAAACATTTATTCAGCACTTTTGAATGCATACATTAATTCCAGACTGACTGCTGAAAGATTGTACAATTTAAACATTTTCTCTTTGCATACAACAAAATGTGCATTTTATTTATCCTTTATTTATCCAGGAATGTCCCATTGAGATACAAGATCTCTTCTTCCAGGGAGTCCTGAATTAAAGTCAAGTGCATTTTCTTTTCTCTGTAGGATAACTACAACAAAGTGCATTCAGAACAAAGCCAAGGTGCTTTAAAACTGCATAAAGATCTGCATAAAGACACATTCTAGCCTGAAGGACTGTTGTATTTACTACATCTCCCATGACTCTTAGCGGGGGATGACGTAGCTTACGAGAGACGGGTCAAAGAGGACTGGAAGCATTGTTAGTAGGGATGCTTGATATTGGCTTTTTTACCGATACCGATATACCGGTATTGTCCAACTCTTAATTTGCGATACCGATATCAACCGATATCAACCAATACCGATATATGCAGGGTTTCCCCCCCCCAAAAAATGGAATAATTTCAGGTAATTAACATTACATATATCTTGTTGTGGAATTAACACAACATTATGCATACTTTTGACAATAAATAAAATCTAAATTTGTTCTTACTTGCTTACCTGGGTAAATAAAGGTTATAGAAATGTAAAAAAAAAAAAAAAAAAAAAAAATTATAATTTTTTTTTAAAACCGATACCGATATTTTCCGATATCACATTTTAATGCCGATATCGGCCGATAATATCGGTATGCCGATAATATCAGACATCCCTAATTGTTAGCTAGCTTAACGCTAACGTTAGTTAAAACGGTTTTAACCGCAACGGGCATATAGTAATGGCGAGGATGTTAAAGACTCATTTATTGGATGCGTTTTTTATTTTTATTTTTATTTATCCTTTATTTATCCAGGAATGTCCCATTGAGATACAAGATCTCTTCTTCCAGGGAGTCCTGACCAACACAGCACACAACAAGTTTCAACATAAAACAGGGCATTAAACAAAAAACATACAATTCAAATATAAATACAGAGGGTCATTTGTGCAGTGGCAAGGAGCATAATCACATCAACAATAGCATCAGGTAAAACAGTTACATGTTTCATAAAGGGCTAATCGTAGCATACCTTTAAAAGCATTCACAGTAGGAAGTGCCTGTAGACAAAGTTTCACTTGCAGCGTATTCCATAAAAAGGGAGCATAGTGGGAGAATGCAGCTTTACCAAGCTCTGACTGCATCAAAGGAACATTTAACAGCATCCCATTTGCTGCTCGTCTGGTATTAAAAAAGCAAGTATAAAAGGACAGAAGTCTGGAGATATATAAGGGCAGCTTACCTAGCAATGACTTAAGGATAAAAATCAACATGTGTGATTGTCTTCTTTGGTACAGAGAGGACCATCCTAATGACTGATACAAAGTGCAGTGGTGGGTGCGAGAGCCTGCACCTGTTACAAAACGTATGGCAGTATGGTACGCAGAATCCAGCTTTTTAAGCAGGGAGGAAGGAGCATGCATATAGATTACATCGCCATAGTCTAATACAGGCAGAAAGGAACTCTGCACAATTCTCTTCCTGGCTTCAGACGGGGCTCGCAGAGTTTACATAGAAACAGCGCGACTCCCAAGAGGAGTTAGTTATCACTGGCTGCAGAATCCAGGAAGAGCTGCCAAGCTGCTCATGTAGCCGCGTTTTGATTACGTCATCACAACAACAATTTATGTTACCAACGTTACGTAACCCTGTTCTTTGACATTCTGTGATATATTTTCGGTGCTAAAACCCTTTCGGCCCAAAGCCGAAAATGCCTTTCTAACCATTTTCGGCCGATAATTTTCGGCTGCCGAATATTTGGTGCATCCCTAATATATATATATATAATTTTTTTTTATCATTTAATTTGGGCTGTGGGGGGTGCTTAATGTAAAAGACTGACCTGAGGAAAAGGCTGCAGGGAGACCATCTGGCCGCTTGTATGCGTCTCAGCATCAATGGGCCCCCTACCAGTGAATTCCCCTACCAAAGAGCTTGGGGCCCTCATTTATCAACGTTGCGTACGCACAGATATATATGTGTGTAACCCGTGCGTACGATCATTTCTAAGCAAAGTGTGTGACTTATCAATTTGAACGTGTGCTTGACTTTGTGCTTATATTTACGCTCAGCTCAAGGCATGCGTACCTGGCGCCCGGCGGTAGAATATGGAGACTGCAGACGGACGGCATATGCTCTCATCAGTTGCATGCATTAGTTTCAACGCGGAAATAAGCTTTCGTTCATTAGTTTGACTGACGTGCCCTGTAATTCATTATAGTTAATTGTAAAATAGCAACGGCTTCCGGTTATGGCGTTGGGCTGATAGGACGCACGACGTTTGCTCCCTGAAACTTTTGATAATTTGAAGCATTTGCACCTCGACTTTTGCTAATATCCTCCACTCTTTAAGGTACACTAAGTACCATAACTTCTTCCCGGTACCAGAATGACGGGTCGTGGTCGCAAGAACCAGAGCCAACTACTAATCCATCAACACTTTAGCCCGCAGCACGAGGAGAGATCTGCTACTAGCAAGACTCCATTGCCAACAGCGTCAGCAGCTAATGCTAACGCGGCACAGCTAACACTCGAAATGCTGGTGGGTGAACTTGATAAGCTGCGTAAAAATGTAACAGATGAACTTCCATGAACGCCGCCTTAGCCCCACTCCAAGCCTCTCTTCAACAAATCACTGACACGGTAACTTCACACACCACCACGATGACTGCAATGGAGACGGCTCTTCCTGCACATTCAGATGATATTACCACACTGGGACGTGATGTGGCCGTGTTGAAGTCCAAACTGGAATCCACTACTCAGATGAATGAGAAGTTGCAACTAACCATCGAGGATCTGGTGTCACGCTCTAAGCGACAAAATCTCCGTGTGATCGGAGGGAATGGAGGGAGAAGACCCCCGGCTCTTCATGGCAGCGCTGTTCATGGAGGTGGCGAGAGACGCGCAGCTGGACCCCAACCTGGAGTTGGACCGTGCACACCGCAGTCTGGGCCCGGAGCCGCAGCAAGGATCCCGACACTTCATTGTCCGCTTCCATAAATATACCCAAAAGGAACGGGTGCTTTTGTGGGCTAAGAAGAACCGAGACGTCGTATACAAAGAGCATTCTATCAGGATCTTTGAAGATTTCAGCGCCACACTTGCCAAGAAACGGGCCACCTTTAACAAGGTGAAATCCCAGCTCTACAAAGATGGGATACGCTTCAGCCTCGTCTATCCAGCCCGCCTTCGGGTTACCGTTAACGGACTGACTCGCATGTTCGAGACCGCGGAGGAAGCAGAGCTTTTTTACGAGGGTATTAGCAGTAAGTGACCAATTATTAGGACTGTTTGTTTGCCTTTTTCCCTAATTACTCATTAGGCTGTTATAAATGGTCTTTGGGAACACTACAGGCTTTGTTTATGGGATGTGTGATGTGAAAGGACTTGCATATCAGAAGTGTATGTTACAATATAGTATAATCATGGGGTTACAAACGTCGTCCTAACTACAGTAACTGGTTGTGCTGATTAAAACGGTACATCACGTGTCAAGTTCAGGGGGATACGGGGGGAGGGAGGGTTTGTTTGTTATTGTGTTAAACACAGACGGGTTTGATATAAAGAGGCATTACGTGCCTAGCTCAGGGGGACACAGGGATAGGGGTGGTTTCTGTTTTTTGTTTTCTATGTTACACTCAGACAGGTTTGTGAAATTGTTTTTAATTTCTCACCTTTATATAACTACCAGCCACTCTATTATTTTGCTATATATCTGTGTTTATTAGCAGAAGTGTTTTTCTTTTCTTGCTTATATATGGCAGCAACTCAGAATAAGATCCAGATCGGAGGTAAAGCTGTCACGTTAGTTTCCTGGAATGTAAGAGGACTAGGCAATATGAAAAGGCAAAAAGTCTTCAGGCACCTTAAATCTCTGTCTGCGGACGTGATATTTTTACAGGAGACACACGTCAAAGCCACACAACAACGTAGCCTGAGGTGTAATTGGATTTCGCAGGCCTATCACTCGCCTTTCTCCTCCCATGCTCGCGGCGTGGCTATCCTTTTTAAGAAAAATTTCCCATTTCAATTGACTTCTATGACTGCTGATCCTTTTGGTAGATATATTTTAGTTTCAGGCACCATTAATTCATTCCCCTTGACTTTACTTAACATCTATGGTCCAAATACTGATGACCCAAATTTTTTTAAGAACGTTTTCAACCTGCTCCCCGACACTAGTAACTCAAATGTAATAATTGGCGGTGACCTGAACTGTTATCTAGACCCATACATGGACAGACTATCTACACGCCCACCCCCAGATATCTCATCAGTTCGGGTTCTGAACAACCTGATTAAATCCAGGAACCTAGTAGATTTTTGGAGGGTTCAGCACCTGACTGACAGGGATTACTCATTCTACTCTCATCCCCATAAATCCTATAGTAGAATAGACTATTTTTTATTAGACTCCCAACTAATCTCCCATGTCACCAACACAAAATACAACAACATATTGATTTCTGACCACAGCCCCCTGTCAATGTCCCTAGATCTCTCCATCCCCAAGCAAACATACTCTTGGCGTCGTAACCCCTCCTTACTTGCTGAAGGGAAGTTTGTAGAGTATATCACCACCAAATTAACATCTTTTATGGAATTTAACGACAATGGTGAAGTGTCAGACTCCACACTGTGGGAAACATTAAAGGTTGTAATTCGTGAGGATGTAATCTCATATGAATCCACTGCCAAAAGGGAGAGAGAAAGGCGACTGATTGAGATTAACAATGCTCTTCCCGCCCTCGAGACGGCATATCAGGCCTCAAAATCCCCTGAAGATTATAATAAAATATTGAAGCTAAAGTATGAATATAACTGTATATTGGGTGGTCAAATAAACACTCTCCTTTTAAAACTAAGACAAAAGCAATTTGAAATGGGAGATAAGCCTGAGCGTCTCCTGGCGCGACAGCTCAAGGGTGCTCAGGCCTCTAGGTCAATCCTCTCCATCAAGTCTAAGAGTGGTGCCCTGCTGACTAACCCCAGGGAGATAAATTACCGTTTTAAGGAGTTTTACAGTGAACTTTATTCATCTAAATGTGATCCCACTCAATCTGATTTGAACGACTTCTTTGACCCTCTTGAAACACCCAAACTGAGTGATGATGCTAGAAAGGATTTAGACTGTGATTTCACATTGGGAGAAATAACTTCAACCATTAAATCATTCTCATCAGGTAAAGCAGCTGGGCCAGATGGATACAGTGCTGAATTTTACAAGAAATTCTGTGACATTCTCGCACCACTCCTCCTCAGAATGATATCCAGTTCTGAGAAGGACGGAGTCCTACCCAAAACATTATACGAAGCTAATATTGCCCTCATATTAAAAAAGGGGAAGGAGGAAGTAGACCCGGCCAGCTTCAGACCCATAGCACTCCAAAATTTCGACAGAAAGGTAATTACTAAAATGCTGGCTGTTCGACTAAATAAACACCTGTCAACCATCATTCACCCTGACCAAACAGGGTTCATTCCGAATAGATTTTCCTTCTTCAATGTCAGACGCCTCCTCAACACCATGTATGCTGGTCATAGTCGGACCAGGGGTGCTGCGATTTTATCACTTGACGCACAGAAGGCGTTCGATCAGGTTGAGTGGCCTTATATGTTTGAGTCACTGCATAGATTCGGGTTTGGTGATACATTTATATCCTGGGTAAAGCTCATATATGCCAGTCCAACATGTTCAGTTATAACCAACGGGGAGAAGTCAACCAGGTTTCCACTGCTCCGTTCTGTCCAGCAGGGTTGCCCTCTTTCGCCGGCGCTTTTCGCCGTTGCGCTCGAACCCCTTGCCCTAAAAATACGCAGTCACCCAAGTCTTGTAGGCTTGAAAGTTGGAGGCGTCGAGACACGCATCAGCTTGTATGCTGACGATGTAATATTATACCTACACAATTCAGAGATATCGATTCCCCCTCTTTTAGAATTAATTGCCTCTTTCGGTGAGCTATCCGGATACACAATTAACTGGACAAAGAGTGACTTTATGCCTCTTTCTGACACCTTCACTCCCGGTTTCCTGGAAAATCTCCCATTCAAATTGGCAAAAGATCGCCTCACCTATCTTGGTCTGACCATACCCAAAGATCCTAAATTAATATTTAAATTGAACTTTGCCGACTATGTTTCAAGGCTAAAACAATGCATTGAAAATTGGAAAGTGCTACCCCTCTCCATGATAGGCCGCATAAACTCTGTCAAGATGGTTTCTCTCCCCAGATTCCTATACCTTTGTCAAAATCTTCCCATCTTTCTCACAAAGTCTTTTTTCAAGGAACTGGACTCTGTAATTCTGTCTTACATCTGGAATTATAAGAATCACAGAATCTCAAAAATGCACTTGCAAAAACCTAAATCTGAGGGAGGGCTGGCCTTGCCAGTATTTAGGCACTACTACTGGGCTGCCAATGTAAGGGCTCTGATGTACTGGCGGCAGGGGACAACAGGTGAATTGACTCCTGGGGCCCCCTTGTGGCTGAGAATGGAGGCTAATTCCCTTATTAACTCATCCTTGCCAGCTATGCTATTTGTCAAACCAGGGGTACCCGGGATCTTAAGAAGCTTGAAACTAAGTTTTGTTGTGGAAAACTCTGTCAGAATTTTAAATCAAATCAGGGGTGCTTTGAGCCTACCAGATGTTTCTATCCATGCACCAATCTGTTTTAATCACACTTTTTCGGCTCCATGGACAGACAGGGGCTACCTTGCCTGGAGTGGGAAGGGGCTAGCTTCCATTAAGGACTTATACATAGACGGTCACTTCGCATCCTTCGATCTACTAAAGAGGAAGTTTGAGTTGCCCGGCACCAACTGGCTCCGATTTTTACAAGTCAGAAATTATGTTAGATCCAAAGTTCAGGCTTTCGAAGAGCTCCCAATTGAACATTCTTTCTTTGATATATTGCTGAGCCCTCCCCACTCCAAGCACCTCATCTCTAGGTTTGTGTGTCTGTTTGACAACTATAATATGGCCTCTACTGAGAAGATTAAAGAACAATGGCAGGAGGAACTCGGTATTGATCTATCTGATATTATATGGGATAGGAGTCTGTCTATAGTACAACTTGGCTCAGTCAATAGTAGACACCAGCTGATCCAATTTAAAGTTGTGCATCGTCTCCACTACTCCAAGCATAGATTGCACAAGATCTACCCCTCTGTTTCACCTCTGTGCGACAGGTGCCAGGTATCAGAGGGTACACTTTCTCATGCCTTCTGGTTTTGCCCTTCACTAACAGGATTCTGGGCCAAAATATTTGACTGGTACTCTAAGGCCTACAAGATAACTATACAGCCGGGGGCAGAGCTCGCCATCTTCGGCTGCTCTGAGTCCTCTCTGAGCTTTCCTACAGCTGTACAACAATCTTTGACACTGGGGACAACGGTTGCTAAAAAACAAATACTGATGGAGTGGAAGTCCTCCTCAGCACCTTCTTTCCAACTGTGGATGGCGGACATGACCTCTGTCATACGGATGGAGAGACTAAGGTTCCTGAGAACCGATTCGCTTAAAAGGTTTTCAAAAATCTGGGACCCGTTCTTAGCCTATCTCGATGAGGCTAGAGGCGGCAGCTGATTCGCCCGTCTGATCTCACAGTCCCCCTATGAGGGACCCCAAACACAATATTTCTCAGTCATGTATGGCTGGTAACCGTGTTGTAATAGCAAATGTAAAAAATGTGTTATTATTGTTTTTTTTTCTTTAATGTATTTTTTTTACTTTCACTGTCTGAAAAATGTAAAATAAAATATATAAAAAAAAAAATTGTAGTAGTGTAATTATGGTCAAAACCCTATAAATAGCATTTGGAATAATAGGTATTTCCTTCTGAATGAATGCAGCATGGTTTATATATAGCGTTATCGGAATATACAGGGTGTACTGACTGCGGCCCGCGTAACTCAACTCGTTATTATTTTGCGCATAGATTGCAGAAATACGGGAACGTATTGATTATATTTAAAAGGCTTTGCCATTGTTAAACGAAACAAGTGGGATTTCGAAGCTGTAAGCAGAATACAAGTCATATGAACACCCACGATATAGTGTTCTTCCCCCTTCCTACTGTATAAGAAAGAATTAAAAACGCATTGCAACGAGAACAGAGGTTATTTGTTGAGTTTATGTGTATTACAAAACCCTTGCAATAAATGTGTCTTAAATTCATGAAAAGCATACATGCTCTGGATACAGGTAGCATATATCGTGTGGGTGATATGACTTGTATTCTGATTGCAGCTTCGAAATTCCACTTATTTCGTTTTGTGGCAAAGCCTTTTAAATATAAATCAAAACGTTCCCGTATTTCTGCAATCTATGCACAAAATAATAACGAGTTGAGTTCTAACAAAGAACGTATTACATGCTGGGTAGGCTGATAGAGTAAACTGTAAATGAAATAGCCTATAACATTATAAAGGATAGGCTATGATAGCAGGGTCTTCCCAACCTTTATTCCCCAGAGCCCCACGATTCCTGGGAGACATATAGGAATATGATATGATGACCTCATGGTCGTACGTGTGTGTCGACTCGCCTCTATGAAAGCTAGCGAGCTAGCTGGACAATGTACATAACAGATACTAGCGTGCTGGCTGGATTCATCACTAGCTTACGCGCTAGCCTCGGGCTAACTAGCATGCCATGTCTATCGCCCGCACCGAGTCATTCGGGACCCGTTAATGTTTACGTATTTTGGCTGTTGTTGCTGTTTAAGTGGCATATGTTTGCACAATTTAACTGTGATTGGGTCCTGCCTTAACTATCTTCTGGTATGCTTTATTTTTTCTTTTTTTTTCTTTTATCCATTTGTGCTATAGCATTGCGACGTTGATACGTAGATTCAGAAGTAGTTGGTTACAGGGATGGCGTTGAGTTATTATATAATAATAGCAAATTTTTCCCTTATAGTTGGCTCATATTAGGGCCAAGGCTCACGTTTGTTTTCGCTAGTAACACCTTCGGTTGATCTGTTTTGTTGTGTTTCTAGGTCTTGTTTTCCTTGTCTAGACGGGGTTTGGCTGTTTTTGAGCCTTAGGCTCCGGTCGTTGAAGGTCGGTTATGTATATATATGTAATATATAATAACAGGTTGTGTCAGGTATAGCTTATTACTACCCCCGGGTTAATGAAGGTGTTTACTTTTATTCTTATATAGGATTTTGTCATTCCAGCCTTTGTGCCTGACCAGAGGGACTGTGGAATGCTTGCACCTTGACCAATAACTTTATTTTAATTTTTAATTTTTGTTTCTTGGACTAGTGGGGGGTTTAATCAGGGTTTTATCTAGAGAGGGGGTCGGAGTGGAGAGCGTCTTATTGGATTCATGATTCCAGTGGAAAACGATAGGAAGATGACCATCCTTAGTGGATGGAGCATAGGGAGGGGATTGGAGAGTGGGTATAGGAGGGTTAATATTAGGATGGGTGGGTTAGGGTATAGAGTAGAAGTAGGGGGGGTTGTAACTGGGGTGGTAATTTTCTGTGTTTTCTGTACTGTTGTCCTATATGTGTGTAATTGTTCCTCCTCTGAACTCTTGGGATTGACCGTCTGGGCCCGCCTGGATCAGCGCCTCTGTCCTCAGCCTGGCTGCACTGGTATGTTCTCCACGCATTAGGCAAATTCGACAATGGCTAAATTGAATATTTTAATTTGGAACGCAGGGGGTCTTAACGCCCCACACAAGTGTGCCAGTGTCCTTTGGTTATTGAAGAGAAGAAATATTGACATTGCTCTCCTTAGTGAGACGCATTTATTGGTGGGTGATGTGTCAAGGCTAGCAAATCGACAATATCACGTTATCTCCTCATCCTCAGCCGACAATAAGACAAAAGGAGTAGTCATAGTTACAAGACGTAACCTTGATATCAAAGTCCTGGATGTGTGGTCGGACACGGAGGGAAGGATTACTATAGCAAAAGTTGAGTTTTCTCATAGGAAGATGGCAATAATAGCATTGTATGCCCCTAACACATTTGATTCAGCGTTCTATAATACAATCACAAAGAATATGTTGGAACTTACTGGATACGCTCTCATTGTGGGTGGCGATTTTAATGCGTGCTGGGATGCGGAGATGGATAGGTCCGGGTCCTCTGAAACAAGCGACCAAAAACAGTCCTAAGGCCCTCAGGATGTGGGCCCAGGACACGGGGCTCGCAGACCTCTGGCGCATGTCCAATCCCACCCTCAAGGATTACTCTCACCTGTCAGCCAGACACAAAACCTTCTCTCGAATAGACTATGCATTCGCGTCCCCTAATATGTTTGATAGTTTCGACGTCTCATTGGTTCCCCTAGCTCTCTCGGACCACAAGGGGATTTTCCTTATGGCAACCTTTGGCAGGCTCTCCACGAGAGCTCCCAGATGGTGTTTTAACTCAACCTTATTAAAGAACGATGATTTCTGTACTGAGTTCAGGAGTAAACTAATTGAATTCTTGCAGATCAATGTCGGCACAGTCGAAGACCCTAGGGTCCTGTGGAACGCATTGAAGGGATTTATCAGGGGTCATGTCACACTTTTCGCCTCCAATTTGCGTAAATCCCGGTCAAAAAAACTAGAAGGACTGGAAACATTATAC
Organism: Notolepis coatsorum; assembly: GCF_963971535.1. Taxonomy (NCBI): domain Eukaryota; kingdom Metazoa; phylum Chordata; class Actinopteri; order Aulopiformes; family Paralepididae; genus Notolepis; species Notolepis coatsorum. Next base: position 170,522,763 of record NC_140168.1, read on the forward strand.
GCGGACCTATACGCATCTTTGCAAACTAACTATAATGAATGACTAAACACACAACGCAAGATAGTCAAGAAAGAAATAAACTCTTAAACAACAGTCTGAGTTCTTGATACATAGGACAAGGCAAAATTACTACTTTCCCGGTTCCAGGCCTAGCCATCTGTTGGCAATGAACATACGCTCGAATGATCATTTCTCGGATATCCCTTTGATCAAGACGCGACAGGGAACAGTCACTACTGCTTCGAAAAAGATCAACGACACTTTTAAAGAGTTTTACTCACAGTTATATAGCTCAGAGGTTAATTTTTCGATAACTCTAAATTTGAATCGTTCATTGGCGGGCTTGAGATACCCCACATTTCTGAGGAAGAGGCTAAGGAACTGGGTAAACCGATCACTCTTATGGAACTTAGGGAGACGATTGCTGAAATGCAAAGGGGTAAGGCACCAGGCTGGGATGGGATCCCACCCGAGGTATATTTAGCTTTCTGGGACCAATTGGGTCCATTGATGCTCGATATGATCAATTACGCTATCGAACAAGGGGAGTTCTCAAGAGATGTCAACATGGCATTGATTTCTTTACTTCTCAAGAAGGATAAAGATCCCAATGATTGTGGTAGATATAGGCCCTTGAGTCTTCTCGGGGCCGATCTAAAAGTGTTTGCCAAGGTGCTGGCCCGCCGCCTGCAGAGGTTTATGACGGTATTGGTACACTGCGATCAAACTGGTTTTATCCCGGGGCGCCTGGCTGCAGATAATCTTAGGAGGCTGTTGCATGTAGTCGATAACAGTAAAGACAATACAGCTCCGTCCACAGTTCTGTCCTTGGATGCCATGAAGGCGTTTGACAGACTAGAATGGTCATACCTGTGGAAGGTACTTGAGGTTATGGGTCTTGGAAAGAATTGTATTCATATGATTAAAGTCCTGTATGCCTCGCCGTGGGCAATGATACTGACAGGCAAAAACTGTTCCACACTTTTTCCAGTCTCCAGATCTTCTAGACAGGGTTGTCCTCTGAGCCCAGGACTATTCGCGCTTTCCCTCGAACCATTGGCCCAATTTATTAGGCAATCGGAGGACATCGTCCCCATAATGGTCAATAATACACCACACAAAATTTCTCTCTATGCAGATGACCTACTGATTTTTATGGATGACCCCTCCCAGTCGGCCACAAAATTACTGGGAATAATCGACGACTTTGGTAAATTGTCAGGCTTTAAGATTAACTGGAACAAATCAGCCTGCCTACCTCTTAATGAGCTGGCCAAGGCGGTGCGACTACCAGCTGATATCCCCATAGTGGAACATTTTAAATACTTAGGCATAGAGATATTCCCCACGCTAAGTCAAACTACTAAGTACAACTTCACGGGTACTTATGATAAAATACGCCAGGATCTAGACAGATGGTCGTCCCTTCCTAACTCCTTACAAGCCCGGGCTTCCATAATCAAAATGAACGTCCTGCCTAGGATAAATTTTGTTAGCTCAATGCTCCCCCTGCCCCCTCCAATAGACCACTGGCGCAAGGTACAATCGATGGTATCTAAGTTTATCTGGAATAACAAACGCCCGAGAATCAAAAGAGCTACCACTCAACGTAGAAAACAAGATGGGGGCCTCGCAATCCCTGATTTTAAGCTTTATTTCTGGTCATTTTCACTGAGACCTCTGATGTGCTGGCTAGACCCTGTAGATGCTGTATCTTGGCGCTCCGTAGAAGCGGTGGCGGTCTCACCGCTAAGATTGCAGGATGTAGTGTACTCCACTGTCCCTATTTCGAAATGCCGACTGAGATATGGACCGATCATAACTCACGTGATCCAAACATGGTGTAATGTACAGAAGTCGTGTGCGGTTAAATGCCCATGGCACCTGGGCCCTCATTCATCAACGTGACTTACGCACAGATATGTGCTTAACCTGTGCGTACGACCATTTCTAAGCAAAGTGTGGGATTCATCAATTTCAACTTGAACTTGACTTCGTGCTTATATTTACGCACAGCTCGGAGCATGCGTAGCTGACGCCCAGTGGTAGAATATGGGGACTGCAGACGGACGGCATAGATCAGTTGCATGCATTAGTTTCAACGCGGAAATAATCTTGACTGACGTGTTCTGTATGACCCCCGTAATTCATTATAGTTCATTGTGAAATAGCGATATTAGTGTAATTATTGTCAAACCCTAAATAGCATGTGGAATAGGTCTTTCTCTCTGAATGAATGCAGGTTTATATATATAGCGTTATCGGGTGCACTGACTGCGCTCGCAGGAACTGTTTTCAGAGATAGCATCAGATAGGGATGAATGAATGAATGAGGGGCAGTCTAATTGCAGAGAGAACATAATATTAACTAGAGTCCACTACCCGAGACACCTCCTTCATTTGTACCGCAATTTGGGACCCAAATTGGAGCTATGAGCTTAAAAGCTTTTCCGTGCTTATTTGAGAAGGTCCAGCTGCAGAGCCGGAGAGACAGACAGCAGAGAGACAGACAGACAGACAGATAGACACTGTTCCACAGTGTGTGTGTGTGACCACTAGTCTCCTAGTAGAGACCCCCCCCCCCCCCCTCTGGACCACCTCCCAGTAGAGACCCCCCCCCCTCCCCCTCTGGACCACCTCCTAGTAGAGACAAGTTTTCTGAAATGTATGTTTATATATGCAAATGAGGCACTTCCCCATTAAATATGTGGACATTTATGGATGCAATAAGGCAAAATGAAGTAAAATGAACAACTAAATGTGTGTTATTGACGTTTTATTGTCACTAGTTTCATAGAAGACATGTTTAGGAAGCAAAATATAACAATCTCAAAATCAACAAAAAAAGTATATTTGCCTATTCACCTGCAGTGTCTCGCCTTAATCCTCATCTCCGTCTTCTTCCTAGAGAAGTCTCTACTAGGAGGTGGTCCAGAGGGGGGGGGGGGGGGCTGAGTCTCTACTATTAGACTAGTAGTCACACACACGCACGCACGCACACACACACACACACACACACACACACACACACACACACACACACACACACACACACACACACACACACTGTGGAACGGTGTCTGTCTGTCTGTCTGTCTGTCTGTCTCTCTGCTGTCTGTCTCTCTGCTGTCTCTCTCAAAATAGTATAAGTGCTATCTTGGCCCTGAGAGTTGCTCTCCGGCTCTGCAGCTGGACCCTGCTCAAATCAGCACGAAAAAAGCTATAAGCTTATAAAACGATTTAATATGCTAAACTTCGTTTTAAATTCCTTAATTCACTTTTGTTTATTTCATAAAGATTTTCCCGACATAATGCTACCTGCCCCGACCAGATCCGTGACTCTGTTGCGATACAGATGAATTATCTACTCAGAATAGTATTATAAAATGGCTATCTTTTATGCTGTAGATCACTGCTGGTATGTGCGTGCAGAACCTTTATTTCAGCGGGGACTGTAGTATTTATCCTTTATTTCAGCGGGCACTGTAGTATTTATTTGACGTTACTGTACAATATATGTGTATTAAAAGACGGAGCTGTCTTTTATTGTATTATAATAATTATTAATATTAAAAAGCATTCTTATTCCAGCATGCATTAATGACACTAACGGGCAACGGCAAAACAGTGGTTAATGGTCTTTATTAGTGTTTGCGGTGTCCAGGCAGCAATGGTCTTTTAGGAAGTTAATAGATATAATATCCGACAGTGTACAACACCCTCGGTTTAGTCCATTCTTCCACATTTCATGGGGGTGTCCATTACCGTATATGGTTAATCGGGGCGGTTTTGGTATGCAAATACGTGAAAGTGTGCACGAGCCTCGGCGCAGGGCCAAGGTGATATTTATCATGACAGGTGTGCGTAGAACCTGCGTACGCACGTGTGGTAAATCCCGTTTCTTTTGTGCGTGCATGCATTCTAAATTCTGTGCTTACGTGTGGAAATAGAACATATATGTGCTTAAGCTGTGCGTACGACCATTTCTAAGCAGAGTGTGGGATTCATCAATTTCAACTTGAACTTGACTTCGTGCTTATATTTACGCACAGCTCGGACCATGCGTACCTGGCGCCCGTTGGTAGAATATATTATTACAACAAGGAAATGAGCTTCTGTGCATTAGTTTCAACACTGGCATGTTCTGTATGAACCGTAATTCATTATAGTTCATTGTAAAATAGCAACAGTAGTGTAATTATGGTCAAAACCCTATAAATAGCATTTGGAATAATAGATCTTTCTCTCAGAATGAATGCAGCATGGTTTATATAGCGTTATCGGAATATACGGGGTGTACTGACTGACTGTGCTCCGCGTAGCTCAACTCGTTATTATTTTGGAAATAGAACATTTTCTACATCACGTTGATGAATGAGGGCCCTGGACTCTCCAATTTTTAATAACCAGCAACTACTTGTTGGGCACAAGCCGGTTAGTATTCCTCAATGGCAAAGGAGGGGAGTTCATACTCTGGAGGATATTTATGATAAGAACGGCCTTCGAGCGTTTCAGGACTTAAAAGAATTTTATGATCTTCCCGGCGAGTCCTTCTTTCTTTACCTTCAACTAAGGTCAGCGCTGAGGGCGCATGGCGTGCCGTGGGCTCAAGCTTTGCAACCACACCCTTCCTCAGGCTCATAGTGGACAGGACGACCTCCAAAGGGTTTGTCTCAGACTTTTATACGCTCTTAATTCAATCCACGTATATAAATTTATCATTGGATACAATCTGGCGTGGGGATATCCCGGAGTTGGACCCAGAGTTTGACTGGGATGATGTTTGGGCAAATGTGGCATTGTCTTCCCGCAACCCCAATCACCAGCAAATTAATTTTAATTATATTCATAGGACCTATCTTACACCTAGGAAGCTATTTGCTATGGGACTGGTAACCGACTCTCGGTGCACTTTGTGCTCTCAAAGGGCCACTGGCACTTATATGCATATGTATTGGGATTGCCCACCAGTAGCCCGCTTCTGGAGGTCAATAACGGACAAACTTTCAGATCTGTGTGGCTTAACTATCCCATTCACAGCTGTTACGCTACTCCTGAACGATATAACAACACTACCCGCGTCCGTACAACAAAAAAGGGTTGTCCTAGCGGGCGTCACAGCAGCGAAGAAGCTAATAGCATTGAGATGGAAGGAGCCTGAGAAGCTCACAGTGATTAACTGGTCCCTAACACTGTTGGATGTGATTTATCTTGAGATATCCACGGCGCGGGTGATTGGGGTGGGGCAGGCTGGGATTGACCTGTGGTTCGCAGCAGCTGAGAAGGTCAGGACCGCCGTGTGCGGCTGAGCGGGGTTGGGGTGCTTGTTCGGGGGAGTCCGGCGGTCTCGTGGGAGGGGGAGGAGGAAATGTCTTGTCTGTCTTGTCTTTTGTGTTGTCCTCTTGACTTTAACTGGGGGATTTTATTGGGGGGGAGCTATTTAGCTATTTCTTCACTATTTGGAGACTTTTACACGGTTCCTGTGAGTCTATGGAACACCTCTGTAGGTTTTTGTTTTTCAAGAAGGTTCATTGTTTTGTTTTTCTAGTCGGGTACTCAAAAGCGGCATTTTTCTACCTCAGGACCTTAGGCCGTTTTGAGGCTGGGCTCCAACCACTGTGTGACCCGGTGGCATCTGCCACATTGTTATGCAGCTGGGAAATCTCTGACATCACTGATATGCACATTTTGTGATGACTCAGCTCGGTGAGGGTGAATGTTGTGAGGTGAATTGGAAGAATGGGCCTTTTTGAGAATTAGAGATATAAGTTTTATTAATATAGGGCCACACGGCCGGGAAACGGTGCTGAATACTGGGAAAGGCCATTTATTAGATAGTACCCCTTTAAATTTTAAAAGGTTGTACTTTTTTTTTTTTTTTTTTTTTTTATATAATTAGTTATTTCTGTATTATTATTGTTTCTGTTATTTCCCTGTGAAGTTCTGTGTATTGTTATTGTGGTTATTGTGTTGTCGTGTTTTCATGTAAATAATAATAAAAAAAATTGATAAAAAAAAAAAATTAATATGATATGATATATTATATATGCGCAAGTTACTGTTGCATAATGTAGGCTATGGCTGCTATTATATGTAATTCATATAGGCTACCTAATACCGACAACAAAATAGATTGTATGCCTCTACAAATCATATTATACCCGGTAGCTAATCGAACAAAACTAATAAAGGCATTCATATTCCAGCATGGTTATAATGACACACCAACGCCAAACAGTGGTTAACGGTCTTTATTAATATTTTGAGCTGTCCAGGCAGAATTGCAGCAATGGTCTTGAGCTTTTGAGCTTTTCTTTCAAAAGCCCAGGGCCCTCATTTATCAACAATTCTTAGAAAGTGTTCTATCTTTGTTCTTAAGCACATAATTTAGAATGTGTGTACGCACAAAAAAAACGGGATTTATCACACGTGCGTACACAGGTCGTACGCACACCTGTCTTGATAAATATGCACGGTTTTACGTATTTGCATACCAGAACCGCCCCGATTATCCATATATGGTAATGAAACACCCCCATGGGATGTGAAATAATGGACTGACCCGAGCGAACTCTGAGAAACTCCACGAGAGATTGTTCACAGAGGCGCTGCCGAACCAAGAAGACACAACCCGTGTTATGGGATAATAAATAAAATGCTGGCGGACTTGTACATGGTGATGTCAGATATCAACGACTCCCTAAGACCATTGCTGCAATTCTGCCTGGACAGCTCAAAATACTAATAAAGACCGTTCGTTAACGTAAGGTTATGTATATAACCAAGTTCTATGAGTTATGGTGACGCTCAGCATCATACTTGCACTGTACTTCACTTTGTGCACGTGCACTGAATAAAAAATTCCACCATGTACCTTTACATCCCAACATTCGTCTGGCCACACCCCCATCCGCTTACCTTCATAAGCAGGTGTGTGGTCACCTACTCGCCTCCTTCCCAAACTTTCTTTTTTTTAAACTTACATTTTTATTGAGACAAACAACACAACATATACAATAACTTCAACAACACTATTAAACAGACATAAATAATAAAGAAAAAATTTAATGCCCAAAAGACGAAAAATAAAAATTCTGACTTAAAAAAACATAAAACAATTGTAAAACATTAAGTGTGTGACATGGGTTCAGAGACCCTCTTTGAACCTCTTTCCTCCTTTACCCTTCGCCCTCTTGTGATGTATTTGGTTCTTCCTCTATGATGTCGTTTTCGTTCCCCTTGTAATCCTCCCACTTTCCCCATCTTTCTCCAAATGTCTCTTCCTGTAACCTCAGCATGTGTGTTATCCTCTCCATATCCTGTATCTCTTCCACTATTCCTACCCATTGTGCTATTGTCGGTGGGTCTTCTTTGTACCACAGTCTTGTTATTGCTTTTCTGGCCGCTATCAACATTATCTTTATTAAATATTTGTCCCCCCCTTGTATTCCCTTGTGTGTCAGGTCTCCTAAGTAAAGCACCAGTCCTGTTTGTGGTAACCCGTATCCTAATATTCTGATCATTGCCTCCCCTATCTCCTCCCAATACCCCTTCAGCTTCTGACATCCCCAGAATATGTGCGTGTGATTTGCCCCCTCCTTCCCACACATCCTCCAGCATGCTCTTTGTGTTGGTGCATATTTTCCCTTCAGCTCTGGGGTTATAAAGAATCTGATTATGTTTTTCCATCCAAACTCTTTCCATATCCTCGATCCTGTTGTTGAATGTTGCACCTCGCATATGTTCCCCCATTCCTTCCCTGTTATTTCTATCTCTAGTTCTCTCTCCCATTTCTCCCTTATGTAATCGGTCGTGTGTCCCTTGCTGTTCATTATAGCTCTGTATATTGCTGATATTACTCTTCCTTGCCCCCCTTCGTATGCCCATACTATCATCTTGATTATTCCATTCTGTTCTTCGTCTTTGGCCCCCCTTATTTCTTTGTTGTAGTAGTCTCTAACCTGTAGATATCTGAAGTGGTCCCTGTTTTCTAGTCCAAATTTCTCCTTTAATTTTTGTAGTGTCTGCATTTCCCCCTTCTCTATCATTTTGCATATCGCTGTTGCCCCCCCCCCTCTCCCACCTTCTGAATCCATGGTCTAACCTCCCTGGTTTGAATCTCTTGTCATGTGCTACCCATCTCAGAACCCCTGACTGCTTCTCCAATTTGTGTGTTTTTACTACTCTGTTCCATATGTTCAAGGTGCATTTGGTGATTGGATCTAATAGTACCTCTTTTTCTTTAAATAGTGTGGTAGATTTCCCACCAAACTGTATTATTGTACTGTACACCATGGATCGCAGAATGGCGAAAACACCGACAGGTAAAATGCATTCACTATTTTTCCTTGCTCCCTCTACCTCTATGAACAAAAGAAACGAGACGCATCGCTGATTTGAAAACGCAGCTGCTTGGCTCAAGACTCCTAAAAGGGGTGTTGAAGCAGGCAGCTGCTGATTGAGTGAGAGATAGTGTCTCGTTTGAACTTCCTGGGAAAGTCAATAAACATGGGTGATTTTACAACCCAGGGCTCTAGGCAAATGGTCCACCCAAATTGAATACAAAGAAACTGCCTTGAGAGACGCCAGACAGTCTCTTCTGAAACAAAGGACCAGTTGATCAAAGGAAAGACCATTTTAATCCACTTCGTGACCTAAATCAGTTCAAAACGTCACGGTAGTGAGTTAGCCAATGAGAGCTGAGAATAAGTGTTCTCCAATAGGAACGCTCGAGGCGAGTTTTGGAAACGCCCGCTTGCCGTAAAATTAGAGGCGGAGCCTAAATTGGATATAACCAAAACTCCTCGCCAGGAGAGACACAGAACCAACCCAGAGACCCAGGAAGCAACAAACACACCCTTTTTCTCCACTAGAACCCAGCGAGGAGAAGAGATCGACGCAGGAGATCGAAGCCGAGACGCGAGAATGTTTATAGACAAGCTTTTTTATTGAGAATTTAGTCTGAATTTCTACGATCCTCCGGCATATTGGATGCTTCTCGTAGGTTCATTGCACATATTTCTTTTGTAACATCTGATTGAAATCCATTTTCATTAAAAACGGGTTCTTTTCAAACTGCTCAGATCTCGCTTCATTTCAAACGGCAGCGCCGTATTTTCTCTCTGGGTAAGCAGTAACCAGGTTAAAACAGTGGTTATCTGCATTTGGCAAAGAGTGGCAATTCCAAGAGCTTGTAAAAAGGTTTAAATCACAACGCAGAAGTAGTAGTAGGGAATTTAAGCTGGGAATCCACTTCAATAGTTCCCTATCTCCCACCAGAGCTTGTACCTTGTATCCCTCCCCTTCTTTTTCAATGTCTTTCCATCTTGCCTCATATCTGTCGTTACACCAGCACGTCACTGCTCTCAGTTGTGCTGCATAGTAATAATCTTGTAGGCTGGGTACTGCCATCCCTCCCTCTTCCTTTGGTAGTTGTAGTGTTTTATATCTGACCCGTGGTCTTCTCCCCGCCCATATGAACCTCGATATCAGTCTGTCCCACTCCCTGAATTGATTCTGTGGTATTTGTATCGGTAGTGACTGGAACAGGTACAGTAACCTTGATAGTATGTTCATTTTAATGACCTCTATTCTTGAATTGAAGTCCAAGGGCATTACTGTCCATCTCTCTAAGTCTCTCTTGATGTTCTGATTTATCTGTGTATAGTTCGCCTCAAGCAGTTTCCCCACCCCTCTCGTGATGTTCACCCCTAAGTATTTAATCTTGTCCATGTCCCATCTTATCCCGTACTGTTCCCTAATTTCCGTCATTGGGGTATAGTTCCATGCTAAGGTCTGTGTCTTTGTCACGTTTAGTTTGTATCCTGAGTAGTGGCCATATTCCTTCAGTAGATCCATCAGTGCCGGGAAGCTCTTGTCTGGTTGTCTCATGTATACTATCACGTCGTCCGCAAATAGGCCTAGTTTATATTACGTTCCCTTTATCCTTACTCCCTTAATGTCCTCGGTCTGTCTGATCAGTTGTGCCAGTGGTTCTATGAAAACGGCGAAGAGCGTTGGTGAGAGACAACATCCCTGTCTGGTAGCCCTCTCTAATCTGATTCTATCCGTCAGGCTGCCATTCACCTTAACCCTCGCTGTCGGTTCTTGATATAGCGCCTTGATCATCTTCATCGCCCTCCCGTTCAGTCCGAACCTCATCAATGTTTTATATAAAAATGTCCAGCTCACACTGTCGAATGCTTTTTCTGCATCTAGGCTAATCAGTACCACGCTACCCCCTTGTTTTTGTATCTCCTCTACTATGTGTAATGTCTTTCTCACGTTGTCCTGTGTCTGTCTCCCTTTAATAAATCCAGTTTGATCTTCATCTATAATGTCTGGCATAAACGTCTCAAATCTCTTTGATATTATCGATGTATACATCTTGTAATCCACGTTGAGTATGGACACAGGTCTGAAACTACTACACAATTCTCTATCCTTCCCTTCCTTCGGTATCGTGGTGATTATGGCTTCCTTCCACGAGGGGGGCATTTTGCCCTCCTCCATCGTGTGTCTGAACGCCGCCCCTAACATGGGTGCTAATTCCGTTCTAAATGTCTTGTAGAATTCCGATGGGAATTCGTCGCTCCCCGGAGATTTGTTGTTTTTAGCTCTACTAATTGCCTCTTCCAGTTCTCGTTCCGTAATTATTTTATTTAATTCTTCATTCTGTTCTTTCCCTATCGATGGTAACTCTAGCTTCTCAAGATATGCTTCTATTTCCTCTTCTCCCGCTGCTTTTGGCTGTGTGTATAGTTTCTCATAGTATTCTCTAAATGTCCTCTCTATTTCAGCTGGGTCTCTCAATATTTCATTAGTCTTTGTATCCCTTATTGTGTGTATCATGTTCAACTTCTGTTGCGTCCTAATTCTCCTAGCCAACAGTCTGGTCGCTTTTGGTCCCCCTTCATAGTATGTTTGTTTCATGAACCTCGCTTTCTTTTCTATTTCCGTCAATAATTCCCTATTTATCCTGGCCTTTACTTCTTTGATTTCTCCGAGTGTTTCCTGTTCTTTTGATATCTGGTGTCTCCCCTCTAGCTTCTTCAGCTTCCCTATCAGATTGTGATATGTCTCCGTTCTGGCCTTCTTCAGCATTGCTGTCTTCTCCATCAATTTCCCCCTTATCACCACCTTCAGTGTGTCCCATAGAATGTTCGGATCTACCGCCCCATTGTCATTTTCTTCCTACATTTAGTCTCCAGATCGTGTTCCTCCGTCTCCCTTCTAGATCTACTGTCAGATATATGGCACTGTGATCCGATATGTCCGCTACTCCTATTCTGCTCTCCCGTACCCTGTAACTGTCCCCCGTCGTCATCAAAAAGTAGTCTATTCTCGCATATGTCACGTGCGGGTGTGAGTAATGTGTGTATTCCCTGTCCATGGCGTGCATCCCCCTCCAAACATCTGTAATTCCCATTTCCGTCATCTGAATATTCATATATCTACTGATTGGTGCCCGTCCTTTTCTAGTACTCGTGGTGTCTAGGTCGTGATTCAGTACTACATTAAAATCTCCCGCGCATATCAATATCCCTTCTAGTTCCATCACTATCATATCAAAAATGGTCTCATATAAATCCCTCTCACTCTCTGGGGGTGCATAAACATTCACTAACGTAATCATTTGACCCTCCATTTTTCCCTTCACCAGAACAAACCTTCCCTCCTTGTCTCTTACTTCCTTGATCAATTCAAATTTGACTGTGTTTTTGATTAACTTGATTACTCCTCTCCTCAGGTTCCGTTTAAAGGAACTATAGTATGCATTTTCATATCCAAATCTCTTCAGTTTCTCATGATCCTGTGCTACCAAATGTGTCTCCTGCAGAAAAATCACTTCCATCTCACTTTTTTTACACTTCAACATCACTTTGCCCCTCTTTATCGTATTATTCATTCCATTAACGTTTAACGACATCATTTTTATACCTTTAACCATTGTCATCTTTCTTCTTCTTTCGTCTGTCAGTCCCCCCCATGTCACATTCATTCCCCCCTCCGGTTGTAGCCTCCGCTCTCTTCACCGAATACATATAATGATTAACATAAATAAAAAACATAAACTTTACATAAAGTGCTCCCAAGGCGTTCGGGGGGTCCCTGTGTCCCCCCCTGTCCCCTGCTGGTGGGTGAGGAGTAATTGCTCTCCTAGTGAGAGGCCTCCTCCTGACGGCTTTGGGGTTTGAAACCTTTACCCCCAACCGCTCGTCATATTTGTCCAGCTTTCTTACTGTTTTTATTGCTGTCGAGCTCCTGGTCAAAAACGCTCTGTCCTTCATTCTGATCAAAGACCCCCATTTCCTAGGTCCCTCTCAATGTGGCTCATATGTTCCAATGTCCCTCCTTCCTCCCAAACCCGTGTGTGGTGTCTTCTGTGTACCCCTTTTTACTTTCTTTTCCTCCTCTCTATTTTCTATGTGATGTCCATTTATCCCCTTAATCCCTTCCAACTGTGTTACTCGCAGCGTGTGTCTATGTATTTGTTTCAATATGTTCTGTGTTCCGTCTATCATACCTAATTATATTTCCATTTATTTCCTCCATCAGCATGTGTATTATGTGTCCATGTATACGTTATGTTCGTTCCTATATCCTGCCTCTACCTGGGAATGTGTGTTTATGTATATGTTATTTCAGTTTCTATATTTTGTCTCTATTTGGATAGTTTTTTCAATCTCTTGTGCGTGTACTCATCCGTTCGTCTCCTCCCGCCTCCTCTCCTCTCCTTCTCCGTCTCTGGCCTTCTCGTCCGTCTCCGCCTTCGGTCTGTCACGTCTCACCTCGGCCTTCTCCTCTCTCCTCCCTCCTCTCCCGGGTTTCGATCTCCTACTCTGGTCCATCTGCGTGCTTTCTCCAATCTCTGCTGCAGGCTCCGCGTCTGGCCCTCCTGTCCCCTTCCTTCTCCATCCTCCGCCATCTGCATCCCCCGTCGCCTCATCTCCTCCGCCGCCTCCCGCGCCATCGCGTACGTCACCGTCCCTTCCTTCCAGTGAATCCTTAGCGAGGTCATGGGTGATTGGAATTTCATTCTGTTTTCTTTCAGAATTATCTTCAGTCCCGCGTATGACCTGCGTGTTATTGCTACCGCTGTCGAGTAATCGTGATCAAACGACAGTCTTTTCCCCTCGATTTCTATCTTCTTGGTCCACGCGGTTCTGAGTATCAATTCCTTAATCTCAAATCTCAGAAAGTTAATAATCACCGCCCTCGGAGGTCTGTCCGGTTTCGGTCTCGGAGCCAACGCCCTGTGGGCCCTCTGTATCTCCATTTTTTCCAGTCCCGTCTACTTCAGTTGTTCCTTGATAAGCTTTTCCACATATTGGATCACCGATTCCCCTTCGACTCCTTCTTTCAATCCCCATATTCTGATGTTATTTCTCCGTGACCTCCCCTCCATGTCCGATATCTTTGTCTCCATCTGTTCTTGTTTTTGAATCGCACACGTTAACACCTCGTGTATCTCTGTGTTCCATTCCTCCGTTTGCGCCGTTCTAGTCTGTACCTCTGTTACGTTTCTGTCCTGTTCCGCCATCTTCTCATCCACCCTTTTGAGTTCTGTATTCATTTCACCTCTGAAGTCCTCCTGTTCCTTCCTCAATTCCTCCCGTAACTTCCCAATATCATTTCTTATCGTGTCCGAGTTCAGTTTTATGGTCGCCTGCATCGTGTCCGAGTAAAATTTTATGGTCGCCAATATCCCGGCCTGCATGAGCACGGCCCATCCTGGCATTTCCTTGTCCGTCTCAGCCGAGACTCCCCCTTCCTCCGCCTGCTCCTTCTCGGTCTCGCCTCGGGGGTTCTGCTCCATCGAACTCTCCTCTTCCTGTGAGTTCTCCATTTCTCTTTCCTTCATAATTGTTTTCTCCTCCTTCCTTCTCGTTTGCATCTTCATTTTTGATCACTTTTCGTCACTTTTCGGGTCTTTATTTCTCCGTTTTTCACTCTTTTGACCAGGAGCCTCACCGCATGCGTGCTACCCTTCCGCTCTCATACCGGAAGTCCTTCCCAAACTTTCACCACAAGGCGAGATCAAGGGCCGCAGCGGCGTCTGATGCTGAGCGTCACCATAACTCATAGAACTTGGTTATATACATAACCTTACGTTCTATTTCATTATGGCTCTGCTCAGCATCATACTTGCACAAGGGAGGCTGAGCGAGAGCCATAGCCCGACAAATGTACCCCACTGAGGCCCCCCACAACCATCAGACCGGGGAGGACCGAGCCCCCCGACCCTCCCTAATGGAGGATACCCTCCCTTTTGGAGGCTTACGGGAGGGAGATGGATCCAACCGTGCGAAGAGGAACTCAAGCAACTCAACGCACAGGGTGAGCAGACCGTGGCTTGACCCCACGACTACACACACGCACAACCCGCATGCCACCAGGGAACGAACGGAAGGAACAAACTGTTATGTATTGGGTTGGGTTTGTCCCAGGGCGATCGCCGTACTCGCCCTGTATATGTACGTGGTGATTGCGGACCTGTGTTGTTATGGTTTTTACCTGCTATCAAGATAAAGCCTCGTTACTGAGTACCTCCGTGTCTGTGATGATTCCTTGTTATACTACAAGATCAGATATAACAAATTGGCGACGAGGACGACGGAACTGCGCGGCATCATTGGTCGAAAGAAAAGTTGGACTTTGGAAACTAAGTGGAGGACATTTGGTTGCCATTAGCAACGGAGCTAATACGTGTACCCTGAGCGGCTAACGGAGCTATGCGGCGGACTGGTAACGTTGATGTGTGTGTGAATGTCGGATCTAGACACAGCCAGTGATAACAACAGTACGGACAAACAAGAAGTGCATGTCGTAACAAGAACAATGGCTGGAATATTGGGGAGTATCGGCCCCTTTGATGAGAGCGTGGAACAATGGAGTTCATATACGGAGAGATTTGATTTCTTTGTGCTCGCAAATGACATTAAAGACATTAAGATTGTGCCCACGTTTATGAGTGTGATTGGGGCAAGGACTTTCAACACTCTACGAAGTTTGGTACGACCGATAAAACCGGGGGAAATGACATATGCACAGATTGTTACTGCATTGACGGGACACTTTTCTCCTAAACCACTCCTGATAGCGGAACGGTTTCGGTTCCATAGGAGGAATCAAGAGGAGGGGGAAACTGTAACAATGTTTGTAGCAGCACTTAGGAAATTAGTACAATGCTACCTAGATGATATCCTGGTGACGGGGAAGGATGACAAAGACCATCTTCAGAACCTGGATGAGACCCTGCAGAGGCTGCAGGATTATGGACTGAGAGTCCACAAAGGGAAATGTGAATTTTTTCAGTCTTCCATCGAATACCTCGGCCATGTAATTGACGCTGCAGGGCTGCACAAGGCTCCTTCAAAGACTAAGGCCATTGTGGAGGCTCCTGCCCCCCAAAATGTGGCCCAACTCCGTTCATACTTGGGACTATTGAACTATTATGGACGATTCATGAAGGGTCTCTCGACAGCGCTGAAGCCGCTGCACCAACTGCTCTGTCGGGAGAAGCCATGGGCCTGGACTGAGGAGTGTCAGAAGGCTTTCGTAGCATCAAAAGAGACACTGCTGAGGTCAGAGGCCTTAACGTACTTTGACCCGGCATTGCCGATACAGCTGGCCTGTGACGCATCCCCATACGGAGTAGGGGCGGTTATCTCCCATATCATGCTGGATGGGGTAGAGAAACCCATTGCTTTTGCGTCCAGAACACTGAACAAGGCTGAATCAAATTACGCTCAAATAGAGCGTGAAGCACTAAGCATCGTGTTCGGCATACGAAAATTTCACCAGTACCTTTTCGGGAGACGGTTCACACTCCTGACCGACCACAAGCCACTCACGACCATACTAGGTCCGCATGTGGGCATCCCACCGCTCGCAGCGAGCAGGATGCAGAGATGGGCATTGCTCTTGTCTGCCCATGACTATGCAATTAAATATCGGAAGTCAGAATTGCATGGTAAAGCAGACGGCCTATCCAGGCTACCGTTACCCGTGTCAAAGCCAGGCCCGGGTCAGATTGACATCTTTTATTTCAGTCAAGTGGAGAATGCACCAGTCACCGCGCAACAGGTGAGGAGGGCCACTAGGAATGACCCAGTGTTTTCACAAGTAATGGACTCCATCATAAAGGGGGGGAGAATGAAGGACACACCCGAGCTCAAGCCTTTCATCTCTAGACAACATGAACTGTCGACTCAAGCTGGGTGCCTGCTCTGGGGAAGAAGAGTGGTCATCCCTCCTTCGCTGCGTAAGTCCATGCTACAACAACTTCATACGGGACACTGTGGCATGGTCCGTATGAAAGAGGTCGGACGTAGCTATTTTTGGTGGCCCGGGCTGGACAGCAACATCGAAGAAAAGGCTAAGACATGCCCCACCTGTCAGCGGGTCCGTAATGCACCCCAGCCGGCACCACTACACCCCTGGGAGTGGCCAAGTGAGCCATGGAAACGGCTACATGTTGATTTTGCTGGGCCGTACGAAGAGAAAATGTTCCTTGTGGCGGTAGACGCCCACAGCAAATGGCCCGAAGTGGCAATAATGAAATCCACAACGGCTGAGAGGACCATTGAGAAACTGGGGGAAATGTTTAGCCATTTCGGGTGTCCAGAACAACTGGTGAGTGACAATGGGCCCCAATTTATCTCTCAGGAGATGGACACTTTCTTAAAGGTCAACGGAGTTAAACACATTAGATCTGCACCCTACCACCCAGCAACTAATGGGTTAGCTGAGAGATTTGTGCAGACTTTGAAACACAGCCTAAAGGCGTCACAGGGACAAGGTAGTCTCCACCAACGCCTTCACGGTTTCCTCTTAACCTACCGGAACACCGCACACGCAACCACCAAGGCATCCCCAGCAGAACTGCTCCTTAAGAGACCGCTGCGCACCAACCTGGATCTTCTCAGACCACCAGAGGAAGCAGAAATTGTGTGGCATGAACAGGATAAGCAAGTAAGAAGAAGAGCATTGAGAGCCAAGACCAGGGCTTTCAGTGCTGGTGACCACGTACTGGCACGGAACTACCATCGTGGACCGAAGTGGGTGCCCGCCACTGTAGTCCGACAGACAGGACCGCTGTCCTATACAGTACAGACAGACAGCGATCTGGTGTGGAAACGGCACACAGAGCAGTTATTGGGGAGTGTAGAGACCCCTAGGGAACCCCAATCCACTGCTGGAATTACAGAGCTGTTTTTGAATGACACTCCAACTATGCAGCCGGTGTCAATTGACTTACCTTCCCTGGAAGAGCCTACAGTGGCCTCACCCACCCAGGAGGGTGATGATGACGCCGACACCCCGGCACCAAAGTCCATGCCACCGACGCCACAAATGGACAGTGGTGACCGCCGATATCCAAGTCGGGAACGGCGGCCACCCATTCGTTTGGATCTATAGACTTACCTAAATGAAAGACTTATACAAAAAAAAAGAAAACTGTAAAAAAAAAAGAAAAAAAAAGTCTGTGTCCAAAATGGGAAAGGGGGAGAGTGGACTGTTAGATTTTTTGGAATGTTGTTGACCGGGCAAATGAAAAAGAAAAAAAAATATATATATTATTATGATGTTGTATTGCCATGCGGGCTGTTGCAACTTAGGGGTACCATTATGCTAAGTGGGGAGGAGATGTTATGTATTGGGTTGGGTTTGTCCCAGGGCGATCGGCGTACTCGCCCTGTATATGTACGTGGTGATTGCGCACCTGTGTTGTTATGGTTTTTACCTGCTATCAAGATAAAGCCTCGTTACTGAGTACCTCCGTGTCTGTGATGATTCCTTGTTATACTACAAGATCAGATATAACACAAACCTCGTTACTGCCCCCAAAATCACGGGGTCAAGAGCAAACCCAACCCCGTGGCAAGGCTGTAGCAGCGGAGCGCGAAGGAAGACCCAGACCCACTAAAGGGACTGGATCTGTGGATCCCCTGGAAAAAGGGGGCCCGGAGAGGTCAATGACGCCAGGCATCAAGACCCCACCAGGTGGTCACTTAGTGACACCGCCCCCCACATAGCCAGCGTATTCGGATAAGGCCCCTCCAAGAGCGGGCCCTTTCCCCCCAATAGCACACCGCCTGGCACACTGACCCTGCAGAACAGGCAGTCAGCATGGCCGTAAGCACTCAAAAAGGTTAACCAACGGAAGCAGGCAGTGCACCGGGGAAACCAGGCAGCAGGCTGTAACCTGAGCCTGGAGCACTGCGGACGAGACAGGCGCCAAAGGAGTCAGCTGAAAACAGCCTCCCCGGCGGAAGGGGCGCATGCTGGCATTGTTGATCACCATGACAAAGCCTCCATCAAAAAAAACCCACCCAGAGGGGTCGAGGCAGAGAAGGCTGACATGATTGGCAGACGTCATGAACGTGCAGGGGCACACTCAACCGGGCAACCCGGGAGTTGACACTGCTCCAACATACCAGGGAATCAACTACCCTCTCGGTACAGACGGTGGTTGTTCCTATAACCCCTCAAGAAAAAAAAGGGTTATCCCAGGCCTACGGTATCAACGAAACTTTACTTCGGACCGGGCCCGGCGGCTCGGGAAGCACACAGGGTTACCAGAGGAGGTCCAGAAGACCACCCCAACAGCCCTCTCTTCGCCATGCGTGAGAGAGGAGCGAAGAAAGGAGAACCAGCCCCTTATGATAGTGCCAGGTACAAAAGAGTACCCAACAAAGGGTCTCCAAAACGCCTAACCCTGGGACACCCGGGCCGACCCGGCATTTTTTCCCCAGAAAAAAGCCCAAGTCCCTCAGGGTACCAGAACAGCAGATCTGCATCCCCGGCGGACAACGGGTTAACTGACCTGGACCAGCGTGACCAGAACCAGTCCCGTGCCCTAACCACGCCAACATGCCTACTCCAAGAGAAGGGGCAGATATGCGTGTTGATCCAAAACATGAAAAGAGGGCGCCACCCAGACGGACCGGTGTGAACCGTGCTCGGTGGCCCACCCCAAGGGCGTAAGACCCCTCTACCTATGTTCTGATCTATTCCGTTAACATCCCCCCGATATGAACGAGAATCCGTCGAGACCCAGCAACAGGCTCTCGGAAGAGGAAAAAAACCCCATCCCAGTTGCTTTATGAAAACGCTGTTTCAATAACAAGCAACTAAGGCGTACTAGCTACCCGCATGATTCTCATCAGAAACACCCCGAGCTAGCACCATGCATGCGTCGGGACACAAACCACATCAATGAACAGTCTAACCAGACCCCTCATTGAATCCTCAAGGCGCCTGGGAGAATGACAAGAAGGGTGTGGTGCTTCATATACTCCACACTCTTTTATTAAAAAAGAAAAGAAACACCGACTGACATGAATCCCACTTGACACAACTGAGGATAAAAACTGTTTAAATTTTTATATCCAGTCATCCCCACCACAGAGGATAGACGGAACTCCCCAGAGAGACTTCCCACGTGAGTCATAGAGTGAAAAAGCCATGGTAATCTTGAGTCATGTGACCAACCGACTCAAGTTACATATACATCGAGCGTAGTGGAACCGTAATTCCTACGCTCTATCCCGACACTTTGACAATAACAGACCTTACATACGGGTCTAACTCACGGAAGCCATCGTCCATAGCAACGTGCGTAGTGACGTGTGCTATGACGGGGGGAAAACAAAGACTCAACGCCTGTTAATAGGTGCAGAGTCAGGGAAACCCTTCCCCCCCCCGCCCCCCTCCCTGCCAAGCTGCCTAACAGCTTGGCCCCGACTGGACTGACAAGAGAGGAATAAACCCCCTGACCAATCAGAAGAGGGAAGGAGGGGTTTATCCGGTACCCCCTCACAAGCCCTTCCCTTGCATACAACAACAACTTTAGCCATATGATACCTTTAGTAGCAATGCTAATGAATAGCGCAAGCTAATACAATGCACGCTAACCACAGACAACTGTGAACAGGGTTTACAACAAAACCAAGTCGCGTGTGTGTGTGAATCCTACACCCGCATGCATGTTGTAACACAGAAAAACACTGATAGAGAGAGAGAAAACGGCTGAGCCGTGGTACGTGTTCATACGAGCATTACTGCAAACCCAACACAACAGTGTTGTAGCTCAACATCACTGTGTAAGCAACAGAACATACAAGTAGCCTCTACCTTTATGTGGAGAAAAAACCCTTTTTCAACCGAGTGTAGGCTGCAGGCCTTGCTTAAGCTCTTAACATGAACGTAACCCTCCTATCAACCCATACTAGTGAAGATTCACACGTTGCAACCCCATCATACGTTTGGTGAAGAAACATACAGTTTGTTAACAAAAAATACAGTCCCCCTTTAGAGGGGACTCTTTATTTGAGAACAAAATCATAATATGATGGGCCGGGAAAGGAACAGAGGGGACCACAGGGGAAAAAAGTCACTGGGTCTAGCGACACCTCCCACGAGCCGCTCGGGATTTGCCACCCCGGGGAGCACCGGAGGGACGGTAAGCAATCGGCGGCTGGTCACGACGGTCCCTACCGTCGCCTCCGGGCGTAGATGGGCCGGCTGTAGCGGAGGCACCCTCTCTCCTCCTGGCCTTCTTCTTCGAAGGACCAGCAGTGGCGGTGGTGGCAGCAGCGGCCACGGCGGACGTTGATCGACGACGTGGCAGCCGTCTGACTCCACCGGCGACATCGGGAGGGGGAAAATGCGGTTGGAGCACGGAGCGTTCCTCCTGCATCTCTCTGCACGTCGAGGTCATCAACTGCAGGGCCTTCCCGAACAGTCCAGCATCGGAGAGGGGTGCCGTCAGGAGTGGAAGTCTCTTCTTCTCCGGTACACGAGCCTGCTCCAGCCAAAGGTGGCGCTGGACCAGAGTTGCCAGGGCGCGCACTTTCCCAGCGGCTATAGCCTGTGGCTGAGTCAGATGCAGGATAGCTCCTGCCGCCTGGGAGAGCTGGTCATGTTGTACATCACTCTGCTCCATGCCGCCCGTCAATATCCCGGACATGAATCTTGCCAGCTGCGCGATGTTAGACGCGGCAGCTAGAGATTGTGTTCCGGAGATAAATGACTGGTCACTCCAGTATGCCAACCGCCTCGCCGATTTCCCTTGGGGAACCGGCTTCCGTAACGGTTCCCACACCACCTCCGGACAAAGGAGCGCGGCCATCGGCCTATCAAGCCGTGGCACGCCCTCTCTCATACCGTCGACCAAACCCGCCACCCGCGTGACTGGCACGTAGGCGGGGGTGAGGCCTATGATGTGGGAGACCACCTGGCCCTGACGAACATAGGCTGCCATTGAGGGGAAAAATGGGTAGACAACGTCCACCCCTCTCACCGGGCGACGCTGCCATAGATGACCTATGAGATCATCAGGGACAGGAACAGGCAGTGGCTGCGGCAGCGGCACGCCGTTTGCGACTGCCGCCACCGCCATGAGCTCGGGAAACAAAGCCTGCAGTTCCCCCTGCAGACTTTCCTCCACCGAGCCCGCATCCCTCACATACAGCAGGCTACCACTGGTCAAGGAGCCACACTCCGATGTGGCTGATAGCAGGGCATCCCGCCGACGAGTCAGAGGTTCTTCCTCAACGTCTTCGAACGAGGCGCCCCAAGGAGACATCTCACCCCCCTCCAGTGTTACCTGGGCAGGTGGGAGAGCTGTCTCCACCGGGCCTTCAAATAAGAACCCGTCCGCCTCTATCATGTAGTCCTCTGTTTCCATCGGGCATGTAGAGACCGATGCATCCTCACCTGGCTCCAGCAACTCACCAAAACCGGGCCGTTCGCGTCTGCAAGCCACCATCTTGCGACGGGAGCGAGCCGACGCAAAAAGTTTGCGTCTCAAATCCCCTGCAACCAAGGGAACCGGCCGCCCAACAGCGGACGATTCCCCGGAAACAGAGGAACCAGAGCCGGAACCAGACCATTGCACAGGCGACGGCACCGGTGCACCAGCTCCTTGGAGAGGCAAACTACCCATCGGACGCCTACCAGGCGTGGCTGTCAACCACGAGAGAGGTAACAGCCCCGCTCCAAGACGTACGACGGAGGCGGAAATGGAGAACCGCTGGTGAAGAGTAGCGTTGCGAACACGACTCCCCGAAGTAGACATTATGACTTAGGTTTATCTATCGAAAATATGAGAGAAGAAAAAAATAAGCACAATGTAAACACGTCTCAACTTTCTTCAGCTAACAACCTCGTCAAGTGGGGATCTACCGAAGGCACTTCCTTGTGGTGAAAGTGAAGAAGGAGGCGAGTAGGTGACCACACACCTGCTTATGAAGGTAAGCAGATGGGGGTGTGGCCAGACGAATGTTGGGATGTAAAGGTACATGGTGGAATTTTTTATTCAGTGCACGTGCACGAAGTGAAGTACAGTGCAAGTATGATGCTGAGCAGAGCCATAACGAAATAGAACCACTGTTTGGCACGTTGGTGTGTCATTATTATAACCATGCTGGAATATGGATTGGCTACCGGGTATAATATGATGTGTGTAGAGGCATAATGATACAATCTATTTTGTTGTCTTTATTAGGTAGCCTATGAATTACATATAATAGCAGCCAGCCCATAGCCTACATTATGCAACAGTAACTTGCGCATTTATAATAGCACATGACACAGCCCTGCGAACCCCGCACAATAAACGAACTTGATCATTAATCTAGCTGTTGTATCTTTACGCTTATGAAAACATTAAATAATATGTATAGGCTATAGGCCGTTGCTTTGCATTAATTCTCAAATGGCATTTAATGGCTATCCGACTCCTCGCTATCCTCGCGGACGGACCAGTATACCTTATATCATATCATATTCATATTCATATAATAGTTTACTCTATCAGCCCACCCAGCATGTAATACGTTCTTTGTTAGAACTCAACTCGTTATTATTTTGCGCATTGATTTAGGCTTTGACATTGTAAAACTAAATAAGTGAAATTCTGTAAGCAAAATACAAGTCATGATATCACCCACACGATATATGCTCTGTATCCAGAGCATGTATTTTCATTCATTTAAGACACATTTATTGCAAGGGTTTTGTAATACACATACACTCAACAAATAACCTCTGTTCTCGTTGCAATGCGTTTTTTATTCTTTCTTATACAGTAGGAAGGGGGAAGAACACTATATCGTGGCCCACGATTTGTGGGTGTTCATATGACTTGTATTCTGCTTACAGCTTCGGGGTTCCACTTATTACATTTAACAATGGCAAAGCCTTTTAAATATAATCAAAACGTTCCCGTATTTCTGCAATCTATGCACAAAATAATAACGAGTTGAGTTATACGCGGAGCGCAGTCAGTGCTTATTTCCGCGTTGTAAACATATTCTACCACCGGGCGCCAGCTACGCATGCTCCGAGCTGTGCGTAGATATAAGCACAAAGTCAAGCACAAGTTCAAATTGATAAGTCCCACACTTTGCTTAGAAATGATCGTACGCACGGGTTAAGCACATATCTGTGCGTACGCAACGTTGATAAATGAGGGCCCAGGAAAACTAAATGCTCTAAGGCAGAAGCCTATGCCACTGAGACTTCTTAGGTGTAAAGTGCTGTTATAGTGTTATGATTTGTGTATGTTAGACAGTTAGTATGTTAGTATTTATATGATCTATTAAATCATCTATATCTATGTTCAATACAAATAGTGTACAAGTGTTGAGGCATGTCATTAATCTTGACATTTACTTTGATTACAACTACACTGCAAAAGAAATGTATATCAAGTGATCTTGTATTTGGTACAATAAGTCTATATTGAGTAGAATTATCGACAGGTTATGTATATAACCTAGTTATATGAGTACTGGCTAAGCGTCCCGCTCTTAAGCCATACCGAGATATACCTCATCTCATGTACCTATTGTACTCCATCAACGAATAAAACCAAAATACACCCCTCACCTGCCAGGTCCCGCCCCTAGTGGCGTGCTACATAGGACTGGGCATGGCCACCACTCACTCTTCCTCGGACAAAATCGTTTCCAAAGAAAGGTTTCCCCAAGGGAACTCAGGGCACGCTAAGAGCGGGACGCTTAGCCAGTACTCATATAACTAGGTTATATACATAACCTGTCGTTATATTTCGTACTTGCATCGCGTCCCGCTCTTAAGCCATACCGAGATATGGGGTAGAGCGGATGCGAGGCCTGACAGATGCACCCCCTGAGGACCCGTAAGCCCACATCAAGGGGGAAGGGGAGTCCCGTCACCCCATCCTTCCTAATGAAGAGGGGGCGCAGTCAACTCCACCCGAGTGCAAACAAGAGGGAACTAGAACCCCTTGAACACACAGCACAGGCGGAACCACGTGTGACACAACACACTGTGGCCCATACCCACACACCCCTGCTACCCCACCAAAGGACGGGAAGCAGGAGAGGCCACAGACCTCAGAACCGCCTGGGAGACAGAGCCCCCGGTCATGTCCATGAGGTAAAACCTTACGAAGGGACCCGGGGAGGACCATGAAGCTGCAGCACAGATGTCCTCCACCGAGGCCCCACCCAGCAGAGCGGCAGAGGCTGCCACCCCACGAGTGGAGTGCGCCCTGACGCCCCCAGGGGCCAACGTGTAGCAAAGGGCAATGCCCTCGCACAACCAATGGGACAGGCGCTGTTTCGATAGTGCCTTACCAGCACGGGAACCACCGTAACAGACAAAAAGCTGATTGGTAGCCCTGAGGCCCTCAGTACGGCTGAGGTAAATCACCAAAGCCCGGACCGGACATGACAGGTGAAGGCCCGCCTCCAACTCACTAGCGTGAGGAGGTGGATGAAACGCCTGAACCACAATATCCCTGGAGCGGAAGGAACTCCGGATATTTGTAGGCACGAAGGCAGGATTAGGCCGCAGAGTGGCACCGCAATCGGAACGAAAGACAGGCACTCTGGTCGTACCGAGAGAGCACAAAGCTCACCCACGCGTTTAGCGGAGGTGACGGCCAGCAAGAACGCGGTCTTGAACGACAGCTGTTCCAACGGCGCTTGCTCAAGAGGCTCAAATGAAGATCCCAACTCGGAGCCAAAGAGCGTTTTACCGGCTTAACGCGTCGGGCGCCAAGCAGGAAACGCTTCACAAGAGGGTGGCTGAACAAAACATCACCCTCAAATCCCTCATGATAAGAGGATATAGCTGCTGCATATACCCTCACCGTCGAAGCCGACAGTCTATCAAGGAGAGACTGGAGGTAAACAAGGACAGTATCCAGGGGGCAGGACACCGGTCCCTGCCCCCCGCCTTACACCACTCTTGGAACATACGCCATCTGCCCGCGTAAAGCGCTACAGTGGAGGGAGCATGCGCATTCCGGATGGTATCAACCACCATCCTCTCCAGACTTACCCTCTCACCAGCCAAACCATCAGACGTTGGCACAACACCGGGTGCTGAACAGCAACCCGTGTGCTTGAGTGAGGGCCTTCGCCGACCAAGGAATAGGCCATGGCGGAGCTACCAGTAGCTGGATCAGGACCGGGAACCACACAGCTGCGCCCCGGTCCGGCGCAATCAGGATCAAGGACCTGCGCTCCTCAATGTACCCGCCCCAACAACTGACCTAAGGAAAAAATCCCAGGCGGCACGGCATCGGTCCCAGAACTGCTTGGCTATGTCCGGACGTAATCCCCACCCGTCAGGATGAGGACCGCCCGCGACATTACACCTGTACCCATATTCACCCTGCCGGGGATGTGGGGAGCCCTCAGGCCGCGCAGATGGAGGACGCCCATAGCCAGCCGCCCGCCGCCCGGTGCAGACGGGGGGAGCGTACTCCTCCCTGTCTGTCGATATACGACACTGACGTCGTATCGAGCGTGTCGCAACACGCTCTGAGAGGGATGCCCATAGCACTCCACCCATTGACTGGGAAGAGGAGTACTCTACTTCCAGTCTACAGCAACCCCAGGCTGGTCGGAACCCTGCCTGGCATGAGACCTGACGATCCACCTTGACCGCCAAGGACCAGAACGTCGGCAGGGCAGAATACACTTCATAACCCCTGACGACGCAGAGGCCCCAGTGCGGCCTCCACACACTTGGTGAAGATGCGGGGAGCCAGAGAAAAGCCGAACGGCCGCCCCTGGTACCCATACGCTAACCCTGTAAGGAAGCGCAGGTAAGCCCTAGGACGGAAGATCGGGAATGCGAACACGCATCCTACAGGTCTATGGAGGAGAACCAGACCCCCACCTGACAGTGTTCAACAGGTAGGAGACGATCCAAAAAATACCGAACCTTCCCATGGTCCAACATGGGTCTGACACCCCCCCCCCCCTCCCGATTTCTCAGGCACCAGAGAACACCGGGAGGAAAACGCCACGATGTTGGCTTGCTTCGTCCACAGAGATCAGATCTCATCGACCAGAGCTGTCACTGCTGGTGACCCTGACAATAGGGTCTGTACCAAACCCCGAAAATGGGTGGGGTTGTGTAAATACAAGTCCCCGCCTCAGCGTTCTCAGTCAGATAGTTTAAGATGCTGCATCATCACCTCTTAACCACTGAGTCCAGCTAGTTTAAGATGCTGCATCATCACCTCTTAACCACTGAGTCCAGATAGTTTAAGATGCTCATCACCTCATGACATGAGGACTGTGCGTATGTGTAACTAGGAGGGACATGAGGACCGTGTGTATGTGTAACTAGAAGGGATATGAGGCCTGTGTGTATGTGTAACTGTGACACTGACATCCATCACTTCAATCATACATTATTTTATTATTTATGCATCAGAGAATGGCCCATGCCACTGAGTGAGGACTTTGTTGCTTTTTCTCGTTGTGACATAGATTTAACAATAATTCTGCTTGCAGCTTGATGTGTGTATGTGTAACTACCCCCCACCCCACCTCATACAATGTACAGTTTCTTCATCAAATACTCTCTTCTTCTTTTTTAACTCTTAGCATATCAGGTAAGTGTGTGTGTAAGCAGCTTGCAGAGCTAGGACTTTGGACTTTGTTGCTTTTTCTCATTGTGACATAGATTTAACAATAATTCTGGTGTCAAAGCAGCATGGGGGGGGGGGGGGTACATAGCTTCACAGTCCTATACAGTCCAGATAGGGGGTCCTGGAGAGACAGGGGTCCTGAGGAGAGAGAACTCTGATGGCAGCACTTAATTATGTTAATGTTATTCAGGTGAGGGGCGTTGCTGGAGGGGGTTTTGTTGACGCCCAGTTGAAACTGTCTGAAGTGTGAAAAGTGGCCTTCCTTTGAGACGCCTTTTCACCTCTTAGGTATTCTAGAACACAGCCAGTTTTAGAAGTTATAATTGAGCACATCGTGTTCAAAACATTCTCAGATTTCAACATATGACACATCATTTGAAAGCTTAGATTCTGTACTTTAGCAATCTGGAATAATCTGAAAAATTGAAATGTAGAGATCTGGCACAAAGCGCTGTGAGTGTCACCTCGCAGCGCTAGTGACCACAACTCGGCCCGCCCCCTTCTCGTCTAGACGTTCTAGATTTTTTTTTTTTTTTTTATGTGTTTTTTTCTTTTCTTCATATTATTATAAATTGAATGTATAAGTACTTGTTTACTATAAAAACGAACAGTTAGAATATCTAAAATAGTGTCAATCCTGTGTTTAAATTTAGGTTGTTCACGGACTTTATTTCAATGAAACGGGGGCGTAATTACTGTATTTGCATGTGAATCAAGCCCGCAGAGATTTACATTGGGGGAGTGTTAGAGCGACGCACTGGCTGTCTGTTTACACTTTCAATGGGATTACCATCAGGTTGCAGCAGCTGCACTCTGGATCAGAAAGAGATGAATGCATTGGATCTAATGAACGAGTACAGGAACTTTGTTAAACCAGTTGATTCAGTCTCTGCTCACTGGTGAAAACACCGCGCTATTCAACGGAATTAACTATGAGATCGGTCGAGATGCGTCTGCATGGGTAAGTTTAAGAATGTTTTGTTTACAGTAGCAGCCAACTCTTTACAATTCCGCATCTTTGATAAAACTACACCAAGTTTTTCTGCCGACCACAAGTCCAACCATGTCACGTTTATTGTGTATTACGACGAGCCCATTAACGTTACATTAACGTTAGCTACATTAACGTTAGCGTTAGCTAGCTAGCTAGCCACACAGCCATGTAAGTTAAAGTTGCTAACGTTATATTGATAGCTATTGTTTCAGATAGCAAGGTGGAGAGCTGTAAACAAGACTAAAGTGTATGGATGCAGGGTCCATGTGTGTGTGTGTGTGTGTGTGTAATAACAACAAGTTTATAATCTCAGCACTGTGTGTGTGTGTGTAGTTTAAGATGCTGCATCACCGCTTAGCCACTGAGTCCAGCTAGTTTAAGATGCTGCATCACCTCTTAACCACTGAGTCCAGCTAGTTTAAGATGCTGCATCACCTCTTAACCACTGAGTGCAGCTAGTTTAAGATGCTGCATCACCGCTTAGCCACTGAGTCCAGCTAGTTTAAGATGCTGCATCACCTCTTAACCACTGAGTCCAGCTAGTTTAAGATGCTGCATCACCTCTTAACCACTGAGTCCAGCTAGTTTAAGATGCTGCATCACCTCTTAACCACTGAGTCCAGATAGTTTAAGATGCTGCATCATCACCTCTTAACCACTGAGTCCAGCTAGTTTAAGATGCTGCATCATCACCTCTTAACCACTGAGTCCAGATAGTTTAAGATGCTGCATCATCACCTCTTAACCACTGAGTCCAGCTAGTTTAAGATGCTGCATCATCACCTCTTAACCACTGAGTCCAGATAGTTTAAGATGCTCATCACCTCATGACATGAGGACCGTGCGTATGTGTAACTAGGAGGGACATGAGGACCGTGTGTATGTGTAACTAGAAGGGATATGAGGCCTGTGTGTATGTGTAACTGTGACACTGACATCCATCACTTCAATCATACATTATTTTATTATTTATGCATCAGAGAATGGCCCATGCCACTGAGTGAGGACTTTGTTGCTTTTTCTCGTTGTGACATAGATTTAACAATAATTCTGCTTGCAGCTTGATGTGTGTATGTGTAACTACCCCCCACCCCACCTCATACAATGTACAGTTTCTTCATCAAATACTCTCTTCTTCTTTTTTAACTCTTAGCATATCAGGTAAGTGTGTGTGTAAGCAGCTTGCAGAGCTACATAACATTATGTTGTGGTGGCTAGGAGGGATATGAGAACTGTGTGTGTGTGTGTGTGTGTGTGTGTGTGTGTGTGTAACTAGGAGGGATATGAGCACTGTGTGTGTGTGTGTGTGTGTGTGTGTGTAACTAGGAGGGATATGAGCACTGTGTGTGTGTAACTAGGAGGGATATGAGGACTGTGTGTATGTGTAACTGTGACACTGACATCCATCACTTCAATCATACATTATTTTATTATTTATGCATCAGAGAATGTCCCATGCCACTGAGTGAGGACTTTGTTGCTTTTTCTCGTTGTGACATAGATTTAACAATAATTCTGGTGTCAACGCAGCATGGGGGGGGGGGGTACATAGCTTCACAGTCCTATACAGTCCAGATAGGGGGTCCTGGAGAGACAGGGGTCCTGAGGAGAGAGAACTCTGATGGCAGCACTTAATTATGTTAATGTTATTCAGGTGAGGGGCGTTGCTGGAGGGGGTTTTGTTGACGCCCAGTTGAAACTGTCTGAAGTGTGAAAAGTGGCCTTCCTTTGAGACGCCTTTTCACCTCTTAGGTATTCTAGAACACAGCCAGTTTTAGAAGTTATAATTGAGCACATCGTGTTCAAAACATTCTCAGATTTCAACATATGACACATCATTTGAAAGCTTAGATTCTGTACTTTAGCAATCTGGAATAATCTGAAAAATTTAAATGTAGAGATCTGGCACAAAGCGCTGTGAGGTGACAAATTATGGTACTGCCGTAGCCATATGTGATGACACTCCCAACGCACCCGCCGCCATGTGGCGCAGGTCCGCAAGGAACTGTACATGGGCGGCCCGGTCCCACCCGCTGTGCGTAGCCAACCCTGGACCTGTGCAAGCAGAGCGTTCCGTGGAGTCGGGTCGGAACCTGACACTACCCACGAGGCAATCGCACCCAAGGGGGGACCCCGACAGAAAGGGCCGGTTTGATACGGGGGAAGCTGACATCAATCTAGGTGACAAAAGCCCCCCCACTGAACACCCCTCCAGAACATGCTGAGGAGTTGTTCTGCAGCCGGACATGCAAGGCGTGAGGACCCCATGGGTTCCTACACACCGTAGCCCTGCAGTGATATTACTACCACCTAAATCACGCGCACCTCTTCTTTTCAGACCACTGCCGATCTCGCGGGAGTGGGAGGCACCAACATGATACCTGGCCTGGCGAAGGCAAGGCCGGGGAAGCCCGCACTGTGTGCCTCAAAAGGTTTCGAGCCCCCCTGCTGACAACACCTATAGTTGACAGACGTAACACCAGGCTCAACCAACACAGCTTATGGTGTGGGAGCCGCTTGACAGCACAACATTCTCACGGACAGACCCAGGCTCAGCCATCAACTGGGTGTCAGCCCCTGTCCCCATGAGAAGCGAAAAGTGGGGCCACCCGCGCTTCAACGAAAGCACGCGGCCCGCAGCCAAAGGAAACAATCAGAGCCCCCTTTTTCCGCTGGTGTTGGGGGAGGGAGTGATCGGAGAGCGGGCTGCTCGCGGCAGGACGGCGACGGCTTGTATATTCCAAGCCGAACCCATCCAACATGGCCGATCCCTCGGCCGCCAAAGGCTGTCGGCCTTGTGGACACATGTCGATTCAACGCCCAGGATACCTCTGGCGGGGGGAAAACATGGCCGCCTGTCGAGGGCCTCGTCATCACCGCTGACGAGGCCGTGCTCTCTCTTCTTCTGGCTGCGCGGTGTGAGGCGGTGTGGGGCCTAGGACAAATACCGCCCGCGCTCCAGCGGAAGACCAAAATCCTCTGCGGAGAGGGGAGCCCTGAGCGGTTATAGCTTGCGGCTGGGTCAAAGCTAATAACGTCAACAACCTCGCGCGATGTGTCGACGTCGACTGGCCCTCAAGGCCCCGCCACCAGACACCATTTTTTGATAGAAAAAACAGCAGTTCGAACACAGTTCTAATCGCTGCCAATTCCATACCGTGGCGGTACAGGCTTTAGCAGCCCACCAGCCACTCGCCGGGCCGACCCACCTCATGGCGTCGGCCGGCGGGGCACTGTTTCAAAAGCAAAGGACTGATGCTAACACGGAGCACCAGTGGTGGTTGTAAACAGCAACCTCCACTGTGGTGTG
The DNA here is from genome assembly GCF_963971535.1 of Notolepis coatsorum. Taxonomy (NCBI): domain Eukaryota; kingdom Metazoa; phylum Chordata; class Actinopteri; order Aulopiformes; family Paralepididae; genus Notolepis; species Notolepis coatsorum. The sequence goes on from NC_140168.1 coordinate 170,554,014, forward strand.
CACCATGAAGGGGTTAATGAATAAATTAACTAACACCACGAACATACTGTAGAATGGGCAAGCCCATGTACACAACGTTAAGGGGAGGCGGACCAGAGAGAACCAGTCCCGCATTCATTCATAATATTCACAACAGCACACCAGCCCTAGACCTCAGCCCATTTACCCATGAAGGTAAACAAAGCCCCCCCCGCACTACTCCCCCAGTAGACACCGATTGACCGTCAGCATGAATGGTTGAGAGGAGGGAAGATTGTAGCATAGACAGACATTCCCGTAGCAGAGAGACAGAACAAAAACAGTAGCCCCACTATAGCATAGCGTTCGACAATAATGTGGACAGAAAACAGTCAGCTGAGCCACAACACTGGCCGCCGCTAAATTCCATCCTGCAGCAGTATAGCTCTACTGCCACCCGCCGGGCCAACTCGCTCTCAAGCATCGGCTTCCGGGTGGGACACCGTCCAGCCCCGCCGAGGCACAGGATCGATGCTACCTGGCTAGGCTACCTAGCCACGGCACACCCGCCCTGCACCCTGTTGTCAACCCATTTACCCGTAAAAGGGAAAAATAGGACTCAGCAAAACCCCCCACATTAGCTACCGACTGACCTTCATCAATGAACCGGTTTAAGAGGAGGGAAAAGCGGCAACATCCCACGGCGGGGAACATTAGAACAGTGCCCAGCATTTCAGCAGTAGTGTTAGCATTTAGCATTAGCATTTAGCGTTAGCATTAGTGTTTAGCAGCACGCTCCAGGATCGCTTGGAAACACGTCCACTTCAGTGGAACGTTCACCAAACCATCCCGCCCCTGGCGCCGACACACAACATGGTTGTGTAACAAAACAAACCAGCATTACTAACACTAGCATCAATGCCTGATGACACAGGGCTCACCTGTGTGCGAGCCGGCTCGATAGCCAACCTCGCACGCTGTTCCTCGATCTGCTGCCACAACACGAGGGAACATCAGAATAGACCCGACGTGTCGTTGGAACATACCCAGAAGATTCCAGGGGTAAGCAAATCTCCGTAAGTACCCAATATTATCTAAACTTTTCAAATCAACTAGTTGTATAGGGCGTCTTGCATCCGCTATGATGGAAATGAAAATAGAGGAAGAGTGAGTGGTGGCCATGCCCAGTCCTATGTAGCACGCCACTAGGGGCGGGGCCTGGCAGGTGAGGGGTGTATTTTGGTTTTATTCGTTGATGGAGTACAATAGGTACATGAGATGAGGTATATCTCGGTATGGCTTAAGAGCGGGACGCGATGCAAGTACGAAATATAACTTGAATTATCTTATTCCACTGGCAGATAATTTAGCTTTTTTTCTGATTTGTCAATTTAATCTTGTTTTAAGAAAACAAGATTAAAATGATCTTAAAACAAGATTAAATTGACCAAAAGAAAATAAGCAAAATTATCTGTGGAATGAGATAATCCCCCCTGACCGACCTCTCCATCACAGTCGAGAATGCAGCTGTGACCGCGTCCCCGACCGCCAAGAACCTTGGTGTTGTCCTCGACGACCAGTTGAACTTCTCTGCTCACATCGCAGCGACAACCAGAACCTGCAGATTCCTCCTGAGCAACGTCAGAAGGATACGCCCCTTCCTGACAAAAGAAGCCACCCAACTCCTCATCCAATCAACAGTCATCTCCCGCCTCGACTACTGCAACGCACTGCTAGCTGGCCTCCCGGCCACTGCCACCAAGCCTCTTCAACTCATTCAAAACGCAGCGGCCCGCCTGATATCAAACCTACCGAAGTCGGCCCATGTCACCCCACTTCTTAGGGACCTGCACTGGCTCCCCATTGCGCAACGTATCCGCTTCAAGGCCCTCGACCTAGCATACCGTGCAGCAAAGGGAACCGCTCCCGCCTACCTCCGGTCAATGGTCTCTAACTACACACCCTCAAGACCCCTACGCTCTGCATCTTCTGGCCGCCTCAGACCTACTCCTATCCAAGCTCCCGGAGGGTCATCAAAGAGAAGCCGCCTATTCTCAGTCCTTGCCCCACAATGGTGGAATGAACTACCCATCCCAGTTAGGACAGCCGAATCCCGTCCAATCTTTCGCCGTCGACTAAAGACTCACTTCTTCAACCATTATCTGAAATGATAAAAAAAAAAAAAAAAAAAAAAAAAAAAAAAAAAAAATCTAACCCTGACTAACCTTACTGTCATGCACTTGTCCTAATAAACTAACCTACACTGTAACACGCAACACTTGATGAACATTGTTACTCAGCTGATAGAGTTGTACCCTTCTTGCTGTCTTGTCGTACAGAACTTGTAAGTCGCTTTGGATAAAAGCGTCAGCTAAATGACTAAATGTAAATGTAAAATGTAAATAATCCTACTCAATATTGGATTTATTGTACCAAATACAAGATACTTTCACCTGATAAGATTTCTTTTTTTGCAGTGTACAAATATGCAACTACCTGGGCCTCCAGAGCACTTCTAGTGTCACCGGACACACCAAAAACATCCTGGCAAATTCACACGCACATGACTGGTAGTAGTCGTAATAATAATCCAGTATATATTTTTTATTTCTAAAAAATAAACCAGTTCAACACAGATAACCACTTTTGCTTCATTTCTTTGATGGCTCAAATGTATGCTCTAGTAGTCCAGTGGTTCCCAAACCTCTCCTCAAGGCACCCCAGTCGTATGTATTTGTTAAATTCCACCACCAGCACACCTGATTCAACGAATAAATGGCTTGTTAAATTGAGGAGAGGATTGGGAAGCACTGACTAGTCTAGTCGATTTTGTGTTTTGAGCACAAAGTTCATCATAGATCTAGCCTCTTTATTTTGCTCTCAAAGTGCACCAGATTGATGCATTTAACTTTAAAATGTACAAAAACAACATTTCCGGGGGGCATGCCCCCGGACCCCCCTTGAGGGGCCAAGGCTCACCCACCACAGTCTCACAAAATCATGTGGGAAACACTGAGACCGACTTTGAAATAAAACCCTGAACTATTCAGGTATATTTGAGTCCTTCCCTTATTTGTGGAACATTTATAAAATACAAAGTAGTCCACTTTGAAAAAAGACTACCATGTGTAGACCTACTTTGAAATAAAACACAGAAGAGGAGAAAGAACACTGGCATCATATACTTTGAAATAAAACCCTGAACTATGCAGGTATATTTGAGTCTTTCCCTTATTTGTGGAACATTTATAAAATAAAAAGTATAGTCCACTTTGAAAAAAGACTATGTGTAGAGTAGACCTACTTTGAAATAAAACCCTGAACTATGCAGCTCTATTTGAGTCCTTCCCTTATTTGTGGAAAATCTATAAAATAAAAAGTTAATACAGGTAAGGCATACAGGTAAGCCTGCATCGTTAGTCGTGAAAGCAAATTAATCTGTCCACGCTGAATTAAACCCTCTATTTTCCTCAGACTTTCCTTTTTTTGGATTTATCCATGGTTAGCTTACTGGGGGTCGGAAACTCAAGATTAGCCACTTGCAGACGGCAGGGAGAGGTGCGGGGTGTGACGTACTGTATATTTTAGTTGAAAAATATTTAAAAAAAGTTAAATCTACATTTTAAAGTACATTTAAATGCATCAATCTGGTGCACTTTGAGAGCAAACTAAATGATGAACTTTGTGCTCAAAACACAAAATCGACTAGCCTAGAGCATACATTTGAGTCATCAAAGAAATGAAGCAAAAGTGGTTACCTGTGTTGAACTCGTTTATTTTTTTTGAAAAAAATATATATACTGGATTACTATTACGACTACTATCAATACTACGGATACATCCCTATTGGCAAACTTTATATTTAAAAAAAGAAATAAAAAAGAAAGAAATAATAAAGAAATTATAATTTCTCTTTATAAAAATATTATTTTCGGTTCATTATACAACTGTGGCAGGAATTAGACCGCCACAGTCTAGGTAATTAATGGGAAACACTGGAGAATAATAAGAGAGATTGTTGAGTTTCTTTTAATACTATAATTTTAGTGTAGCCTAATCTTTATCTGCAACTCTGAAGAAAAACCCCATTGGTGACAGAATGAATAGACATTTTCTTTTTTTAAATGTAAAGTTTTTAAAAATGAATAAAACATAAAAAATTCGAATGTTGATTTAGAATTCGAATGCCAACGTAACGAACGAAGGTTCAAACGTTTGGGCTCAGCCCTATAGACGTGTTTTACGAACCTTCTTCTCTCTCTCTTCCCTCATCTCTCTCTAATATTTGAGCCTCAGGATCTTCCGCCTCCACTTTCTCATCAGCCTTTAATTCCTCCTGCCTCCTACGCGCCTTCTCAAACTCCTTTTGCTCCATATTCACCTCCACCTGCGCCGCAAGCGACCTCTGGGGGGAAGCGGGGGAAGAGGAAGATATAGAGAGATTGTTTACATTGCTCATGAGGACAGACCACCTTATTTGCAGATTCTTGTGTCGTATATTTCTAATCAATATCTAAGGTGATTTACAGTACAATGAGGTTGCTATCTGGAAAAGGAAGAAGGTCATAATTGATAGAATGGTCTCCTCATCTGACTTCAAATATAGCCATTAGAGAAATAAACTGTGCAGGCCAGACAGAAGGAACTATAGTTCAACTCAATTCTGATTTATTTTGCCAAAGGGCTCAGAGTGAATTCAGAAGGTTGCTTTACATACAAGGATTATTTCATAGTACATCAACACATGTTGTACAAAGGATTAATAAGGTTTGCACATCAAACCCAGTATGTACATAAAACAGTAGTCATGTTAACATCAATGAAATAGAGAGTCTTACTGAGCATTACACATGAGTAAACCTGGTTTCAGATATTAAGGATTACACTAAACTTAAACCACAATGGTTTTTCCCATGATTTGCTCACATGTAATCAGCAGTCTGTAGTCTCTGGATGGGTCGGTTGAGAGACACAGAAACCCTGGGGGGTTTCTGGCCTCTCTCTCTAACACCGCGCTCTCTGTTATATACTCTGATATCCACCAATAATAACAGTCTAGTAGTACGTTTTGGTCCAATTAGATTTGTCTTCTGGGAGGGCGTTCCGCCCCTGTCCCTCCTCGGGGTGTGGGCTGGTCTGTGGCCCCAGGGGGGTCCTATGGCGGCCCCCTCCTTTGCTGCTCAGGTCTTCTCAGTCCAGGGGGTCTGTGGCTCTTGATGAGTTTAACAGTTTGTAACACTAACCTTTTCTAATCTGTACCTTAAATGTAAGAAGTTACATTTGTATTCAGCATTAATCCAATGTGGAGTTTGACTATATTTTAATACAAGATTCCCTATATAAATCACAAGCCTGCTTTTTCCCAGACTGAATTTATAGTTTTAAGGTTTAGATCCTAGCAAGCTTTACAACCAGAGTGAAATAGCATTATTACTTAAATAACCAGTTTGACATTCTATATGATATTCAAATATCTTTTATCTAATATGGTTTAATTAATATGATCTTGATTTCAAGATCCATTTCCATGAACCTTTAGCTAATCTCAAAAGCAGTTTAGGTCTGTAATCAGACCTCTGTTTCTCTGCCTGTCACTGCTCAGCTGTCTGTTGCTGAACCCTGCTCTTAGCTGGGTGTGACTATATTTACATACAGTCTTAACATTCTATCAGAGCTGGTTATCTGGTCTCTGAAATCTGCTAACTATTGAGTATCTCTTTTAGTAGGGGGAGTGACTGTTCCTTCTGTGGTGTGTGACTTTCGAGTTCCTTTGTTCTAGTAGTTGACCACATTTGCTTGAGTGGGGGTTTGGAATGTCTGTCTCTGTAACACCAATATCACCTTTTTCTGAGCACTGAAAATCCATTCTGCTGTTAAAAAGGTACACCTGGCTTTTGCTAGTTATTCACACATATTAGTTATGAAATACACAGTCAAAGATACCACACTTGAAATAGAAATTTTATTTGTAATTGATTGTGGATGTTGTATCCAGTTTTCACTTTATGTATCTTTATACAATGTATATTATTTGCAGATTCTTGAAATTCAATTGTAATTTAATTTGTAAATAGTTACATTCATGTGGATTTATCCAGTTTGTATGCATGCATGCACATATAGGTGCATTTGTTGTTGTGGGCCTGGCTGTTAGTCTTTATTTACACTATTTTGTTGTAGGCCTACTGGCCTAGATGTTTATGCAGTTTTAAAGCACCTTGGCTTTTTTCTGAATACACATTGTTGTAGTTATCCTACAGAGAAAAGAAAATGCACTTAACTTCGAATTAATGTACTGTATACATTAAAAAGTGCTGAATAAATGTTTTTTACGCACTTGATGGGTGTTTAGCTGGGGTGGAGGGGGTCGAAAAAAATTCTTATTGGGGACTGGAACACGGATATGCTGCGTAAAGCAGCACCCGTCTTCAAGGCCTTCAGTAGATATTCTGATCTGCACGGTTTCAGCCAGCTAATCACCCAACCCACAAGGGTATGTGATTCGACACAAACCACCATTGACCTCATTTTGACCTCTGACAAGTCCATGATCTCCAATAAAGGGGTGATAGCATGCGGGTTAAGTGATCATTATATGATTTTCTGTACCCGCAAAAAGCTAAAACAGAAGGCCGGCTGTCACAAAACAGTCACATCTAGAGACCTCAAAACTTACTCTAGAGAGGCCTTTACTAACCTAGAAACAGGTACAATAGTCATGCAGGGTGTTATAATGACAAATACTCATCTGTGCCCCCCTTTAACAACTGCGTCCGGTCTAATAAGCGGCGTACCCCCTCACACCCGGTGAAAGTAGTGATCAATAGCCTTCCCCAAAATAGTTCCTTATCTTGCAGTTGAAGACCTGAAATCAGTGCATTTCCCCCCGTTAACGTTAGGAGACAGGTTATACATTGACACTTCGCAGAAACACACACAACACAGTGGATCCAATTATCACAGTCCGGTTTACTGTAAATTGAAAAGGAACAGTCACATAAACACCTCCTCACAATATGGTTACACAATACACAGTCTCTTCCCGTTAGGTAAGGAAAGAAAACACTACGCCACCTTTGTACCTGTACAGTGGACGTTCCCTTTAAGGCGTCCCGGCAATAGCACCACGCATAACACCATACATTATCGATAGACCTTTGCCCTGTGGCGGCCCGGTAGTATTTCAGTGCACCCCTGTGCTACTGTACAGATAAGCACTCGCAGCACACACTCCCCAGTCTACACACACTAGTCATATAACACAATCGGAATTCCCAGAACTTAAGTGGGGCCCACACTTTGCAAAGAAAAGTCTCTATAGCTAAGCCGGCATTACCAAAATAATAAACGTTGGAGCACCCTGTCGTGGCTCGGGAACGTGGTGGCCCAAAACGAGACAGCCCCTTCGCTCTTGGCGAGCGTGCTACAAAATCAATAGTGCTGGTTAGCCCCGCATAGCAATTGTCTGGGTTGTTTGGCCGTAAAAGGTCCCGAGAAACTATCACCTGTGATACCAAGAAGGTGGAGCTGGTCTGGCAGTCGGTCGATAGCCTATAGCGATGCTGTAGACGTCCAGTAGAACCTCTCGGGGCGGAGTCCTTCCGTGGTCGTATAACGGTGACAGGAGGAGCTAAGCTAAAATGCTAGTGCACTACACGTTAGCTAAACTAATAGGCAAGTTGGCTAACCTGACTCTCCGGCTATACTTGATAATACGCAAACCTCCACGTTCGTCTTCACAGTCCATCTGCCAAACGTCCTCTTCTTCTTCTTCTTTAGATTTTTATTGGCGGTTGGCACAACATTCTTGGTGCATTACCGCCACCTCCTCTAGCTTGATGTGGTCTTAACGTTGCAATACCGCCATCTTCTGGAACCCTTTACCTCCTACAATGTCCATTCTGCGTTCACCATCATGGAGTGCAGCTAATGCTGCTTCCTCCTGACTGAGTCCCCCTCCGTGAGACATGCTTCACCTCCTGTGGCCTGACTCTGGACTTCTTGATCACTCACAACCCCCTTCTCTAACTCTCTAACTACTTCGTCCCATGTCAAACCCTTCATTCCCATGTGCTGTACTGCCACTTTTTTTAAACAATATGTTTATTGGTATTTTATTTTTTGTCAGTTTTACAGCATCAGTTCAACAGTTCAACATCAATACAAAAGGAAATGCTGCCAACTGCCGCCCCCCCCTCCCCTCCACCCTGAGTTACAGAAAAATAGATACAAATTAAACCACCCCCCCCCTGAAAGAAATACAAATTAATATAAACAAAAAGAAAACCTCAAGGCCAGACCCACCCTCCCCTCCTACAGACTAGGACCTCAACAAATAATTTTTTATTTTATTTTTTTAAATTTAAAAAATAAGGTCTTAGTTTGTTACATTCCCAGAACATGTGGAGCAGGCTACCTGTTTCCGTTGAGCACCTAGGGCAAAGGTCAGAGATAGCATCATTCATCCTGTGAAGTCTTTCCGGCGTAAAATAGGTTCTATGGAGAATGTTAAATTGCATACGTTTATGTCGAGTGTTATATGAAAAAGATAGTGCGGACTCACATAGTGATTCCCATTCATCTTCATCAAAGGTACAGTCCAGGTCCCGCTCCCATTTGTTCTTGGCGTTTAGGGGTATTCTTTCTGTACAGGTCAGAATTCTATTATATGTTAATGATAGGATGCCTCTAGTGTGAATAACTCCTTTTATAATATCATCTATGAGGAGGGGTTTTGGAAGAGTGGAGTTTCCTCCCTGACCTGTACCTATGAAGTGTCTGACCTGTAGGTATTTGAAGAAATTAGTAGTTGGAAGGTGGAAGGTGGAAGGTGGCGCGTAACTGTTCAAAGGACATAAGTATTTTATTATCATATAGGTCCCCAAAAGTTTTTATTCACTGAGTGTACCACTTCTTGTGATGCCATCTCTAAGTGATTCTGGTAAAGCTGGATTGTTGTGGAAGGGAGTATTCCTGTGAAATGCAATAAAGCTACCAAGATGTGTCTGAATCTCAAACCATGTTCTTGCTGTGTGTTTAATAAATGCGTTATTTGAACTATTCTTCAGGGTGTGGTACGAACTGATAAAAGGAATTCCGGCCAGCGGTACGTCCATCGTATGGCATTGTTCTATTTGTCTCCAGGCAGGGGAATTAGTCGACTCATTCTTGTGGTATCCTTGACTGGTATTTCATAACAAATCCATGTATGTATAAATTAGTTTGGAACAAACAGTAGCAGGCTTCAGTGTTGTGTGACATTTTGGCTTCAGGCAAACCCCCTCATGCTAAAACTGTTTACTCAACTGTATTTAGAAGACAGTTGGAGACACAGGGGCAGGTCATAAAAGCCCCCTCATGCTAAAACTGTTTGTGACACATTCAAGGAGTCTTGAAGACAGTTGGGTAACTGTGAAACAAACCCCCCCACTTGAGAACTGTTTTAATCCATACAATAATAGATTAGAGACAAAACACTTTATATTTTAAAGCTACAAATATAGAAAAGGGTTAAGACTCTGTGCTCATCAAGAAACCACAGCCCACACAACGAGGAGATTGGTGGTGGGCGCCCCCCCCCCCCCCCCCCCCCCCCAGAAGATCATCTGATTGGGACCCAAGGAACAGAGGAGACTCCATATATAGAATCAAGAAACCTAATTGGACCAACGTATTATTAGAATATGTGCTACTATTGGTGAAAATAAGAGTATAAATAAGAATGTATTGATGAGAGAGAGGAGGCCAGACAGATATTCCCACCCCAGGGGGTTTTCTGGCCTCCACCAGTTCCACAGACTGCACTCTTGCCACGACGTGAGTAAACTGTATGGAATAATCACTGTGTGTGGTGATATAGAGTAAGATGCCTATCTTAGACCAGGTTTAACTGTGTGGTGGCAAAAGGAGTAGTCTATTCCATTGATAAACATGACTAATTTTATGTGCAGACTTGTTTTGATGTGAGAGCCACCGTGAATGGGCTATAATTATGTAAACCTCATCAAACCTTTTGTACATCATGTCTTATGTAAAATGATGAATAATCCCTGTATGTAACTGATGCATTTTCACCTTTGGGCCTCTCGGCAATAAATATATGAGTTTGAATTAGAACTCTGTGGTCTTGACTGCACGTTTATTCCTTGCTGGCTATATTTGAAGTCAGATGAGGAGACCATTCTATCACTTATGATCTTTCCCTCCTTCCAGATAACAACCTCATTGTACTGTAAATAACCGTAGGTAGAATATACCAGCCAAATCCACAGAGCCCTTGTCTGTGCAGCCCAATAATAGCGTTGGAAGTCCGGGAGTTTCAGTCCACCACACTGGGGGGAATTATATAGGGTTTTAATTTTAATTCTAGGGACCTTCCTTCTCCATATGAATGCAGATATTATCCTTTGTAATTTCTTGAAGAAGTTCTTATGTATAGATATAGGGAGGGTTTGAAAAAGATAGAGACATTTAGGAAGGACGTTCATCTTAATGCAGTTCACACGTCCGATTAGCGAGAGAGGTAGCTGCATCCATCTATCTAGGTCCTTCTCCACCTTTTTAAGTAGTGGGTCATGATTTAGTAAGAAAATTGTATCTATTTGGTTCGGGATCTTTAGACCCAAATATGTTACAAATTGTGAGTTCCACTGGAAGGGGAAATTGGACCTTGGTATTTTTTCGGCTAGTGAGTTAAGGGGCATGGCCACGCTTTTTTGTGCATTAAAGGGGAGATGAAGCAGTGAGCAATGTGATCCTAGTTTGTTTGTTGTGTACCTTGTGTAAGACAGGGTCCTATAATCAAATGTGAAATCTAGCTTATTTGTCTGAAAAATCAAATATAATATCCCTGTTTTCAACATGGGCGCCGCCATTTTGTTGCTGACGTCATGGGGCTGGTTGGGTCTGGCTCCTAGTATACACTGTTGGTTAGATGCCTATGGATGGACATGGATTGTCGGGTCAGTCTGTAAATAAAATGTTGCCTACCAAACATCGGGACCACGTGGTGCTTTTTGTATTGCTCCCGGCTGTTCGAACGAATTTTACCGCATGAAAGAGAGAGGAAAGGTGGTTAATTTCCACAAATTACCAGTGAAAAAAACACTTTTATTGGCGCGTTGGCTGGCTGCACTGAAGCGGCGCGATCCACCTGTTGGACAGTGGACGAAGATCTGCGGGCAACATTTCATTGCCTCGGATTATGTTGTTGAGGGGGGCTTTGAAGAGGATGGGAGGTTTGTCCAGAAGACCATTAATAAGCTGAAGCCTGATGCTGTTCCCTCGGTCTTCGACTTCAGTGGCTATAGTGCAGGAGAGACGGACAGACCAGCCCAGGTAGTTCAACCAGCGTCAGCCCTGCGCCGGAGAGACAGAGCTCAAAGACGCGCTTCTACCGCAAAAGAGCGAGAGGTATAATCAGGGGTGTTGGATCAGTGTTTCGCATATAATATTTGCAGACTGTCTATATTTAGACTAGCCACCTGTAGTGATATGCAGTAGGTACAATAACGTTAGCTTTCTGTATCATAACGTGTCATAAATGTCATTATGAATTGAAAATGGGGGACCCTGATGTAAACAAGATGAAAGTCTAGTCTCACCTGATACCTTGCTCTGTATCAGAACGTTAGTCATAAATGTGATGACTCTATATACATGTGATGTGAATGGGCCGGGTAATGATAGGTTTTAATTAATAGATCCTGTGTCCTCTGTATAATTGTTTAGCGTAGGTACCTTTATGAAATAAAGTTGTTATTCCTTGTACCCCGGTTGTGCAGTTGGTTATTTCAGGGCATTTGGACAAATAGCAGTTTCCCTGCTACATAGCAGTTTCTCCTGCTACTGGTATAACTCACGTATTTATTACATACAGTACAGAAGTTGTGATGACTATATACAGTAGTACAGAAGCTGTGATGACTCTATATACAGTACAGAAGTTGTGATGACTATATACAGTACAGAAGCTACAGAAGTTGTGATGACTATATACAGTACAGAAGCTGTGATGACTCTATATACAGTACAGAAGTTGTGATGACTATATATCTGAAATAGACAAAAAACACTATCAAAAATAGGGCTTTACCCACATGTGTTTGACTTCGGTCGACCATTTTGAGGGTCAAACCAGTCTGGATTCATGTTGTAGTCTGAAAAAATGCCAGGAAATGCTTCTTCTTCTTCTTCTTGTTATTTGAATTTCCGGCAGAGTAGACGCATCGAGGCGTATTACTGCCCTCCGCAATTCTTTTTATGGGCTCTTCTTCTTCTCCTTCTTCTCCTTCTTCACCTTCTTTTTCTTCTTCTACTGGACCCCGTCATCAACTACATTGCCCATTGGAGTGCAGCTACTGCTGCTACTTCCTGTCTGAGCCCCCCTCCGCGGGACCCACCTTGCCCCCTGCTATCTTATCCTGGGCTGCTTTGTCCCTCGCAGCCTTGTCCCTCGCAGCCCCCTCAGCCAATTCCCTAACCACCTGCTCCCAGTTCAGACCTTCCAATCCCAGATGTTGAACCGCTATCCTAACAATCATCTTCACCATCTCTGTTTTACCCTTAGCCTCTGCCATACCAGTAACTACCCCTGCCACGAAGGCCACAATACCTAATTTCTCCTCCCTTCCCCTCTCTCTTTCCACCTGCTCTACCCTCACTGCCAAATGCCCTCCTTCAACCCCCTGCACCCTTTCTTGGCTACCCTGTCCTGCCCTGCTAACCGCCCCAGCATACGTCAACTTACCCTCCCTTCTCTCTCTCCGATCCGCGACCTCCTTCATCATCACCTCGCACCCCCTAAACGCTACACTATGCTCCCCACCACAACTACAGCACTTCGGCTTCACTCCCTCTCCACACTCCCCATATTCATGTTCCCCGCCACACCTAGCGCACCTCCGCCCCTTCCTACACGTGGTAGCTATATGGCCAAACTCCTGGCACCTATAGCACCTAAGAGGATCATGAACAAATTCCCTAACCCTATACATCCTATGCCCCACAAACACCTCCCTAGGAACAACCCCACCCTCAAACGTAATCACTACCGTCCCCGTCACTGCCCTCTCCGCTCCCCAGTCAGCTTTCAGTATCCCCTAGGCTACCACCAGCCCTGATTTTATGTCAATCAGTGAGTAGATGAAATAAGACTCATTGTGACCTGCGCTGTCATACCTTGAGTCACGATATACGACCATGGGTTCTTCAGCTGCTGTTCATTATTGCCTCATTGGTTAAAGACATTTTTTTCTTTTACTAGGTAGGTTGATAAAATTATTTGTCTAAGAATGATCTTCTACACTCCCCAAAGGTCAGAGAAGAATTGTTGGTGGAGGAGCCAGAGACAGGAGGTGTGGAACCATGTCAGGGACAGGAGGAAAGTCCGGACATCAACCATGTGCATGCCAGTACTCAGACTGATCTGATGGATGAGAGTAAGGGATTTGTGAGCAAAGGCACAGTCACTGATGACATAGGCTATAGGTCAATAGTCACCAATGACCATTCCTACTGCACATCAGTAGATGACTTAAATATGCCATTGCCAAGAGCATCATCATCATCACCACAGCACAGTGAGGTGTGCATGAGCAGTGAGAGTTCAGGTGAGGAGCAAAGTGCAGAGGACATGAGCATATATGACTCTGATGAGGAATTTCAATTAAGTCAAGAAAGTGAAATGGTGTTGAGTGATGTAGAGGACATAGAAGAGGAAGAGCCTAATCTCTCAGAAGACTCCAAAAATATTGTAAATACAACGGAGCTGCTGAAACTGTTTAATGTGTGTCACTGGGAGAGTTGCAGGAAATGTCTTGTGGAGTCACCAACACTTAAAAAAAGTGGATTCGGTTTGACAGTTACAACCAAGTGCATCGATGGTCACAGCTATACATGGCATTCCCAGCCTGTGCTGAGAGGATGTGTGATGGAGTCTATTCCTGCAGCAGTGTTTGTAACAGGGAATGAGTGTACACCTTTCCTAGAGGTCTGTGAAACAATTGGCTTGCAATGCCTCTCTAAGAGGCAGTGGTTCAACATACAGAAGGCCTATGTCATTCCTGAAGTAGAGGAAACATGGTCTGTACACAATGAGGCAATAATGAATGCAGCTGCTGATGAACCCCTGGTCATTTCTGGTGACGGGAGGTATGACAGCCCGGGTCACAACGCATCATATGGCACCTATTCACTATTGGACACAAAGTCAGGGCTGGTGGTAGCCCAGGAGACTGTGAACGTCACCGAGGTGAAAAACAGTTACTGGTTAGAGGTAGAAGGTCTGATTAGATGCCTTGCTAAGTTGGAAGACTGTGGGGTCTCCGTCTCAGTGCTAGCAACTGACTGCCATCCATCTGTCCAGAAAGTAATGAGAGAGGATCATGACAACATCAAACATGAATATGATCTGTGGCATATAGTAAAAAATATGAAGAAGAGTCTGTTGAAGTGCCAAAGTGAGGACCTACTCGAGTGGATCAGGATGGTTACAAACCACCTGTGGTACTGTGCAACCACATGTGATGGAAGTGCGAGCAGGCTGAAAGAGAAGTGGATGTCTGTGCTTCACCACATCACCAACGTGCACAACTGGAACTCAGGGGAGACAATGACAAAATGTGAGCACCCTCCCTACAGTCCTGAAGAGGAAAGCCTACGGCCATGGCTCGATCCTGGCTCTGCTGCTTTTGCTCAGCTCAAGAAGGTGGTCCTAGACAAACTGCTGATGAAGAAACTGGACAAAGTGACAGAAGGAATCCACACCGGACAACTTGAGAGCCTCCACTCCCTCTACACCAACCAAGTATGCCACAAAAAGAAAAAAGTTCATGAGAGCAAGCTTTGAGGCTCGACTTCATGTAGCTGCGCTGGACCACAACCTCAATGTGATCAGAGAAACGGCAAAAACAAAAGAAGGAGAGGAACAAATGAAGCACTACTTTTCTAAGGCTTCTGGGCAGCATGTGGTGGCACCTGTGAAGATGGCAAAAGACTACAGCTTCAGAAAGGACATTGTGGCAGGAACACTGAAGCGCTGCGAGGCAATCTCCATCCGGGCAGCACTAAGGGAGCATGCAACAGAGAAGGCAGTGACCATCGCGCAGCATAAAGGAATCCAGAAACCAGACAAGGCACTCTCAATAGCGAAACACCTTAGTAGATTTCCAGCCGATCACTAAGTAGGAAGAAGTATACACTTATTTAATCCTACCCCTTTTCCACTACTCAAATGAGTGTACTAATTTAAAACATTTCAAAACAAATATATATATATATGCAAAACAAAAACTATATATGCAAAACATGAAAGAAGTCAAATAAAAATGTAAACACCCGTGAATATCAAGTCCCTTCCTCATCCCTGTACCTCGTGAACATAATTTCCTTATAAATCAGTTTGAAATGTCTCATATTTGGACATTGCTTTGGCACCACATTCAGACTGTTCCACAGTTTCACTCCACATATTGAGATGCAGTGTCTTCTCCTGGTAGTGCGTACACTAAGAACTTTTAAATTTAGTTCTCCCCTCAGATTATAACCCCCCTCCCTATCAAAGAACAGTTCTTGAATGTTTCCTGGAAGTACACTTTAAAAAATAATATGTTTGATCACAATAACCTGCAATGTGAACTATCCTTATGGCCCTTTTGTTTTTATCAAGAATTTCCAGTTACAATTTCAGTCTAATGGCAACCAAAAAAAGTTCAAAGCAACAGTTATTGCAAAACAGAGTTTTGTTCATGTTTTAGCAGACATAATTAGCCTTTCTTTTCAATGAGATTTTGATGTTATTTAATCCATTAATAAACGTTTGATTATTCCCTTGTTGTATCATGTTTCCTTTTGTGCATTAATTGCAAGTGTTATCATTGATCGATAATAAGGGAATGCGGGGTAATAATAATAACAGTCTTATGAGAATGAAGGATCATAAAACAATTTAATTTTTACAAGTCATTGTAGTATTCAAATCCTACATATTCCTTGGATGGGAAGACATTCCTGATGGCATTGATGGCACATGCCGGAAGTGGAATTCTGTTCCTCCTCCCCAGATGACCGCTGGACCACAGCGTGAACTGCCTGTAGGCTGTCAGCCTGAAAAGACTGACAGAGAAATGGAAAATAAGTGGTGTTAGCATACACGTCATGGAATGCATTCTATTACCTGGGCCCTCATTACAGAAAAAATCCTAACAGCTTGTCCATGGATTCTACCCTAAATTTAGTTAGGAAAACATCTTTCTGTAATACCGAAATGCCATCCTATACTCAAAGAAGATGGACATTTCTGTAATGAGGCCCCAGGCAGTCATTCTCTAGTATGTCCAAATATATTACAACCTCTGTGTGCACTGGACCACTGTCAAAGGAAAGCTATAGGCCTACCCATGTGTCAATCAATCAATCACATTTATTTATATAGCACATTTAAACATGACACTTGTCAACCAAAGTGCTTCACAAAGGATGCTTATAGTAATATTCCACAATTATTACATTGATAGTAATAAATGGCACACAGTCATAAATTCACCAACATGCGCATTTGTTATACATGTGTGACTAAATTATCTTATTGTTATAGTCATAACTTGAATGGGAGAAGCTCTTGTATAGGTTTTCTTTTATCTGGCTTCTGCATCATGCATTATTACTATGCAGAAAGATACAATTTGGAGGGGGTGTATAAACAACAAATAACCTCTGTTCTCCTTGCAATGCGTTTTTAATTCTTTCTTGGTCCAAACAATTTGATCATTCATTCATTCATTCATTCATTCATTCATTCATTCATTCATTCATTCATTCATTCATTCATTCATTCATTCATTCAGGTTAGCTACTGTCTGACGTTAGCTACCGTTATTATGCATAATCTTGCGTTCTTACCTGCTACTAATCGGCCGTTCCAGCGTCTCTGCTCGGACATCCTTCAAGGACAACATAGACACCTCCAGCACATCTCTCTCCAGACACAACATCTTATACGTTGGACTTTTTGTTATGCAGTTGTCGAATATGAGATGCTCCAAGTTAGCCATGTGGTCATCTTGGCAGCACACGCTTTCGACAACGGTTTCCATTGGGATACAATATCCACAACGGCACCATGCAGTGTTCCCAACGCGGCCATCATCTTCAGGCATGTTGTTATTTTCTCCATCGTCGTCCGGCTCGACAGGAGGAGCACGTCTCACTGGTGTCGCTCTAATAGGCTCAAATGCATATGCAATTGGGTTTCTGAAAACCTCTGTCTGTCTGTCCACCTCGTCCAGATCCATTGCGAACTACAGCCTCTGGAGGTCAGTGTGCTACTGTGTGCAATTCTCCTGAGGTGGTCAGTAGAATGCAGGGAGCTGCAGTGTATCAGACAGCCAAACCACCCCCATGACGTCAGCAACAAAATGGCCGCGCCCATAATGATAAATGCTTCAAAAAAGCACATAACAAATCGTTTTTTCTTAGAAACTGCTTATTTTTATAACGTGAATTTTTTCTGTGGCTTATCTAAATACTAATGTGATGCTATGAATATGTATTTATCGCTATGCTTCATCTCCACTTTAACCTTGTAGCCTGAGATTACATTATACTTTGACAGTAGTTCCATAAGGGCAGGCATGGATGAGTCAAGATTGGTTTGAAACAGGACTATGTCGTCCGCGTATAAAGAGATGACATGGCTCTCAAGACCCACCTTGATCCCACTAATAGCTTTATGTGACCTTATTGCTATAGCCAGGGGTTCGATTACCAGCGCAAAAGTGTAGGGGAAAGATGGCAACCCTGCCTAGTGCCTTAGAGGGAAAGAAGGTGAAATCTCGGAGTTAGTCTGTATCCTGGCTGTAGGGTTAAGGTACAGCATATGGATCATTCTTAGCATATTTGGGCCAAAGTTCATTTTTTGTAGAACAGCGAAGAGAAAGTGCCACTCTACGCGGTCAAATGCCTTCTCCGCGTCCAACGAGATCGCTATGACTGGGTCTTCTATGGATTTGGCACAGTGCGTCAAGTTAAGAAATCTTCTCACGTTGTCTATTAATGAGCGATTCTGTATGAAACCGGTCTGGTCCGTATTAATAAGTGAGGAGGTTACTCTCTCAAGTCGAGTGGCTATGATTTTAGTAAACATTTTATATTCGTTGGAAAGGATCGAAATTGGTCTGTATGACCCGCATAAGGTAGGGTCCTTCCCTGGTTTTGGCAGGACTATAATAAGAGCTTGCTCAAGGGTATCAGGTAGCTGGTCATTCTCAATGGAGTAGTTGAACATTTCTAGGAGAGGGTCTATCAATTTGCTAATAAATGCCTTGTAGAAGTCTATAGAGAAGCCGTCCGGCCCTGGAGTTTTCCCTGGCGTCAGTTTTGATAAGGCATCTAGTATTTCTTGCTTAGTTATCTCCTCGTCAAGGTCCCCCCTTGTACCTTTTGTTATCGTAGGTATATCTAGGTTGTCTAAGAACTCACATCTCCTGTCTCTTCTCCCTCTGCGAGGAGTAGAGAGACTTGTAGAAGTCTGAGAAGGCCCGATTTATGAGCAGTGGGTTCCGGGTCAACTCCCCTTTGTCGCTTACCCTAATGGCCGGTATACACCTAGCGGTATCCTCCCTTCTAATTTGCCACGCTAGTAGTTTCCCTGCCTTGTCACCCTGCTCGTAGTAGCGATGTTTCAACCTTGACATAGCGTTTTCTACCTCTCGCGAGGTGATAGTGTTATTAGCCTTTTTTGCCGTTATCTGATCCAATAAGGTCCGTGATTGTAATAGGGAATGTTGATTTTCAAGCGCTTTTATATCAGTCTCTAGTGAGCGTAATTTGGTTTGATATTGTTTCTTTTTCCAGGAAGAGTAACTAATAATGGAGCCTCTTATGTAAGCTTTAAGGGTCTCCCAGACTATAGCTGGGGAGGCAGAGTTTCTATTAATCAATAAATACCAGTCCAACTGTTCGTTAATTAATTTTATAAAGTCTTTGATGTTATTTAGAAAGTTAGGAAACCTCCAGCGTTTGGAGTTTGTGTGAGAGTCGCTTAAGGCTATTTTAATCAAAAGATGTGTAAACATTATAATCCAATTCACAAAAACAGTCCTGTCTGAACCCCTCCCATTTCCCCTTAATACCCCCCCTTCCCATAAAAAAATACCCTGGCCTATATATCCTCCCATAATCTTGCGTAGTAACATACCCTATCCTACCAAGCGGAGCCGGGCTCCCTACTTGGTTTAGGTTAAGTAATTAAAGGTGTGGGTACGAACAACTCCTTTAAGCATTTCAAAACATGTATATATATATACACTCTTTTATTTTTTATTTTTTTTTAGGGGTAATATCAACGCTTAAAATGCATAAATGTAATGTGCACACATATGTACACCTACATATACCCATAAGCACATAACCATCTTGAAATTAACCGTAGTAAATATGAACTCACATCAAAAGGTCCCGTGAGGCTTAAACATCTCAAGTCCAGTGTCGCCAATAATGACACATATTACCCGGCGGTTATCATTTCAAAAAGTAATTAGAGTATGAGGCTTATTGCCTGGTATGTGTCTTTATTTACCGCTCCTTTCTGGTCGAGTGAAGACCGCTGGATCACTTTAGCATAGCCGGGTGGTGTTTACTCAGATACATCTCCGCCGACCCCGGTGCGTCTGCCCTCCGGTAGCTCCAAGCTCAGGTTGGTGGGGTGGAGTAGCCTGAAGGAGACGTTGTTCTCGTTTAGCTTCTTCTTCAACGGCATGAAGGCTTTTCTCTTTTTGTAGAGGGCCGTGGACATATCCTTGAAGATCTTGATAGTAGAATTACCGTATGCCAGTGATTTCTTTTTCCACGCCGCGTCCAGGATTCTCGTCACATCAGTGAAACGGAGTAGCTGGATCACTATGGCTCGGGGGAGGCTGCCCTCTTCGGGACGGCGTTGAAGTGTACGGTGAGCCCGCTCTATCTCAATGGGTTGCCCGGTGTCTAGGTCCAGTATTTTGGGGAGCCATTCTTGTAGGAAATCGATAGAGTTTTTCCCCTCCACACCTGGGAATCCCACCAGTCGCAGATTCCTTCTTCTCCCTCTGTTTTCCAAGTCGTCCAGCTTCTCTTTCAGACCGCAGATTTCCTCCTCTGTGTCTTTCTTATGATCGCTGAGGTCATGGTGTAGGGAGTTGAGGCTATCACCGTAGCTAGCTTGCACTCCTTCCATTTCTTTAACACGTTGCCCCAGTTCCTGGTTGTCATTGATAAGTGTTTCATCGTTAGCTTCGACGTTAGCTGGTGTGTTAGCTTCGACGTTAGCTGGTGCATTAGCTCCTTGCGGTCTCATACTAGCACTAGTGCTAACGCCGGGCGATGTCGTCGGCTTCCTGCTGGGTTCGGTCCTTTTGGGTGGCATTTCTTTGTTGGATATGTGATTAATAAGCGTGAGTTGACATAAACTTAAGTTAGGCGGAGTATGTTCGATACATCAGGTTTTTGTGTAGGAGCACGTTCCACTACGTCCTTCCTCTACGCCGCCATCTTGGAACCCCCCTGTACTGCCACTTTAACTATTAACTTAATCCTTTCTGTTTACTGCTAACCAACGCTGTTACATTAACCACTCCTGCCACAAAGGCCACTACATTCTTTTTTTTTATCCACTTTTTCTCCCATTTTCTATATTTTCTCCCATCCCAATTTCGTATCATCCAATTCAACCCTCCCCTGTCACGGACGCTGTTTCTTACCTCCCACAAGCTGGCTGCAATGTGGACTAAGTCATACATAGCACAAGTCCCCTCCGGTACTTGAGGTAACAGCAGTCGCATCTTTTCACCTGCGCAGCTCGATCTCTCAGTGGCGAGGAGTAACGCGTGGGAGGCTCACGCTGCCCCCGACACTTCCTGATTCTACTGCGCAGACGCACCAACCGACCTGTAGGATTCGCTGTCCACAACGCCCGATCCCCACCCATCAGTTTCCCACCCCCTAATACGGCCAATGTGTATTAGTACGGACGACCAGCTAAACTGAAAGCAAATGTGGAGCGCTGGGCTCGAACTGACGAGCCCAGCGTCTCCAGCATTTCGTGGCGAGTGCCTTGCCCACTACGCCACGTAGCCGCAAAGGCCACTACATTCAACTTCTCCCCCCACACCCTCTCTTTCTTCTCCTGTACTTCCTCTACTGACAAATGCCCTTTTCTAAAACCATGTTCCCCATCTTGCTTTTCCTGATCCTCCTGTACTACCCTTACTGCCAAATGCCCTTCTCTAAACCCCTGTTCCTTATCTTGCTCTCCCTGTCCTACCTTCCTAGCTGCCTCTGCATATGATATCCTATCTTCCCTTCTCACCTCATCACCTCACAACCCCAATACACTACAGTGTTTTGCGTTGAAATAAACAAAAAAGTAAGCCTCTTCCCACTCTTCATGGAAATTATATGTTTTTGGTCTTTTGGCTGCTCCGGTTCTGCTTGCGGCGCTGACGCTGGTGCTATCCGGCAGCTCGTCGGAGGCGGCATTGGAGCAGCTCCCTGGCGGCGCCGGCAGCTCGTCGGAGGCGGCGTTGGAGCTGCTCCTGGCGGCGGCAGCTCGTCGGAGGGTCCTGGCTCTGGCGGCAGTGAAGTCTTGCTTGCGTTGTTGAAAAGTAGCGTCCTC
This sequence comes from Notolepis coatsorum, assembly GCF_963971535.1. Lineage (NCBI taxonomy): Eukaryota > Metazoa > Chordata > Actinopteri > Aulopiformes > Paralepididae > Notolepis > Notolepis coatsorum. Next base: position 170,575,618 of record NC_140168.1, read on the forward strand.
TGAATGAACCTCTTTTTAGCTGGTGGTGTTCCATTCATCTTGCAGTTTCGAGTGACTCAAGGCTGGTCTCAGAGCCATGTTTATACTGTACCTGCCAGGTGATGGGCCCGACCCCCACTCATGCCACTCCATGAAAACAAAGGCATCAATTTGCATCCCTATGGGTGAAGCTCGCTGTCCGGAATGTACGGAATGTAGACGGTATCGATTGGCTCAGGCTGCCGACTGCCTGTTATACACAGGACTGCTCGAACGTGTGTTGTCCTCCCCTCCAAATCAAATCAAATTAAATGATTTTCCAAAATAATCTCGCGGTCTACTTGAAACCAGCGCGCAATCTACCGGTCGATCGCGATCGACTGGTTAGGCACGACTGCACTACACTATGCTTCCCACCACAACTACAACACCTATGCTCCACTCCCTGTCCACATTTCCCATATTCATGCTCCCCACTACATCTTGCACATCTCTGCTCCTTCCTACATGACTTGGCTATATGTCCGAACTTTTGGCACTTGTAACACCTCAACGGTTTCGGCACAAACTCCCTAACCCTATATACCATATACCCTATAAACATCTCTTTTGGACTAACCTCACCTTCAAACTGAATTACTATCGTCTCTGTCTCCTTCTTCTCGGCTCCTCTTGTCATCCTTTCCGCACTCTTAACTTTCCCATTACGTTTTCACTCCTCAAATCTCCTACCAGCTGCTCTATACTAACCTTGATTGGAATTCCAGTAATTACCCCTTTGCAACTACCATCCCTTTTCTCCTCTACTCTCACTACTCTATAGATATTAACTTTGCCAATGCTCCTCATTTCCCTTGCCTTCTCTACCTGCTCTAAACTTACACACCCTATAAACAAGTTCCCATCCCCCAACATCCTTGCGTACCTTACCTCTCCTATATGCGCTCTTTATGTATTTTGACAGCTGTCTCGGCTCTATTTTCCTAACTCCCTCTTCTCCCTCAAATCGCACCACTACATTCAACCCTTCTGCAAAATCCTTTCCTCTACCCTCACCATCTGACCCACTTGAGCTACCTCCCCTCTCTTTCTTCCTCTTATGCCCCTTCCCCTCACTTTCCCTACTCTTCTTCTCCACCTTTCTCCACCCTTCACCCCCGCTCTCCTCTCCCTCACTACACTCCATACTGTTGTCACTAGCCGTCTCCTTACTTTTTGCATGGCCGTTCTCAACCCTGTCGGCGTCGCTCTCGCTCAACATACTTGCAGTCCCCAAACCATCACATGTGGTCCCCAACTCGTCAAACCAATACCCCTCCAGCACCTCACGCAAGTCCAGTCAGTCTCTTTCACCACCCCCGGTCTACTTCCTGACCTCAATATTGCCAGCTCTTCATGCAGCCTCTCTCTCTCTCTCCGCGGCAGCAGCCAACGTCCTCTTCATCTTTGGCGTACCCTAATCAATATACTGGTTATGTATAAGCTTACGGCTGGGGTACTTCTTCTGCTCCGGTGCACAATTGGTATTCCACGTGTTTCAACAGGTAGAATGCTCGTAGCCAGGGCCGCCTCAGGGGGTGTGCGAGCAGTGCGGTCGCACAGGGCCTCGCGGGAAGGGGGGCCTCGCACAAAAATAAATAAAAAAATAAATATTTATTATGTTTTTATTTATTTATTTATTTGTAATTTTTTGCGAGGCCCCCCTTCCCGCGAGGCCCTTTTTCATCACAGACCTAAAATCTAGTTTTGCTTATATGCTTATATATTTCACATTAGACACGTTTGTAGAATGTGTCTGACTTTGAAGTCACCAACTGGGCTATGCTTGTTCTGATATAATCAGAACCTAATCTCTAAGCTGCTCTGCGTTGTGTGTAAACCTTACAAGCCCTGTGGTACTTTAAAAAACCAGGAAATGGTTTTACACGACGGCAACAAAGAGGCGGCGTTTGAAGAAAAGAGTCTCGAGAAGATGTATGTAAAGAATCCGGTTTTTAATGGCATTCAAAAAACAATTACAAATCAAAGATTTGAAAGTGCAATGAATTCTAACGGAAGCAGTCGCTATGCCGAAGGACATTAGAATTCAGTCTAAAGTTCAATATCTAAAAAGCATGTATCTCTAAGCATCTTTCGTCTCGGCTTCTTCTTCGATGGTAGATGGAAGTCGTCTCAATGCGTCGCCGCGGTCCTCCGGCCAGTAGGGGGAGAATGTAGAATGGATGTTGCTCGCTCCGTGTTATTGGTGGGGTTGTGAATATCTCGACCTGAACCGCGTACTTTAAAGACTAGACTCCTCCCGCCAGACTTTACGTCATGAGGGCGGGTCTTTCTAGGAGCCAGAGAGCTTCCGATTGGATAACCAGTGTTCGTGACCGTTTGTAGTCTACCGCCACGTTTGATTCGCTGACACTAGGTGAAACTAGGTGACTGCCTCTTTGAATAGACATGTCCCGGAAAAGCCTTTTAAGGGTATTTTTGCTGGAGGTAATGTTTTCCCCAAATTTACTTTTAACAGCTGCCTGTGGCAGTTTCTATTGGGGGACCCAACTGTACTTTTAACAGCTGCAGCTTGGCCGTTTCTGTTGGGGGAAGTAATAAACATGTGTTTTAGGGCCTGGTGTCGACTCCCATTGTCTCAGCCAGCCCCAAACGTCAGGGTGGAGTATATGCGGCTATTAATCTATTGTATCTGAGTTTCGGCCTGGGGAGTTTGAGACAGAAGTCTGTTGTGTAAGAAGGTAGATCCTGTGTGCTAACTCAACTCTATATCACCGACCCTCCCCCTCTGCAGGCGGAGCACAGCGACCTTTATGAGCTAGAGTGTATGATGCAGTGCCTTACCAATAATGTCTGCCAAACGCCTGCTCCTTGTACATGTAAATACATTTTGCCTGAGAAACTACCACAACTTGTTCCTGGCTCTGCGGCTCTGCAGACTGCAGATACACTATTGGAGCTCTGGGGCTCTGCAGCAGACATACTATTGGTTTCAACAAAGGGAGGGGTTACAGTGTACAGTCGGCCGGCGTGCGTCAGCTGCGTCTGACTATTTCGCGCGTGCAGCATTGGAGGTTATGCCAGCCAAGATGAAGAGGATGGTCGTTCGGCAGATGGACTGAAGATGAAAGGCAGGGACAGCTAGTTAGCTTTAGCTACGTTATAATATCGAGTGCTAACGTGTGGTTCAGTCGGGATAGCCATGTCGGCTAGTAGCTTAGCTAAAGGCTAACTAGCGTTAGCTAACCTAGAGAGAGCGCGTGCAGCATTGTTATGCCAAGATGAAGAGGACGGTCGTTCGGCAGATGAACTTCGTCAACTCCACGCGGTTGTCTCCATCCTCTCTGACGTTTGGTGAGTTTTTAATGCACTCTATTCTATTCCCGCCGTGGAGATATCTCTCTCTCTCTCTCGGGCCGGCTAGCTATCGTGGCTACGTTATGTTGGCTAACGTTATGTGGAGCCAGCGGGCCGGCTAGCTAGCGTAGCTGACGTTCTGTTGGACCAGCGGGCCGGCTAGCTATCATAGCTAACCTTATGTTGAGCTAGCAGGCCGGCTAGCTATCGTAGCTAATGTTATGTTGAGCTAGCGGGCTGGCTAACTATCGTAGCCAACGTTATGTTGAGCTAGCGGGCCGGCTAGCTGTCGTAGACGTTATGTTGAGCCAAACGGGCTGGCTAGCTAACGTAGCTAACGTTATAATGAGCCAAGCGGGCCGGCTAGCTAACGTAGCTAACGTTATATTGAGCCAAGCAGGCCAGCTAGCTGTCGTAGCTAATGTTATATTGAGCCAAAGCGGGCCGGCTAGCTAACGTAGCTAACGTTATATTGAGCCAAAGCGGGCCGGCTAGCTAACGTAGCTAACGTTATATTGAGCCAAAGCGGGCCGGCTAGCTAACGTAGCTAACATTATATTGAGCCAAACGGGCCGGCTAGCTGTCGTAGCTAACGGTGTGTACCTGGTGTCAGTACCTGGCTACTCTATTTGCAGTTAGCCTCCTTAGCTGATGTCGGCCGTTGGCTCCTTGCTACTTTGTTTTCTCTGGTATAGATCCTCTTCTCTTTGGATTTAAGTGTTGATCTTTGTCCTTTTGGATCTATGTATATTCATGTTGCCTTTGAAGTTATCTTTTCCTTCTGTTTTGTTCTTCCATTAAACGTTGAATATCCTTTAGGGGCTCATCTTAGCTGTCTTGCTTATCTCTCTCTCTCTCTGTCTGGACCACAGACCCATCTCTCTCTCTCTCTCTCTCTCTCTCTCTCTCTCTCTCTGTCTGGACCACAGACTCATCTCTCTCTCTCTGGACCACAGACTCTCTCTGTCTGGATCATCACATACATCAGTACCTCTCTCTCTCTCTCTCTCTCTCTCTCTCTCTCTCTCTCTCTCTCTCTCTGAGCATTGCATTGCTTATAGTTGTCAATTGTGTCGGTCAGTTCATTGCAATTTTTCCTTCAGTCACATTTAGTTTTATCCTGCACCTGGCCTAAAACAGGTTGGATGTGCACACAGCTGCTCTACTGTGTTTGTAGCAGAGCAACCATACCTGAAGCCTTGTAAACAAAGACATCAACACTAGAGTGTGTACTTCTATCTACACAGTACAGCCAAAGCATTCCCATTGCTAGGCAAAAACTCCACCTGTTTTCTACACTGCTTCTTCCCTTGCTGGATTTTCTGCATTACTGCCACTTGTACATGTGTGTTGTGGAGAAATGTGTACAGTGTTACAAAGCGATAACACTGTATATTGACTGTAGAACGGGAGCTCTCTCTCGCTCTCTCTCTCTCTCTCTCTCTCTCTTGCTATATGTTGACTGTATCATGCCCAGCCTCGGGCAGCGCTATTATTTAAGAATATGTTGACTGTTTCAATCTTGCACAGGGCCTCGCATTTCTCCCAGGCGGCCCTGCTCGTAGCCAACACGCCCACTCGCCTCCATGGAAAACGGCAAAGAGACCCCGCACATGTGGCTCCTCCTCGATACCGGTTCTTCTTCGCATCTCTCTACCGACTACCAGACCGACGCCAACCAGCTCCCTAGTCATTGAAACAGTTATAATGAACACAGTCAGACACATTCACGTGTACATATACAAATTGTATTGTGCTGACCCCAATTAGTCGATTAGTCGATTAATCGGTCAAAAGGAGCCGTAGTCTAAAAAAAATTATATATATTTTTTTTTTATCATGCTTTCCAAAAGAAAAGAGGCCTAGAAGCGTGGCTAACGCTAATGGCACGCATACCAGAGGCTAACTGCCTACGAAAACAGGCACAGAGGCACTGAAAGAGGATTTCACCCATCTAATGAACACACTAGACTAGACAAATATCAAGATGTATCAGTATCAGTGGACCAATTGCATGCTTTTGCAGAGGACAAGAAGCCTTCAGTCGACTCCTTCAGACATTAAGCACCCCCCACAGCCCAAATGGAATGATAAAAAAAATTAAGAAAATTAAACTAAAATCCCTTTTTTTTGTCTACCAACGGCACATTTTGGCCAATCATAGTCGACCATCCAAATCCTTAGTTGGGGACAGCCTTAACCAGGGCCGGACTGGGGAAATAATTCATACCGGGAGATATAGCGCGAAATATAGCCCCAATCAGGCCACTTTTTAAGCGGGGGGTCTGGGGGTCCCCCACCAGGACATTTTTTGTTACAAAGACTTAATTTCCTGCATTCTGGTGAATTTTAGTGCATGTGAATCACAAACTAATGAGCCAACAATTGCTTAGTACAATGTACTGTTATGGACCTCAAATAAAACTGTTGTGGCACTAGCAATGCTACTCTCTCCACCTTCAAAAAGAAAAAGGCAAGAGCACAACATATTTTTCTATTTACTATTATAATACAGTTAACCACTCTCTCCTGTAAGGGCCTTTCTTTTTCTTTGTTTTATCCCTCTCTCCTCCACCCTTTCTCTTTCTTCCACTGTCCATCTTGACATCAACGTTAATTGACTTTCGCTCTCTGATCTCTCCCGAGTCCCTCACTACCTGGCTCACTGCCTGGCTGTTATTCTGCATCTGAGTGCCGTCTGCCATTCCATTCGCTGCCTCCGCTGTCAATCCGTTGTATCGCCTGGTCCCGCCTCCACCAATCACAAGCGGCAGCACGGCTCCATTGTGTGTGTGTGATCCGCGTGAGGGAGAGAGAGAGAGTCAGATAGTTCTCCAACTCTGTCACAGACAGTGAAATCCTGGTTGTTCCCCACCCACCTAGGTTATCTAACTATCGCGCCGTGCCGCCGCCACAACTAGAAACAATGGCCTGGCAAAAAAATTAATAAATTATAATAATTTTTATTTATTTTTTTTATTATTTTTTTTTTATCTGTGCAGGCCAGGCCACCGGGAAAACTCCCGGTGCTCCCGATGGCCAGTCCGGGCCTGGCCTTAACGTTACTATTCTAAATTCTGCCATGCCTGCTATTATACTAGTGATGTGAATGTATTCATCTCTAAAACCTTCATGTCAGAAGCCATGATACTTCAACTATTTCCTTCATCGTCTTTTAGTGAGCAGCACTTGTAAAACTTATTTTAAATGTGACTCTCCCTGTACATTATTGTTCTCACGTGACACATTTTAGTATTCAGTACAATTGTAGTGCTGGTTTACAATTGTATTTGGTGTGTGTTAAATACTTTTTGTGTAAAGATAGTTTACTTGCAGGCAGTGGTGGAAAGTAACTAAGTATTTGTACTCAAGTACTGTACTTAAGTACAATTTTGAGCTACTTGTACTTTACTTGAGTATTTTCATTTTAGGGAACTTTATACTTTTACTCTACTACATTTCAAAGGACATATTGTACTTTTTACTCCACTACATTTATCTGAACCCATCAGTTACTAGTAGTTACTTTGAAGAAAAATACTTTGCATAGAAAACATGGAAAAAATGAACTATGTTGTGATGTTGTTAGCTTTTCACACTGTAACTTCAATCCTGTTCAGTACAATTTTACTATTTCACAAAATGCATCTGTCATTGCAGAATTGAATTTAACACATGTAAAATGGTATAGTTTTATACATTGATGATTGATTAACATTAGCTTCATAAAGATACACTTTTACTTTAATAGATTTTCATAATCGAATCGTATAAATCATATAAAATAATATACAAGGAAATGCAAAACATAACAGTATATACAATCAATTAAAACAACTGCAGGTTATGGTGGTATGATTGGTAATTAAGGATTTTAACTGACCAAAGTATTGAGTTTTATAGTTTGTTGTATGATGTTCCACGTGTCAGGAGCACAGAAGCTAAAAGCAGATTTCCCACGTTCAGTACAAAGTCTAGATGCTTATATGAAGAGTGAGAGCCATTGGATTGTGTACCATAGGGTCCAGATGTCCACTCCAATAGCAAAGTGAGTAATTTGGGCAATTTCCAATTATGGCTTTATATATATAGAAACAGTTGCCAATGTAACTCGCCTCTGTGTCACGCTCGCCAGTTATGCATATGCTATAATGTTCTGTGGAAAAAGAAACAAACTATTGACCTCCGGATAGCTTGGCTTGAGTCCCAGTCTCCTCCACCACTGGTCAGGGGCCAGGGGCCTCCAGATGGCTGGCCACCGGTGGCAGCTGGGGGGCCCCGGGGGGCCCAGAGTCCTGGCAGCAGGGCGGATGGATGATGACCCAATAGCCAGACACAACTCTTTAGCGCGGAATTAGTCAGGGATGAATGCATGACATGATTAACATGATGTTAACCTAATCAAAGAGAAAATCTTCCATGGGATGTTTGAGGAGGAGGTACCGTGGAATCTGTTGGCGGCTTGGGACCTCATACCAACAAGCTCCTTCAATAGTAATATTACACATAGTACATAGTAGTACTATAGTATTCACATTTAGCATTCATATACTGCATTTGTGCTGCAGTAATGTCAATGTAGATTGTAGACTGCAGTTAGTACATTTGTGCTTCCCTAGCGACTATAGATGCTAGTATGCTGCATGTAAAGTCCTACTATAGGTAAATATGTCAGGGAGCATATTATGTCTTCTGTCTGTCTCACTATTTATTTATCTTATCTATTTATCTAATCTATCTATCTATCCATCCACCCACACATCCATCCATCCATCCATACAGGTGTATTACAGTGCTGTGGGCCGGGGGGTGAGTCCCCCCTGGGCTACAGGTGTATTGTAGTGCTGTGGGGCGGGGGTGAGTCAGTCCCTCTGGGCTACAGGCGTATTACAGTGCTGTGGGGCGGGGGGTGAGTGGGCTACAGGTGTATTGTAGTGCTGTGGGGCGAGGGTGAGTCAGTCCTTCTGGCTTCACAGATGACTCTGGAACGACGATGCCAGTCGGGGACATGCCTGCACACGGTACCTCCTCTGCAAACATCCCACTAACCTGTCTTAAGTTGTTTACAGGAACCAGGATTGTACAGAGTAGATTGGGGGGGAAAGCAGTATCCAGTGGTGGAAAATAACTAAGTACTTTTACTCAAGTACTGAACTTAAGTACAATTTAGAGATACTTTCTACTAAAACTGAATCAAACCATAAACAAAGTGGCCTGTTGGGATATTAGATCCTAATGTGAAAACTGTGATTTTATATGTCTGCACTTTGTGCTCATTTTACACTTGCTATTATTTGACTTTTATCATGTTTTGCAACAGATTACAGAAATTCAAGAAGCCTATTGGAACGTGAGGTTCTGATATGATTTTGATTAACACTTTGAGCGCCACGCCGGGTTTTCCTTTTTACCGGCTGAATGCCACCATCGGCGCCAATGTTAACGTTAATATCGCCTAATCTATGTTTTAAATTATGGCTATGTGTCTAATCTGCCCATCGCATTATCAAAGACTATTTTCACTTTAGGGAATTTTTCTTTTTGAACAAATGTTTTTTATTTTCCCTTTTTTTAACATAAAACTAGACAAACAATAGAGTAACAGTAAAAGATCTATGATAAATCACAGGACAATGACAGAGATAATAATAACCATAATGACAGTCCAGTAATTAAATCAAAATAAATGTAGATTAAAAGACATAAAAATAATAAATACAATACAATACATGTGCTCTTGCTCGCTCTTCCACGCTCTTTCCTTCCCCTTCCCTCCCCCTCCACCCCCCCCCCTCAGGACCCCCTCTTGGACTATACATTCATTATTCCATTTAACATCAGAAATTACAAGTTCATATGCTTCCCTTTATCTTCTCCACCACAACTAACCATATTGCTATACTGGCTTCATTAACACCTAAAATTCATGCAGTAGATATCTCTAGATAAATCACATCGAGATAGGTAAGAACCCATACCTTCTGGCACATTTTATGCGGTTGAATCCATCGTGACGCTATCAACTTTTTGGCTGCCGTAAGGACCAGACAAAATTTGTCTTTTTACATGTACAGAGGTTGATAACTGAGAAACATCATTCAACAACAATACAGAAGACAGTATAAAATTCTGATAATTGAGTGGTTACTTTTTCCCAGAATATCTTAACAGGAGGGCATTCCCAACACATATGCATAAATGTACCAAGAGCACTGTTTAAACATAAGGAGCATCGAGGGTCTTGTCTGAGCCCCATTAGGTGCAAACGTCTAGGAGTCAGATAAGTCCTATGAACAAAGTTAAGGTTAATCTGTTGGTGATCTGGGTTACGTGATGATAGCCGTACGTTTGCCCAGACTTCATCCCAATCAAAATCTACTTCCAAGTTTGGGATATCCTTCCTCCAAACCGAGTCTAGGGGAAGGACATCATATGAGGACGTAAGTAAGTGACGATAAAAGTCAGAGACGAAGCCTCTCGATGTCTCCTTTTCATAAAATAATTTGTAAAATCTGTGGTGCTCAAGTGGAATCTTTAATGGGACTCCGTGAGCCTTTAAAGCTGCTCTTAATTGTAGATAGAAAAAATAAGTGGAGCTGGTGAGGTTAAATTTGTTAAATATATCTTGATAACTGCAGAAACCATGGTCATCGAAGATATCCCCCAATGTATGTATGTCTTTCTTTTCCCATTTAGGAAATCTGATAGGTTGTTGTGCAATAAGGAGTAAATTGTTATTAAATAGGGGAGAATGACTGTGCCATTTATGGCGGTTTGTACACTTTTTCTGTGTGTCACGCCATATCCGGATCACATGTGTAATAAGAGGGCCAAATCTCGAGTTGCATTGCTTAATTGATAAGTTGGTGTACACTATATCCTGCAGTCTATGTGGTGCCACTATGTTCTCCTCTAATGGTCTCCAGGATACAGATGCTTGAGAATCAAACCAGGTGATCAGTGGTCTTAAAGAGAACGCTTTAAAATAATAGTTGAAGTAGGGCTGGGCGATATAACAATAGCGATAAATATCGCGATATATTTTAATAATCGATATCGATTTTTTTCTCTTTTTTTTGTGACCTGCAACAGGGCAGTTTTAAAACCAGAGACAGTGGACAGACTTGTCTTTCTTGCCTGCAACTTAAAGTAATGGCTTTGCTTGTCCAAATGACAATACTGACCAAATTGAGATTTATTTTTCTCTTGTCCATTTATTTTGTATGCTTTCTAATTTAAAATACAGTTTGAAACCGTCTGTACACAGTAGGCTATGTGTGCTAGCAGAACTAGACTCCAGTCACGAGTCACGGTGCACATGTGCGGTGGTTTGTCCACCAAAAAAGCGCCAAAAGATCGAAAATAAACTAGCAGAGCCAGAACTGTTCAACTCCCCTGGAGCCACAGCCAGCAGAGAAGCCGGTTTACTTTCGCTTTTAAACCAGCTACAGCCTGAGAACTGGAGTGTGAGGGGATGTAACACTAAAGATGGCGGCAATGACAAAGAATTGCTGCAAAATAAACATGCATCTGTTGTTTATAAAAAAAAAATATATATATATATATACTTATAACAATTTAGATAATTATCGATATAGAGAAATATGATAACATTATCATATCGTTATCACGATATGATTTTTTTCCATATCGCCCAGCCCTAAGTTGAAGTCTGGAAATGCTAAACCCCCGTCGGCTTTATTTCTCTGTGCAGTGGATCTTTTTATTCATGGAGGTTTGTTGTTCCAAATGAATTTAAATGCAGCGGAGTGTAATTTTTGCCAGTAACCAACAGGGGGGGGGTAACGGCAACATCGAGCTGAAAAAGTTAATTCTGGGTAAAACATCCATCTTAACTATTGATGCTCGGGCCTGTAATGAGTTTTTTCATTTTTACCATCTGCCGAAGTCATTTGTGATCCCATCTAAGAATCCGGAATAATTATACTTCACCGTTTGGCATATAGTGGGGAATATTTCAACTTCAAGACATCTAAAGTGTTCTACCATTGGTATATTTGCTGGGAGGACGGTAGCCTTCGCAGTCACATTGAGTGGAAGGAAGGCAGATTTTGGCCAGTTTATCTTAAATCCTGATAGATTGCCAAAATCATCTATTACTTTGAGAATATGAGGTAGGGAGGTGGTAGAGTTTTGCATAAACAATAATACATCGTCCGCATATAAGCTAATGTGATGCTGTGTTCCCTTAATTGAGATCGGCGCTATGGACTGGGATTGTCTTATGTACTGTGCCAAAGGCTCTAGGGATAGAGCAAATAGTCCGGGACTAAGAGGACAACCCTGTCTAGACGAGCGTGACACATCCTTCCAAGTACTGCCCATAAATAAGACCATTCCAACCTGTCAAAGGCCTTCATCGCATCCAAGGATAATACAGCTATAGGAGGCGCGGCATCCTTGCTGGGGTCTATCACATGCAGTAACCGTCTAATATTATCTGTGATCAGGCGGCCTCTTATGAAGCCTGTCTGATTACGGTGAACTAAAGATGTCATATGTTTTTGAAGTCGGATGGCTAGTACCTTAGCATACAGCTTGAGATCGGTTCCGAGGAGGCTTAAGGGTCTATAACTACCGCATTCGGTGGGGTCTTTATCTTTTTTAAGTAGGATAGATATGAGTGCCATATTGACATCCCTGGAGAAGTTCCCCTGTTTGATTGAGTATAAAATCATATCCAGTAATAGTGGTCCAATTACATCCCAACATGAGAGGTACAGTTTGGGTGGAATGCCATCCCAGCCAGGGGCTTTACCCTTTTGCAATTCAGATATAGCCTCCCTAAGTTCCTCTAGTGTAATAGGTGCATCTAACCGTTTAGCGTCTTCCTTTGAACGTTTAGGTCAGTTAATTTGATCTAGAAATGTATCCAGTTTATTATGATCGAATATCACTTCTGACTTGTACAGGTTGGAGTAAAACGTACGGTGGTCTCATTGATTTTTTTGGGGTCTGTAATAACAAGTCCCTGTTGGTCCTTAATGGCAGGGATATCAGCAAATTGTTCACTGGATCGTATCTTCATAGCTAGTATGTGACTAGGTTTAGAACCATGAAAGTAATAATGTTGTCTTGTTCTGCGTATTTGAAATTCAGATTGTTGTCTTAAGATGGAGGTAATCTCTTTTTTCAACACTTTAATTTGAGACTCCAGTTGACACGAGTAGTTGCGTTGTAAAGAGGAGAACAACGAAGAGTGAAGCACTTCCAGCTCTACTAATTTGGATTGACGTTTCTTGCGGAGGTTGGAGGCAAAGACAGTAGTGTTTTGCTTGATAAAACTCTTTACCGATCTCCATAACGTTCTGGGGTCTTGTACCAAACACGCATTAATCTGCAGGAATTCACTGAGTTTATTTTTTAATTGTAGATTGAATTCATTGTTTTTCAACAGTGTCGAGTTAAAGCGCCATCTTGGGGCTCGGGATGTCATTCTACTGAATGAGCCCTTTAGGAGTAAATAGTTGTGAACTTTAGGGAAATATTGTACTTTTTACTCCACTACATTTATCTGAACCCATCTGTAAGGGCAACCGAACAAGAAAAAGATGCCAGTGAGGGAATATGGTGCGAAGCTCTTTCCAACGCGTGGTGCTTGTTGATAATAAATGATGTCTTCTCGTTGAGTGCGTTTAAGAGGTTTATTTTTGCTTGCAGGGTGGAGAAAACTAAGCATAACGTAAACTCTGTGTTTAAACTGTAACTTAAACAAAGGACTAGTGCTACAAAGTAAACCTGAAAAGTGACTCAAAATAACTGAAAACAAACAAACACGCACGGTGGCTTCCCTGTCATGATTACCCAATTCCCTCCCGCTGCACACCTGTGAACACATACATATAGGCTGTACCTGAGAACATCTGAGCCCCGCCTCCTATGCCCACTGCCCAGCTAATTAGTCAACACCTTCACAATAACACAGCGCCTTAGTTCAATAAAGTAACCACAGAAAGAACGTCAAATTGGCTACAACACACCAACCCCTAATTGCTACTGTATAAAACATAACAATTTCAACGCATGCAAATGATTGTAGCCAAACAGATAGTCCACATCAGTATTCAATATTCAACTCATAATGTTCATAGTTAATGTAGTTCATAATGTTTATGTAATCCAATGGAAATGGGTATCAGTCTATTCAGCTTCCAAAAGAAGACAGATCTTGGTAATCGGTCGCTCCAGGATGTTGTACTTGGTCCGGACTTTCACAGACCGCGCAAGTCCATGTCTGTCGGGAAAGGTTTGCAGGACCTTGCCCAACAGCCAGGATCCACGAGGTGCATTAGAGTCCGCTACCATGACGACGTCTCCTGCAACAAAGTTCCTCTTGTCCTTTGGCCACCGTTGTCTCTCCTTCAACAGTGGTACATACTCCCAAATCCATCTGTGCCAAAAGAGGTTGGCGAGGAATTGAACTTGCCTCCATCGACGTTTGGAGTAGGAGTCATTTTTGTTGAAGAGCCCTGGTGGTAGGGAAGGTTTGCCTTTCAACAAGAGAATGTGATTTGGAGTCAATGGTTCGAGATCATTTGGATCCTCTGAGGGTTTTGTAATGGGACGGTCATTCAATATGGCTTCCACTTCGCACAGGAGTGTTTGTAATCCTTTGTCATCCAGATGTTGCTGATGAAGAACAGAGTTCAGCACCTTCCTGACCATGCGAATGACCCTTTCCCACACTCCTCCATGATGGGATGCAGCTGGAGTGTTGAAACTCCACTTTACTCCAAGATGAAGTAGTGAGTTTGAGATTTTCTCCTGGTTCAGATGAGTTAGAGCTTCCCTCAGCTCACGTTCTGCTCCAACAAAGTTGGTTCCGTTGTCAGATTTGATGTGTGACACTTGGCCTCGTCTGGAAATGAATCTGCGTATTGCATTAATGCAAGAACTGGTGTCCAATGAGTAGGCCATTTCCAGATGTTGTCTCTTTGTCTCTTTGTCTTTTCCTCACTGGCATCCCTCTTGTCCAACAGCTCCTGTTTCTTTTCCTGATTAGAGTCAACTGACATTGTCTTTACGTTCCTTGTGTTCCTTGTGTGTGTGTGTAGCATCCACAGAGTCTCTTATCTTTGTTGTGTTTCTCCAGGGAGTCTTTCCTCTCTTTAGCCATGTCAAATATGCCCTTTTCCTCCTTCTTCTCTTTATGGTCTTTCTCTTTTGTTTTTGTAGTATATTTCCCGGCTCAAACTGTAAAACTACTGTAAAATATGGTTGAAATCTGCATTTCCCAAGACAGGTCAACAAGCTACTGGGAGATTTGAAAACTGGTATGATCAGTACAAACACACTTGGTCTAGTCTCATATTAGTCTGAACAACATACAATACTAGGTGGTTTGGCTGTTAAGAGTGAGGCCCTGGGGGAGAAATGGATTAGCTGTTTATAGCCTCTGTGAAAACAATAGGATTGTGAGTGATTGGCAGGCCGACTTACCAGTTCAAAGGCCGGTGCTATTTACACAGCCGATGGAGGCACAATAAAATAGACCTTACGATCTCCCTAGAAACCGGTTTTGGCCACAGGCGGTAACCAAGTGAGACAATATAGACGCCCATCAACAGAAGAATATCTCACTGAGTGGATTTACATATAAGTGTTACAAGCAGTTGGGACAATAGACCTTTTGGTCACAATGCGCCTGTTAGATCCTGCAGGCATCCTGTGAGGCCCCCAGTAGAGACGAGATGTCTAGGGAGGAGTAAGTTTCACTACTCCAGTAATTAAAGTATGTTTATATCCTTAAAGAAACTCCAAATTAAACTGCAAATATTACTGTTATGTTGTGCTAAGAATTTTGGACGTAATGATATGAAATATGTTGTGTTAAAGACCGAAGAAATCACAAGTTTGCAATAAAATTCTTTCTGAACCAATTTGGAAAATACCTATAATACTGAAAATTAGCTGCTTCTAAGGGATATTAACTTAAGCTAAAAGGAATGATTAAAATACAACTGGTTGGCTTAAAACCAAGTAGACTAAAATAGGTAATCAGAATTTAGATTTCCTTTGTTCTTGTTAAAACCTACCCATAGGTAGAGCTGCCGCGGTATTGATGTTTTCCTTACCGCACACATTTGCAAAATATTTCCTACCGCCGCGGTTATTACCGCACGCACACAAAAAATAAAAAATAAAAAGTTTGAATGCATTTTTTTTTTAGTAGTAGTCTACTCTTTATAGCATATAGCCTGCCTCTAGTCTAAATGTCTATCTTTAGAGGATGACTTTGCAGCATGAATATTGTTTGGGATTCGGCAAGCACGCATTAGTTATTGAAAGTGAAACACGGATTCGAAGTTTCCCCTCTGGTCGTGCGCAGTTCACTCGGTGTCGCGGGCAGGGGTGGTTACCCCTAACCCCCCCGACCCTTTCTTATTATTATTACTATAAAGTTACTACTTTATAATAAAGGCATTCGTTTGGTGGCATTAACATTATATAGTTATACGTTCAATAACATCAGCGTATTTACCGGACCATATCAAGGCAAGCAATACTCTATTCATATCTCAGTTCCTTTCTTTGCTCAGAGCGTGCTGAGTTGTCCCATTCTGCGGTCTGTTAATAAAGTTTTCAATCAGACAAGTGTATAGAACGAAGGGCTTTTATTATAACATTCGTTGCAGACAGTAAAATCATTATGTCTCGTTTAGTCGTCCATATTTGGTACTGTTGTGACCCCTCAAACTGGCCACTATGCGCCTTAGCCAATCAGGAAGTAGAAGACTCCTCCCCTCTGACGTAAGGTCTAGCGTATTCTAGGGGGAGGAGTCAAAGCGTTAAAATAGCCTGCAACGACAGCAGGAACACACACGCTTTTTGAACTCACCACCGGAAGCAGACGGCGAAGCGGCTTGAACGAGAACAGGATCTCTTTGTTTCACAGGAAGAAGCCACCATCGAAGAACCAATGAAGACCATTCTTTAATCTACTCTATTAGTCTGATTTTCAATGACAAACGGCATAGGGTTTGCGACCATTGAATATCATTGCACATACTCATATTTTTCATTTTGAACCAGATTCAGCTGTTGTTCACTTTTGGACTGTGCCAATAAAAGCGGATTTTTACAGTAGCTCAATTCTCAGCTTCCTCATTGATGCTTCCTACTCTCGCCGCCGTTATAACAAGACCGTGCTGGTCTTTATAAGTAGAAGGGATTTTAACAGACGGACAAAACACAACGCAGGGTACAAGATACATCTGGTTCTTAAAGGTAGAACCATTTACCCCTTTTACTATATTTTTCCTGTTGGGAAGTGGTCTAGTTCATCCTGATCAGGTGTTGAGTCTTTCCTATGGGAGTCAGAGAGGCCTGGAGAATCACTTAACTTAGCTACACAGAATTTGTGGGATTTGTATTCCTTGTACTCCTTCACAGGACCGTCCCAACTGTCGTCCCCGTAGAGCAGGGGTGGCCAACCCGTATATATATATATATTTTTTTTTAATTTAAAAAAAAAAGAAAAAATAATTTATGTCACTCATTCCATAAGGACGTAGAATAAACATTTAAAAAAAAATTTAAATGATCCATTTGCATGTTCTTGGTATCTGAATCTAGGGACATATATGGATCAGTGTCAGAAATAGTGTGTCTGTTACTAGGCTTGAGTAAATTGTAATGAACCAAAGGAGAATATCAATTCTATTTAAAAAAAAGATTATCTTTGACTGTGAATAACACCATGCTAAAATTTACCAGACCTGAAAAATCTAAGCAAATGAATAAAGGGAAGATGACAGAAGGTTTTGTAGATACAGTACTGAATTCTGCCATCTTTTTTATAATGTAAATTTCTCCACCATTTTTCATCATATTGCAACACCGTTTTTTGCAAGACGTTCACAGAAAGGTAGAGAAACTAACTGCGTTCCGTTTTATGGCAATAACGTTCAGGTTTGTGGGAGATAATCCCAAAAAATAAGAGAAATTAAAAAGTAAATTCAGAAGTCAGATGATTGACAGGGGCTGGTGTGAGCTGGGTAGGGTAGTTTTTCTAAATTTGAAAGCCCTGAGTCTCTTCCTTCAAAAGACTACACTCACTTTTGGATGTGCCACTTCCTCCTGTCAATATGCGCCGGTTTCCGACTCAATGCCCTGAGATTTCTATAATCTTATATTTCACTAATAACAGTTAAAATAATTGGTAAACAAACGTAATGCTGAAAATATACACTTTTACTGTATATCTCGGGCTTAAGAGGTTAACCCTGTGAGGCCCAAATTAAAAAGACATTAGCAACTTCAGAGGCCAGAGGGTGGGACATATAAACACATTTACTATCAAATAGCATTGTGAGGCTGAACAACAGGACCAATTGACTATACATGTGCTTAAAGGGGAACTATCTTATAAATGGCCTTTTTCAGTGTTTACCATTGTTTCTTAGCTATGTGGACTTATATTAATAGAATCTATGTCTCTAATTCTCATATTGGCGCATTCTTCCAATTCTCCTCTCACAATATTCACCCTCACTGAACTGAGTCATCTGAAAATGTGCATATTTGTGAGAGATTTATCAGCTGCATAATAATGTGGCAGTTGATGTGGCAGTTGGCACCAGGCCACACAGTGGTTGGAGCCCAGCCTCAAAACGGCTTAAGATCTTGAGTTAGAAAAATGCGGTTTTTAGTACTTGATTAGAAATACAAAACAATGCATTTTTTTTGAAAAAAACCTAGGTGTTCCATAGACTCACAGGAATTGTGTAAAAGTGCCCAAATAGTGAAAGAAATAGTAAAACAGTTCCCCTTTAACATTTTTTAAATAAACATTATTTTTTTAAATGGCTAAAAGTGATTTTGTAATTTTGCAACCGTGGGTCTCACAGGGTACTTTTAACCCTGTGAGGCCCAAATAAAAAAGACATTAGCAACTTCAGAGGCCAGAGGGTGAGACCTATAAACACATGAAGGGTGCCGTGACTGAAAGAAAAGGTTGAGAAATGCTGGTATATGGTGTGGCTCTTTGTGGTACCACAGTAATTTTTGTGGCTCTTAGTCTCTGACTGGTTGGCCACCCCTGCCGTAGAGGAAGGAATCGGAAGAGAGGTCTGAGGCCCACCTGTCGTGGTGGTCGTCGGAGGCACTGAGCTTGGTATCTTCCATGTTCAGGAAACGGTTGTCGACGTCGTAGCCTTCATATTCCGGCTCATCCTTTTTACATTTCTCCTTCTCCTCCCTGGTGTTCTTCTCCTTGTCCACCTGCAGATGTTTCTCCTCTTTCTGTTCACTTTTCCTGCCAGCCTTTGAGGAGGACTTCTCCTTGGACCTTTTCTCCTCTTTGTGAGCCTTCGGTTTCTCCTCCTTGGGCTTGTCTCTCTTTGAGGGTCCTTTCCTTCTCAGCTTTTATAGGTTTGGTTTTTGAAAGACGCTCCTTTGACTGATCTTTCAGAGCAATGGAGATGCGGTTGACTGTGACTGTGGGGCAGCCAATCCCACTCTCATTGCCTCCTCTCAATGGTCCGTTGACAACCCATCCCAAAAGGGTTCTAACAGCGTAATGTCCTCTACTCCTGCTGTTTATCACCTCCCATGACTCCATTGCTTCTGGAGTCTTTGTTCCAATTAACAGCTCCACATCAGCATCAATAGCAGGAATTTCCACAGTGTTCAAATATGGCCAAGCATACAAATCGTCCTGTCGTGGGATGTTATCGCGAGTCACAGGCATCTTATGTTGGGTGTACACATCGGGCAACTCAATGTAGGTGTCATCATTTAGTGCAGCGACCTCTAGTTCCAAGATGACGTGACTGTTGACAAAGCTTTCTTGGTTCATCGTTTTCATTAGGAATCTAGTGTTCCTTCCTCTCACATTGAGCTTCCTCATCAGTTGCTCAGAGCAGAAAGTCGATGAACTGCCGGGATCTAGGAATGCATACGTTTTTAAGATTGTGCTGCCTTTCTTTGCCTTGATATTTACAGGCACAATAGACAAAACGCAATTCTGTGCTCCGGCCCCTATATGGCCACAAGTCTTGGGAATGGTGACTTGACTTATTCCGTTTTCATCTTGTGTGTCATCTTGTCGTGATTTTATTTCTTTCCATTCCCTTTCATGGATATGGAGAATGGTAGGGTGCCTCAGGTTACATATCCTGCAAGACAGCCTGCTGTGGCACTGTGCACTGATGTGCCCGACAGATAGACATCCAAAGCAAGCACCCTTCCTTTTTAGAAAGTCAATCTTGTCACAATGCTGCTTCTTCTCCATCTTAGGGCATGCTTCCAAACTGTGGCCCTCTTCACACAGCAGACAGAATCCTCTTGTTGGTTTATCAGGTAAGTCTCTCTCTTCTTGATTTTCAGACTCAACAGATGCCACAGATGTAGCAAAACTGCTTCCTTTCTCCTGTATGCATCCCTGTGATGCTTTATTTCCAATCTTCAATTTTGACATTGAGACAACAGTGTCTTGAATGTCCCCATATAGTGGATCAGATGCAATAGACACTTGTCTTTCAATGAAATTGACAATGTCACTGAAACCTGCTTGACGATGATGTCTCTCCTGATGCTCAAAAGCAATGTTTCTCCATCTGTCTCTGAGTTTGTATGGTAACTTCATGATTATTGCACGTAGGTTTGATGGCATATTCATCTCGGACATGTAGCTGATGTCCTCCATAGCATTACAGCAGATGTGTAGAAATAATGAAAATGCTTGTAAAGCCTTGATATCCTCTGATTTCACAGGTGCCCATCCAAATGCTCTCTCCATATATGCAGTGGCTATTTTCTGCTCATTTCCAAAACGTTCATGTAGAAGCATTCTAGCCTTTTGGTACCCCCTGTCAGATGGCATATGTTGACAGCTCTTCACCAGCTCTCTAGGTTGCCCTCGAGTGTACTGCTCCAGGTAGTACAGGCAGTCCACACTGCTAGCAGCCTTTCCTTCCACTCCATGTTCAAAAGCTCTAACAAATGTGTTGTACTCAAAAGGGTTTCCATCAAAGACTTGTATGTCCCTGGGGGGTAGTGATAGGGAAGATTGCTGTTGCACAAGTAATGCTGTGATGTCGTTTTGCTTCTGCATGATTGTGAAAATATTGCCTTGATCCTCACTGTTTTGGATGGATTGCTGTGGTGGATATACAGCGTGAGGTAGATGTTGAGATCTTTGTGGCATGCTTGCACTGAGATTTGGAGCATACTGTTTTGTTTTGGTTCCTTGAAACATGGTTCCCTTGTGCCGTGCCTCAGTCTGTTCCTATTGGCATTGTGGCTGTAGTACCGAACTGATTGTATGGGTTCTGATGTGATAGAGTTGGTTTTGCAGGTTTGCTGCCTCCTGTTGGTAGAAGTCTGTATTGCCGTATTGAATCCATTGGCTGTGCATCAATTGCCATTGCAGTTTTACTCCCTCCTGTTGGTGGATAATTGACATGATAGTTTGACGTTGGTGGAATGAATTGCACAGCAGAGGGGTTGAAAGCAGCTTTTTCTTTTGACACATATGAGTTCATTCCGTCTGTAACTCTACTTCCAATGTCCGACCCTCTGTTCCTGAGGACAGTCACCTTAGCTGTCTGAGCAGCAATTTGACTTTGTACTTTAAGCAATTCCTTTCTTTTCTGTGTTTGTGCCAGCTCATGCTTTATTTGTGGCTCCTGGGCTTCCAGTTCATGACTTTCTTATAAAGCCGTCTCTATTACCAGGAGTGCAGCCACCTCGGCCTGTGCCAGGATAGATGCAGAAATGTTTGAAGACATTGAGTGTCTAGTTGAGCTACCATGTGACATATTTGATTTACCACCCGTATTAGAAACACTGTCATGTGGCCCAATACTATCCACCTCCTCATTTCCATTTGACACAGCATTGACATTTGAACCATCATTATCCAGAACAGGGGTGGGCAATTATTTTTCCCGGGGGGCCGAATGAGCAACTGAAAATTATGCATAATATACATTTTATTTCTATATAAAAAGCAGTAAATGGCATTGTTTTGACCCCTGGTAAGAGTGTATGTTATTATTTGGCAATTAAAAGGTGAGATTAGCTTTCAAAAATATCATTTATTCAAATAGAATTTATTTCCAAAATGATGAACAAAATGTGAAACATTAATAACAAAGGGCATGTATGAAAAAGTGCTATACAAATAAAGTTATTATTTTGAGTTTCATATACTATTGAAACAAGGATTTTCTTAGCTTTCTAAAGACATCACATCATCTTATAGCCAAAATAAACAAGACATGTCACTGAACTGTGTAAAGAAAAGTGTCCCAGTAGCCTTTTTTACTTTACATGCCTATATTAAACATTTCATGTTTTGGGCGGCTACGTGGCGTAGTGGGCAAGGCGCGCCACGAAATGCTGGAGACACTGGGCTCGTCAGTTCGAGCCCAGCGCTCCACATTTGCTTTCAGTTTAGCTGGTCGTCCGTACTAATACACATTGGCCGTATTAGGGGGTGGGAAACTGATGGGTGGGGATCGGGCGTTGTGGACAGCGACTCCTACAGGTCGGTTGGTGCGCCTGCGCAGTAGAATCAGGAAGTGTCGGGGGCAGCGTGAGCCTCCCACGTGTTACTCCTCGCCACTGAGAGATCGAGCTGCGCAGGTGAAAAGATGCGACTGCTGTTACCTCAAGTACCGGAGGGGACTTGTGCTATGTATGACTTAGTCCACATTGCAGCCGGCTTGTGGGAGGCAAGAAACAGCGTTCGTGACAGGGGAGGGTTGAATTGGATGATACGAAATTGGGATGGGAGAAAATATAGAAAATGGGAGAAAAAGTGGATAAAAAAAAAAACATTTCATGTTTTCAGAACTGTGCAAAAAAAAGAAAAAAAAAAGATCAAGTGTCCCATTTCACTTGTTATATTTCCACATTTTAGTGTTCTTCAGCTCTCTTTTTTTTCATTCAGTGTGATAAATCCAGTCTCTGTTGAGCTTTAACAAGTCCATCAAAGTCAGGTTGCATGTCTGAGGTGGAGATGCGAAGCACAGCTGCCAGATGTTCATCAGTGAGAGAGGATCTGTACCTGGACTTGGTAAACGTCATGACTGAGAATGTCTGTTCACATATAGGTGGATCCAAAGAGAACCAACATCTTCTGAGCATGTCTCCTCATGTTTGGAATGTTCTCCTCCTTGAGAGCAGAGTAGAACTCTAGCAGTGATGCTGACTTAAAGTGCTCTTTCAGTAGTGAATCAGACTGCAGGTCAATGAGTTCAAGCTGAACAAAGTAAAGGGAGAGGAAACCAGCTGCATTTCATCCTCAACCTTTTTGAAATCTTGAAAACGCCTTGAAAATTCATCATGCAGTGCTCCCAACATGGATGAGTACCTGTGCCGGTGATCAGCTGATGGTTTGACTTCTTTCAGGGTTTTCATGTGTTTGAGATTGTTGCTGCCTAGTTGCCTTGAAATTAATTGCAACTTTGTCATGAAGGCTTTCACATGGCTATGCATTTCATGAGCAAAAATGCCCTTGCCCTGCAGTTGTGTGTTCAGTAGGGATGGGTACCGTTCACATGTGTGAATCGATACCGGTACCCAATGGTACCTTTTTTCTGTACTTTAGTCTCAAAAAATTTAATCTACCTACCTCAGTTGTGAAAAAAGAAATCCAAACTTCAAATAACCACACTTTCGACCGTTTTCGGCTTGCCCCGACTGCTTTGTTGTTGAATCAAGTCAAATCCTAGGTAAATTTGTAATTTTCTTTTATTATCATGTAATCTTTCGCGGGCCGGTCAGAATCATCCCGCGGGCCGTATCCGGCCCGCAGGCCGTACAATGCCCAGGTCTGATCCAGAACCTCATTTGTATGTGACACAGCATTGTTATTTGGACCATCCACAACCTCAGTTGGATTGGGCACACCACTGATTTCATAATCATCATCAAGTCAAGTCAAGTCAAGAGTCAAGAGTTTTAATTGTCACGGCATACAAGTATACAATGAAATGCGGGTGGTCTTGCCCGCGACGATGTGCAATACAGTGGTACAACATATAATAGAATCCAATAAAAAAACAACATTGTGCAATAAACAGGTAACAGGTAACATGGTGTGACATCTCGGTATCTGTACATAGTATTTACAGAGCATATAGGACATGCTAGGTAGCTTTAGTAGTGCAATACACTGTTCCTGTTGTTATACTAATTTAAAGTGGCCTTTCCTCTTGGCCATAAGTGTGCGTGTGTGCGGCGTGAGTGTGTGCCCGCTCGTGTTAAAGTGGCTGCTAGTGTGTGAGCGTGCACAGCGTGCGTGTCGTGTGTGTGCTCGTGTGTGCTTGTGTGTGGATAGTTCAGTGTTCTGTGGCACTCAATGTTCATTGTTCAAGGCTCTGATGGCCTGGGGGAAGAAGCTGAGCCTAAGCCTCTCCGTCCTAGTAGCTGGGGTTCGTAGGCGTCTGCCTGACCTCAGCAGCTGGAACAGGCTGTTATTGGGGTGGTGGGGGTCTTTCATTATTCTGCAGGCTCTGGATTTGCACCTCTTGTTGTATAGAACCTGCAGGGGAGGTAGCGCAATACCCGTGGTACGCTCGGCTGAGCGCACCACTCTCTGTAGGGCCTTCTTGTCCTGTGCCGTGCTGTTTCCATACCAGGCAGTGATGTTTCCGGTCAAGATGCTCTATACGGCTCCTGAGTAGAAGGACTGGAGTATCTTCCCCGATACTCTGAACTTCCTTAACTGTCTCAGGTGGTAGAGGCGCTGCTTCGCTTTCTTTACTACTGTGTCTATGTGTGTTGACCATGTCAGATCCTCATCAACGTGTGTGGGCGTGCATTGCTCCCTGTTTGCAAGCACCCATTTCTCCATTTTGTCAATGATCTGATTAGCATTGTGCATGTGACCTTGAAACCATTCCGTTTGTTTGGACATTTCATCATCAGGCAATAAAGGCTTTAGTGATTCATGCAACCGTGTAGTTTCACCATACAACTTCCACAACATGTCATGCTTGATTTGCATGACAGAAATGTTTTCATTTGAACCCATCATTTGATCCAATTCCTTAGCCATTTTACATAATTGTTTCAGTCCAGAATTCCTTTCTTTATGCAATAACATGATTTTTGTCTCCATAGCTTTATATGTGGGTTTAGAAAGCCTTTAGCCAAGTTCATTCTCCGTTTCATTTTGATTGACAGCTGCATCCATTTCAACGTTTATTTCCTGATTCCCCACGTTACTCATATTTATAATATCAAGCAATCGGCGGAGGCTTTACTTAGAATTCCTATTGGGATTTGCCTGTATCCCGTTGTGCGAAGCCACTCCTTCCACAACTTTATTTCATTCATTCATGAATCCGTCTCACCGTAGCTTCTTTGATGTGTCGATGCGCGTTGCGCTGCGGGCTGTTGTACCGTGGTTTGAATCGGCAGAAACGTCAATGAAAGGGGCACTGTTCCTTGACTCCTTCCGTGTCCATCGGTCTTCAAAACAATTTTGTTTGGAAGCTAGTTTTTTAACTTGTATAAGGGCAACCGAACAAGAAAAAGATGCCAGTGAGGGAATATGGTGCGAAGCTCTTTCCAACGCGTGGTGCCTGTTGATAATAAATGATGTCTTCTCGTTGAGTGCGTTTAAGAGGTTTATTTTTGCTTGCAGGGTGGAAAGAACTAAGCATAACGTAAACTCTGTGTTTAAACTGTAACTTAAACAAAGGACTAATGCTACAAAGTAAACCTGAAAAGTGACTCAAAATAACTGAAAACAAACAAACACGCACGGTTAAAAAGACTGTGTGGCTTCCCTGTCATGATTACCCAATTCCCTCCCGCTGCACACCTGTGAACACATACATATAGGCTGTGCCTGAGAACATCTGAGCCCCGCCTCCTATGCCCACTGCCCAGCTAATTATCAACACCTTCACAATAACACAGCGCCTTAGTTCAATAAAGTAACCACAGAAAGAACATCAAATTGGCTACAACACCATCAGTTACTAGTTACTTTGAGGAAAAATATTTTGCATAGAAAACATGGCAACAATGTACATGAAGATTATATACGTTCACATTTGAAGCCTGCCAACTTCAAGAGGACATAATCAGAGCAGTATAACTGGATCTCACATACCACTTTTGTGAGGTTTTGTCCGCTGCTCACCTACTCTCTCTGTTCCTTTAAGCTTACTGTTAAGGAATTCCCTTCTCACTCACCTCACTAGCCCCCACCCTCACGTTCGTTACTCTCGTTTGCTCTCAGCGGCCACACCTTGGACTACCTGTCATTGTGTGTTTGATTGGTCTTGTGCCGAACACACACTTTAGTTTCAAGTATCAATTACCTTCACGCACCTGTGGTGCATTCTAATTAGTTCCCCTGTGGGCTTTAAGTACCTGGCTCTTCCCCTCTGTTCCTCGTCGGGTCGTGCCGTAACATGCCGTTTCTTTCGGTATCATATTCTCTATCACCAGGACTCCTTCGGGAGGCCTCTGTCTGTTTATGCTGTTTTCATCTCCGGCGTGACATGCGCTCCAGCCTTCGC
This sequence comes from Notolepis coatsorum, assembly GCF_963971535.1. Lineage (NCBI taxonomy): Eukaryota > Metazoa > Chordata > Actinopteri > Aulopiformes > Paralepididae > Notolepis > Notolepis coatsorum. The sequence goes on from NC_140168.1 coordinate 170,601,462, forward strand.
CTCCTGTCGCCGTTGCCTGAGGTAGACACTGGACTGCGCTCTCTAGACTTCCACGGGAGGCTTCCCAGTGTTCCACTTCAGACCCCCGCGCAGCAGACGTCCTGACGCTCATCCAGACCTCCGCGCAGCTTCCAACCAGGCGCGCATCCAGACCTCCACGCAGCAGATGCGCTCGTCACTCCAGGCGCGCATCCAGACCTCCACGCAGCAGATGCGCTCTTCACTCCAGGCGCGCATCCAGACCTCCACGGAGCAGACGCGCACTATCCAGACCTCCGAGCCTGGCACGCTCTTCCGCGCAGACGCACTCCAGATGCGTCCTCTGTACCGGCGCGCACTCCAAGCAGTCGCGCACCGCTCTGACCTCCGCTTGGACAACCGGTTCCCCGGTGGCGACGCTCTCGCCCCGTTCTGTTCCAACGCTCTTTACGCACAACGCCTGGGTGAGTTTTTTATGACTGTCTTTGATCCAATTCCGTTTTTCGTGTGTTTATAAAACACTGAAGTTTTCCAGCTTTTTATCAGACAGTCACTCACCCAGCGTTTTAGCCTTTTTTGGATTTGTTTCATTGGGATAATATTTTGGCCTAAACATCTCCCACTGTGTGTTTTACACACCGAAGATTTATCACATTGGATTGTTGTTTGGAACGTTTACTCACAGTGTGTATATACACCGAGGATTCTGTCACCTTGATAACTCTGTTTTTGGGACTAGTCACCTCTCCTGCACCTGCTCTGTTTTCCCCATTGTACTCTGAGCTAACCCACTCCTCTCTCCCTCTCGGCCCCGTTTACCCACCTCGGAGATCTGCCGAGAGAAGTCTGCAGAGCGGCTCTGATGTTCCCACCTGCTTCCCCAGACTACCATCCCGGGAGAAGCTGCAGAGCAGCAACCTCATTATTGCTTTTTCCAAGGCCTGACCCTGTTTACTCTGTCCCAGTATGCAGCTCCAGCCCTCGCCCTGTTTTTCTCCTAGTCCTCCCTATCTAGTCCTCCCAGTCCTCCCACTCCCTAGCCCGCCTCCGCGGGCCTCTGTCCCTTCTCCCCTCTCTAGTCCTCCTAGTCCTCCCTGTCCAGTTCCTCCTAGTTCCTCCCTGTTCCTGCCTTGTCCCTTGCCCCGGCCCTGTTTTCCTTTAGCCTTCCCTTTGCCTTCCCCTTAGCCAGCTCGCCTCTTAAAGGCACTGGGCCTTTCCCTTTTCTTGTTTATCCAGTATTGGTGTTCTCCCTTAAAGGGACAGTGCCTTTTTTCTGATTGTTTTCAATAAATGCCCGTTCTTGGCTTACTCTCATACCTGTCTTGTGTTGTGCGATTGGGGTCGGTTACAAACCATAACAACTTTAACATAACCTTTAATCAGAGCAGCATAACTGGACCACATACCACTTTAACATAACTATTAGGTCAATGGATCGAGGTTTGAATTCCAAACACTGGAATACACAAACGTCATGTGGAATGCATACTTTTACTTTAGAGTCCTAGGTAAGCATATATTGTGCGTGTGAACGTTGACATGAAAAAAAAAGTTAAAAAAAAAAAAAAAATTGTAATTTTCTTTTATTATCATGTAATCTTTCGCGGGCCGGTCAGAATCATCCCGCGGGCCGTATCCGGCCCGCAGGCCGTACAATGCCCAGGTCTGATCCAGAACCTCATTTGTATGTGACACAGCATTGTTATTTGGACCATCCACAACCTCAGTTGGATTGGGCACACCACTGATTTCATAATCATCATCAAGTCAAGTCAAGTCAAGTCAAGAGTCAAGAGTTTTAATTGTCACGGCATACAAGTATACAATGAAATGCGGGTGGTCTTGCCCGCGACGATGTGCAATACAGTGGTACAACATATAATAGAATCCAATAAAAAAACAACATTGTGCAATAAACAGGTAACAGGTAACATGGTGTGACATCTCGGTATCTGTACATAGTATTTACAGAGCATATAGGACATGCTAGGTAGCTTTAGTAGTGCAATACACTGTTCCTGTTGTTATACTAATTTAAAGTGGCCTTTCCTCTTGGCCATAAGTGCGCCTTAGTTCAATAAAGTAACCACAGAAAGAACATCAAATTGGCTACAACACCATCAGTTACTAGTTACTTTGAGGAAAAATATTTTGCATAGAAAACATGGCAACAATGTACACGATTATATACGTTCACATTTGAAGCCTGCCAACTTCAAGAGGACATAATCAGAGCAGTATAACTGGATCTCACATACCACTTTAACATAACCTTTAATCAGAGCAGCATAACTGGACCACATACCACTTTAACATAACTATTAGGTCAATGGATCGAGGTTTGAATTCCAAACACTGGAATACACAAACGTCATGTGGAATGCATACTTTTACTTTAGATACTTAAGTACATTTAATAGAAAATACTTCTCTACTTTTAGTTAAGTAGAATTTGAATGGAGGACTTTCACTTTTACCAGAGTACTCATTTATCTGGGTACTTCTACCTACCTATTTCTACCTTTACTTCTAAGTAAAGGAACTGTGTACTTCTTCCACCACTGGCAGTATCAAAGGAGGTATGCGCTGAGATAATAGGCTCATATCAATGAGTGAACACTACACAGATGATGTAGTGTGCGTTTAAACCACAAGAGGACACCGCTGGTCCAAATAGGGTACTGTGTGCTTCAGATGGCATTGAGCGGGTGAATTTGGCCCAGCAACAGGAACAGTGGTTCTCAAACCCCCATCTGAGAAGATTTGAGTTGTTTTCATGTGATTTAGTCTAGAATTATACACTATGGTTGAGGGGACAACAGTGGAGAGAGTGAAACCTATGATCAGAATAGTCTTAATAATAATAATAATAATATCATTTGTAGGGGCGCTTTATATTTGTGGAACAGTGTAGAAGAACACAAACTATTAAGAGAGTAATAAAAAAAGAACATAAAATAAGTAGGACTAAAACTAATAAAGGAGTAAAAAGAACATGAAATGTGAATGGCTAAAACTATTAAAGAGTAAAAGAACAGAATAGCAGATCAAAATCTGTGTTTTTTTTGTATCTACTTTTTCTCCCCATTTTCTATTTTTCTCCCATCCCAATTTCGTATTATCCAATTCTACCCTCCCCTGTCTCGAACGTTGTTAGACCATGCCTCCCACTGGTCGGCTGCAATGTGGACGAAGCCTTGCATCACGTGTCCCCTCCGGTACACGAGGAGGCAGCCGTTGCATCTTTTCATCTGCACAGCGCAATCTCTGTGGCGAGGAGTAACGCGTGGAAGGCTCACGCTGCCCCCGATACTTCCTGATTCTGCTGTACAGGCGCACCAACCGACCTGTAGGAGTCGCTGTCCACAACGTCCGATCCCCACCCACCGGCTTTCCCACCCCCTAATACTGCCAATTGTATTAGTATGAACGACCAGCCAAGCTGGAAGCAACGCAGAGAGCTGGGCTCGAACCCAGCATCACCTGCGTTAGTGGCGAGCGCCTTGCCCACTGCGCCACTTAGCCACCCAAAATCTGTGGTCTTGAGACCTGCTATTAGGCCTAAAATAACAACAGTTGTTACATTTTATGATGATAAATGAATGAATGAATGAATGAATGAATGAATGAATGAATGAATGAAAACTTTATGGGGGTGGGGTGGGGGGGGGGGGGGGGGTGTTACGCACCCCAGTAAGAGGACGCAACACTAGGCCACAGACAGGGTAGGTGAGGGTGCAGTGACACAAAACCATGGAAACAGTTTGCAAAATAATAGTATTTATTTATAAACACAGCAACACAGAGATCAAGGAGGACTAACAGTGGCACCAAATGAAATATAAAAGGAAATGAAATCCCACCCCCCCTTACAGGCGCTGACGCCCAAAAGTACAGGTGGCGGTGCTCACTCTAAGGCTGGTGTCTTTAACATCAGGTCACCTACATTATGCAAAATGTAGACCCCAGGTTATCTTCCTGTCCTCAATTGTCCCTGTGTGCGAAAACAAAAGATTAATACATAGAAAAGTAATCACCATAGGCTGGGTGAACGGGGAACAAATATACAAAGGGTTAACAGAAATGTACTACAGGCAGAAGGAAATAACACTAAACAGGCACATTATGCCAGCTCTGATACCACAAATATCTTGAGCAGAGCTTTAACCAGCTCAATTACCACACAAGCAGAGAGCTCTACCACCAACACCACCAGATATAGTTATATAGTCGTACTGGCGAATCGCGTCCTGCTCTTTGCCATCGAGATGTACCTCATCTCCAGTACCTACTGTACTTCATTAAACGAATAAACAAATGCACCCAGCATCTGACCAGGCCCCGCCCTAGTGACGTACTATAAAGCACTAGGCGTGGTTGCCACTCGCCCTTCCTCTATTTCGTTTCCATCATGGCGGATGCTTGCACCCTGTGAATCTAGTGTTATGAAAAGTTTAGAGAAATTGCGCAATGTTGAGTGCTTACCGGAGATTTGCCAACCCCTGGAACACGTCGGGTCTATCCTGGTGTTTCCTCGTCTCTTGGCAGCAGATCGAGGGACAGCGTGCAGGGTTTGGCTATCGAGCCGACTTGTACACAGGTAGGCTCTGTGTCATCAGGCATTAACGCTGGTGTTAGTAATGCTGCTGGTTGTTTTGTTAGACAACCGAGTTGTGTGCTATAATGCTGGGTCACTTAATGTTCCCCGCCGTGGGATGTCACCGCTTTTCCCTCCTCTTAACCGGTTCATTGATGAATGTCAGTCGGTAGCTAATGTGGGGGGTTTTGCTGAGTCTTATTTACCCTTTTTACGGGTGAATGGGTTGACAACAGGCCGCAGGGCGGGTGTGCCGTGGCTAGAGAGCCAGGTAGCATCGATCCTGTGCCCCGGCGGGGTTGAACGGTGTCCCACCCGGAAGCCGACGCTTGAGAGCAGGTCGGCCCGGCAGGTGGCAGTATGGACTGATGAGAGTTATACTGCTACAGGATGGAATGTAGCGGCGGCCAGTGTTGTGGCTCAGCTGACTGTTTTTCTGTCCACATTAGCGTCGGGTAGTGGGGCTACAGGACCAGCCGACGCTGAAAACATTTTGCATGTTTTTGGTGTTATAGAGATCTTGAATCAGTCGCAAGCTGTAACTGCGGGGAGGATTAGAATGCTATCAACGCTTGTTAATAGGCATTTCTGGTTGGAGCAGTCTCCTCTTGGGGACGAAGAAAGGTTTCTTCTCCTCACGGCTCCTCTTTCCGCGGAAGGACTCTTTGGTCGTTCTGCGGAGACGCAGGCGGTTGTTGACCTAGGTCCCACACCGCCTCACGCTATGCAGCCAGAGGTTGCAGCATGGCCTTGTCAGCGACTGTGGCGAGGCCCTCGACAGGCGGCCATGTTTCCCCCGCCAGTGGTACCCTGGGCGTCGAGTCAACAGGTGTCCACAAGGCCGACAGCCTTGGCGTCCGAGGGATCGGCCATGTTGGATGAGCTCGGCTTGGAATGTACAAGCCGTCGCCGTCCTGCCGCGAGCAGCCCGCTCCCCGATCACTCCCTCCCCCGTCACCAGCGGAAAAGGGGCTCTGATCGTTTTCCTTTGGCTGCGGGCCGCGAGCCTTCATTGAAGCGCATGCAGCCGCACATTTCGCTTCTCATGGGGACAGGGGCTGACACTCAGTTGATGGCTGAGCCTGGGTCTGTCCGTGAGAATGTTGTGCTGTCACGTGGCTCCCTCGCCACACGTTGTGCGATTGGTGAGCCTGGTGTTACGGCTGCCACTGTCGACGGTGGTCAGCAGGGGGACTTCGAAAGAATGCTCAGCACGGGTTACCCCGACCTCGCCTTCGCCAGGCGGGGTATCACATTGATGCCTCCCACTCCCGCGAGATCGGCAGTGGTCTGAAAAGAAGAGGCGCGTGTGATTTGGGTGGTAGCAATATCACTGCAGGGCTACGGTGTGTAGGAACCCATGGGGTCCTCACGCCTTGCATGTCCGGTTGCAGAACAACTCCTCAGCATGTTCTGGAGGGGTGTTCAGTGGGGGAGCATGTGTCACCTAGTTTGATGTCAGCTTCTCCCGTATCAAACCGGCCCTTTCTGTCGGGGTCCCCCCTTGGGTGCGAACGCCCTGCCCGCACGGTTGGCGGGTTCAGAGGCTACGCACAGCGGGAGGGGCCGGGCCGCCTATCTACAGTTCCTTGCGGCCCAGCGCCAGTTGACGGCGGGTGCGCTCTGGGATTATTATCACATATGGCTACAACAGTGCCATATGTCGAGGTGGATGGAGAGAACGTTGAGGCGGGGGCTTGTCTTGCAGTTCGCACAACCCCACCCTCCGTTTTCAGGTTTGGTGCAGACCCTATTGTCAGGGTCAGCAGCAGTGACAGCTCTGGCCGACGAGATCCAATCTCTGTTGGCGAAGCAGGCCGTAGTCGTGGTCCCGAGAGAGGACGCGATGTCAGGCGTCTACTCCCGTTATTTTCTGGTGCCCAAAAAAACGGGAGGTGTCAGACCTATACTGGATCTGTCCGCGTTCAATCGTCTGATTGTGGCAAGACCATTCAGAATGTTGACCGTCAAACACCTGCTACTAGCTGTCAGGGTGGGAGACTGGTTCACCTCCATAGACCTGAAGGATGCGTATTTTCACATCCCGATTTTCCCTCCTCACAGGAAGTTCCTACGGTTCCTGTTTCAGGGCGTAGCGTACGAATACCAGAGGTTGCCGTTCGGCTACTCTCTGGCCCCCCGCACATTCACCAAGTGCGTAGAGACTGCGCTGGAGCCTCTACGTCGTCAGGGGATACGAATTATTTTCTATCTCGACAATATGTTGCTCCTCAGCCGGTCGGAGGAGGTCGCCAGGTCTCATACCAGGCTGGTGGTGGAATTCCTCACCAGGCTGGGTTTTGCTGTGAACTGGAAGTAGAGTACGCCTCTTCCCAGTCAACAGGTGGAGTACTTGGGCTTGGTTCTGAGTTCAAGGCCCATGAGGGCAACCCTCTCGAAGCAACGGAGAGTGTCTATCCTCAACGCGCTCGGGGGTTTCCGTCCTGGAGGGACGGTCACGGCGCTGCAGGTGATGCGCCTGCTCGGTATGATGGCATCTGCTCACGCTGTGGTCCCTCTTGGCCTCCTCTTCATGAGGAGGATACAGAGGTGGTTTTCCAGTATGAAAATAGACCCGGTGAGGGACAAGTGGAAACGGTTGACGGTTCTTTTATCGATACGGGGGGATCTCGCCCACTGGAGGAGGACTGGTATCCTCACCAACGGGGTCCCCATGGGCAGCAGGTGTTCACATGTCATGGTCTTCACCGACGCCTCCCTCACGGGATGGGGGGGGACGTGTCGGACCGACGCAGTAGGGGGCAGCTGGACGATCCATGCTACCCGGTCTGCCCTGCACATCAATGTGTTGGAATTGAAGGCGGTCCTCCTGGTCCTCAGACGGCTCGTCCACTTGGTGGTGGGCGAGCACGTTTTTGTCAGGACGGACAGTATGACAGCAGCGGCGTATATCAACAGACAGGGTGGAGTACGCTCCACCCGTCTGCACCGGGCGGCGGTCGAGCTCTGGCTATGGGCGTCTCACAATCTGCGCAGTCTGAGGGCGCTTCACATCCCTGGCAAGGAGAATGTGGGCACGGATGTGATGTCGCGGGGCGGTCCTCATCACGACGAGTGGGAACTGCGCCAAGACGTAGTCAGGCAGATCTGGGATCACTTCGGGGAAGCTTCAGTGGATCTGTTTGCGAGCAGACGATTTCACAAGTGCCCCTTGTGGTTCTCGGTCAGCCGGGAGGACAATCCTCCCTTGGGGGTGGATGCCTTCTCAGTGTATCCATGGCCGCCCGGGCTTCTGTACGCCTTTCCCCCCACACACCTGATAGGTCAGTTGTTGGAGCGGGTACGGTGGGAGCACAGGACCTTGATCCTAGTTGCGCCGGACCGGGGCACAGCTGTGTGGTTCCCGGTCCTGATCCAACTATTGGTAGCCCCGCCGTGGCCTGTTCCTTGGTCACCGCGGGCCCTCTCTCAAGCGGCGGGGTCGCTGTGGCAGCCCCCTGTGCTGGGCCAGCCTCTGATGGTTTGGCTGGTGAGAGTCTGGAGAGGATGGACCCCTCTGTGGTTGACACCATCTGGAATGCGCATGCTCCCTCCACTATCGCGCTTTACGCGGGTAGGTGGCGTATGTTCCAAGAGTGATGTAAGGTGGGGGGCCGGGACCCAGTGTCCTGCCCCCTGGATGCTGTCCTTACTTTCCTTCAGTCTCTCCTTGATAGACTGTCGGCTTCGACGGTGAGGGTATATGCTGCAGCTATATCCTCTTATCATGAGGGGTTTGAGGGCGTTGTGTTGTTCAGCCACCCTCTTGTGAAGCGTTTCCTGCTTGGCGCTCTGCGCCTTAAGCCAGTGACACGCTTTCTGGCTCCGAGTTGGAATCTTCAATTGGTCCTCGGTCGGTTGTCCAAGGCCCCGTTTGAGCCTCTTGAGCAAGCGCCTTTGGAACAGCTGTCGTTCAAGACTGCGTTCTTGCTGGCCATCACCTCCGCTAAGCGCGTGGGTGAGCTCTGTGCTCTCTCGGTGCGGCCTGAGTGTCTGTCTATTCGTTTCGCTAGCGATGCCACTCTGAGGCCTAATCCAGCCTTCGTGCCGAAAAATATCCGGAGTTCTTTCCGCTCCAGGGATATTATGGTTCAGGCGTTTCATCCGCCTCCTCACGCTAGTGAGTTAGAGGCGAGCCTTCACCTGTCATGTCCGGTCCGGGCTTTGGGGATTTACCTCAGCCGTACTCAGGGCCTCAGGGCTACCGATCAGCTTTTTATCTGTTACGGTGGCTCTCGCGCTTGTAAGGCACTGTCGAAACAGCGCCTGTCCCATTGGTTGTGCGAGGGCATTGCCCTTTGCTACACGTTGGCTGGGCTGGCTCTCCCTGGGGGTGTCAGGGCGCACTCCACTCGTGGGGTGGCGGCCTCTGCCGCCCTGTTAGGAAGGGCCTCGGTGGAGGACATCTGTGCTGCAGCTTCATGGTCCTCACCGGGTCCCTTCGTAAGGTTTTACCTCATGGACATGACCGGGGGTTCTGTCTCCCAGGCGGTTCTGAGGTCTGGAACCTCTCCTGCTTCCCGTCTTTCGTTGGGGTAGCAGGGGTGTGTGGGTGTGGACCACAATGTGTTGTGTCACACGTGGTCCCGCCTGTGCTGTGCGTTTAGGAGGTTTCTAGTTCCCTCTTTTTCGCACTTGGGTGGAGTTGACTGCCGCCCCCTCTTCACTAGGAAGGAGGGGTGACGGGACTCCCCTCGCCCCCTGATGTGGGCTTTCGGGTCCTCAGGGGGTGCATTTGTCGGTCCTCGCGTCTGCTCTGTCCCCATATCTCGATGGCGAAGAGCAGGACGCGATTCGCCAGTACGACTATATAACGATGTTTTGTTGTTTTTTTGTCTCCCTCCTGTGTAACATATCTTTCTCTCAGGGTCTCAGTCCCAGCCGCAGCTGGTCAATCACCATCTCACTCCAGCAACAGCAACAGCAACAGCAACAGCAACAGCTGGGGCTCGTCAGCAATTAACTTTTCTCTCTCCCTTCATATATCCTTGTGTGTGCAGTGTTAGCCAGAGCTCTGTCGGTGTCTGTGGTGGTAACGATAGGTTATGTATATAACCTAGTTATATGAGTACTGGCTGAGCGTCCTGCTCTTAGCGCGCCCTGAGGTCCCTTGGGAAACTTTTCTGATGGAAACTGTTTTCCGAGGAAGGGCGAGTGGCGACCACGCCTAGTGCTTTATAGTACGTCACTAGGGCGGGCCTGGTCAGATGCTGGGTGCATTTGTTTATTCGTTTAATGAAGTACAGTAGGTACTGGAGATGAGGTACATCTCAATGGCGAAGAGCAGGACGCTCAGCCAGTACTCATATAACTAGGTTATATACATAACCTATCGTTACCACCACAGACACCGACAGAGCTCTGGCTAACACTGCACACACAAGGATATATGAAGGGAGAGAGAAAAGTTAATTGCTGACGAGCCCCAGCTGTTGCTGTTGCTGTTGCTGTTGCTGGAGTGAGATGGTGATTGACCAGCTGCGGCTGGGACTGAGACCCTGAGAGAAAGATATGTTACACAGGAGGGAGACAAAAAAACAACAAAACAACCTGCCTACATACATAACACATAATATACATAATTCCCTATACAATACAATATATTATACAAGGATACATACAAGGAAAATAATGATACAAGGACAGAGTCCGTAACAGGGGGTTTGGACATTTACGGTGGCCAGTTTTGAATTGCAGCCTCCCGTAGGTGCTCTTTAACACTTTCCCGGCCACTTGGATGCGTCTAATATCACTCTAGACGGCCAGCATATCAAAACAGACTTGCATAGTTCGTGAGGCTGTTTGTAGAGCTAAATCTATACTTTATAGTATTGCTATCTGTCCATTCTCATTGTCAATTGAGACCATAAACCGTCCCTTCAAAATGGCTTAAAGAAATAATTTTTTCATCAATACGTTCTCATTTTATAGCGTCTTGAATATAAGCATTATAAGGGATTTGGTCTAGTATATTTCCTGGAAGGCTGGATAAAGGGCTAATAGCTACTAACGTTATATCCAATGGCATTTCGGTTATACAGAAGCTACAGTTAAAACTCAAAGTGCATATGATCCGTACGATCCTCAACCATGAATGCATGAAAGGGGGGGGGGGGGGGGGGGGGCGGGGGACGTTGTTTCTGATTATTGATTACCAATAACCGTGTTCGCCTCAGTAGCCACATTCATTGATCGGCTGGTTGAGTATGATAACAAGGCCTGACCTAGCCTATACTTTAGCTAAGCTTGCTACCCTTATTATTTCGCCCCGGCGTTATCTGGGCCCATAACCTGTTGACAGAATCCGGCTATAGGGCGACAATAATGTGGTCCAGAGGCATGGTTTCTATCTTTAGCCTTTAACTGGCGTGGTTTATTTATTCACATGATATGAGCAGTAGCACATGAGTCCTCCTCTCTGTGAGAGGTAGGTGGGGGAGAGAGATAGAGTAGGAGGAGACATCTCTATTTATACTCGCCACCTGGTGGTGTCTGGAGTGGCTCCGCCTAGAGCGCCCTCTAGTGGAAACAGTTATATATATGCAGTTAGACAGTTACTAACAATCCTACCTAGAACCTCTGACCTCAACAGGTGAAATCAGTGTTGTAGTACTCGAGTCCAGGACTCAGACTCGAGTCCGAGTCCTGGACTTGAGCACTGATGACTCGGACTTGGACACTTGCATTGATTGCATTCGGACTCAGACTCAAACTTGTTCATTGATAAATGCAGTTATTATATATATTTTTTGTAATAGGCCCTAATCATTTGGCATTTGTTTGGCTATTGCAGGGGTGGCCAACCCGCGGCTCGCGAGCCGCATGCGGCTCTTTGCCCGTCAATGTGCGGCTCTTCCATCCATAAAAAAAAAAAAAAAAAAAAAAATTACCTTTTTTTTTTTTTACTTTTTTTTTTTTTTTTACTTTTTTTTTTTTTTTATGTCACTCATTCCACAAGGACGTAGAATAAACATTTACAATTTTTTTTTAAATGGTCCATTTGCATGTTCTTGGTATCTGAATCTAGGGACATATATGGATCAGTGTCAGAAATAGTGTGTCTGTTACTAGGCTTGAGTAAATTGTAATGAACCAAAGGAGAATATCAATTCTATTTAAAAAAAAATTATCTTTGACTGTAAATAACACCATGCTAAAATTGACCAGACCTGAAAAATCTAAGCAAATGAATAAAGGGAAGATGATTAAACAGAAGGTTTCGTAGATACAGTACTGAATTCTGCCATCTTTTTTATAATGTAAATTTCTCCACCATTTTTCATCATATTGCAACACCGTTTTTTGCAAGACGTTCACAGAAAGGTAGAGAAACTAACTGCGTTCTGTTTTATGGCAATAACGTTCAGGTTTGTGGGAGATAATCCCAAAAAATAAGAGAAATTAAAAAGTAAATCCAGAAGTCAGATGATTGACAGGGGCTGGTGTGAGCTGGGTAGGGTAGTTTTTCGAAATTTGAAAGCCCTGAGTCTCTTCCTTCAAAAGACTACACTCACTTCCTCCTGTCAATATGCGCCCGTTTCCGACTCAATGCCCTGAGATTTCTATAATCTTATATTTCACTAATAACAGTTAAAATAATTGGTAAACAAACATAATGCTGAAAATATACACTTTTACTGTATATCTCGGGCTTAAGAGGTTAACCCTGTGAGGCCAAAATTAAAAAGAAATTAGCAACTTCAGAGGCCAGAGGGTGGGACATATAAACACATTTACTATCAAATAGCATTGTGAGGCTGAACAACAGGACCAATTGACTATACATGTGCTTAAAGGGGAACTATCTTATAAATGGCTTTTTTCAGTGTTTACCATTGTTTCTTAGCTATGTGGACTTATATTAATAGGATATATGTCTCTAATTCTTCCAATTCTCCTCTCACAATATTCACCCTCACTGAACTGAGTCATCTGAAAATGTGCATATCTGTGATGTCAGAGATTTCTCAGCTGCATAATAATGTGGCAGTTGATGTGGCAGTTGGCACCAGGCCACACAGTGGTTGGAGCCCAGCCTCAAAACGGCTTAAGATCTTGAGGTAGAAAAATGCGGTTTTTAGTACTTGATTAGAAATACAAAACAATGCATTTTTTTGAAAAAAACCTAGGTGTTCCATAGACTCACAGGAATTGTGTAAAAGTGCCCAAATAGTGAAAGAAATAGTAAAATAGTTCCCCTTTAACATTTTTTAAATAAACATTATTTTTTTAAATGGCTAAAAGTGATTTTGTAATTTTGCAACCGTGGGTCTCACAGGGTACTTTTAACCCTGTGAGGCCCAAATAAAAAAGACATTAGCAACTTCAGAGGCCAGAGGGTGAGACCTATAAACACATGAAGGGTGCCGTGACTGAAAAAAAAGGTTGAGAAACGCTGGTATATGGTGTGGCTCTTTGTGGTACCACAGTAATTTTTTTGTGGCTCTTAGTCTCTGACTGGTTGGCCACCCCTGGGCTATTGTGTCACAAAGTAAATGAACTCCCTTTGAAATGGAGACCGCTGTGTCATTTATGTTATATACCTTATTTGTATGTCAGCTCAGACTCATTCAAGACCCTTGATGACTTGGACTCGGACTAGGGTAATGGAGACTTGAGACTCGACTCGGACTTGAGATTTGGTGACTCGACTACAACACTGGGTGAAATGAGGTGCAACAGCACCAGAGGCAAAGAGGGAATTGGCCACACACTACATGAATTGGGACTTGGTAGGGGGAGACGTGGTAGGGACACGGTAAGAAGGGGGGGAGAGTTGTGGGGACACGGCAGTCCTTGCAATTCAAATAGAATTACTTAAAGTAATAGTTCAGATTTTTGGAATCCTAGCTCTATTCCATAATCACCCACATGATGGTGTCGATCGGTAGAGTCCTTTCTCAATCAACGCTGTTCCTCATACTAGTGCCAGATAGTTAGCCATTAAACCAATGCAACACTCCTGTCTCTACAAATCAAATCAAATCAAATCAAATCAAATCAAATCAAATCAAATCAAATCAAATGTATTTGTATAGCCCGAGATCACATGGAATAGCCCCCGTGGGCTGTACAAGTCTTAGATCGAAATAGAATAGATAGATCGAATAGAACAAAAAACCACCATAAAATCCAAATATGTGACACTCCCAGACTTTCCCCAATGAAGATAAGGAACGACTCACTAAAAACCTAGCAATAGGTAATTGGTATGAATGTATATATATACATGTAATGAAACACACATACACGGTAGCAGTAGTATCTAAGGCAGGGGTTCCCAAAGTCAGGTCAGGTTGCGAGTCGCCAGATGATTTCCAAAAATAAAAATAAAAAAGATTTCCAAAAATATATATATATATATATATTTTTTATGCAGTCATGTCATCACAGACACTGGCATTTAAAGGGTACAAATAAAACAATTCCTGCACCAGAATGCAGGAAATGAAGTCTTTGCAACACAAAATGTCCTGGTGGGGGACCCCCCGCTTAAAAAGTGGCCTGACTGGGGCTATATTTCGCACTATATTTCCTGGCCTGAATGATTTCCCCAGTCTGGCCCTGGTTAAAAGCCTCCAATGCTTATTAGTGTGTGTGCGTATGAACGTTTGCATGTTTCAACCATACATTTCCATTTATATATATTTTTTTTAATAATTTAATTTTTTTTATAATTTTTTTTATACCTCCTATAATAGTGGGGGTCGCGGCTCTCTGGCACTGTTATTTCGGGGGTCGCGGCCTGAAAACTTTGGGAACCCCTGATCTAAGGTACATGAGAACATTAAAATAAATAGAGCTAGGATACATATAAATAGTAATACACATAAATACAAGCTGACTGAGGCTGTGGGCCAGTGTTCAGTGAGCCTCAGTCATTCATTTTACTAGATTGCTATGAACACATTTCAATGACCTGATGACTAATTAACCTCCATGTATTTCAAAACTACAGCGATGAAAAACAAGTCAGTAATTCCAAAGGTGTATTCTGCTTGTTGTTTTGACTATTTGGGTTCTTTTGGCATTTTATGTCAATGTCATGCTTTTTTTTTAAACATTTTTATAGCCAATAAGTTTTAACATTGAAGTGAACTCCTGCACCTGTACCTCACTTTGCATCAAACTTGACAAATATGGCAGTGAGGTGAATAAGCTAAACAACTTTGCATTGGTTTGTGGCTAACTAGCTGGAGCTAGTATGATAAATAATAATAATAATAATAATAATAATAATAATAATAATAATAATAATAATAATAATAATAATAATAATAATAATAATAATAATAATAATAATAATAATAATAATAATAATAATAATAATAATAATAATAATAATAATAATAATAATAATAATAATAATAATAATAATAATAATAATAATAATAATAATAATAATAATAATAATAATAATAATAATAATAATAATAATAATAATAATAATAATAATAAACTTTATTTGTATAGCACCTTTCATACAGACATTGCAGCTAAAAGTGCTTCACAACAGAAAAAGACAGGCATAAAATGTGCACACAAAGTGCAGACATATAAAATCACAGTTTTTCACATTAGGATCTAACATCCCAATAGGCCACCTTGTTTATGGTTTGATTAAGTTTTAAATAGACAATAATAAAAAGAGTAAAATAGAATAGACAGAGTAATAGTGCAATAGTGAAGTGCAATGAAAATAGTAGAATAGAATAGACAAGTTCAAGTTTCAAGTTTCTTTAATAGTTGTCATACAGAAGTACAGAATACTTTTATACAAAATGCTTCTTACTGTTACGCTCCAGAGACTGTAAAATGATGCAACAGTTCAGTGCAATAAAATTGTTCTGGATTACTGTTTAACAGTTTAAAGTTGTCTTTACCTTCCCTGTTTGGTATCCACAGTTTAAAACCTGACAGTCTTCCCTCCTGTTTGATACCCACTTTGACCCTTCGAACCTCCCTCTCAGGGCGCAGTTCCCTGTTTGGTATCCACATGTATTTATTGCTCCCATCTCTGTCTATTGCAGACACGGGAGCTTTCTAACCCCTGTCCCTGAGTGGATGTCTCGAGTGATAGTGTGTTGATATACAGGTATACAGCCAGCCCTGGTCCTGCCCCCGTTGGGCCTGTCAAGGTGGTTTGATCTTCTCTGCGCTGCCCTTGTGCTGCGGCACGGTGGTGTAGTCGAGCGGCACGGTGGTGTAGTGGTTAACACTGTCGCCTCACAGCAAGAAGGTCCTAGGTTCGATTCCCGCTTGGGGACCAGGTTTCCGCGTTGCCAGGTACCCAGGTGGGGTATCTCCCAGGCCCTTCTGTGTGGCGTTTGCATGTTCTCCCCGTGCTCGCAAGGGTTCCCCCCCGATAAGAGAAACCCAATGGAAAAACATGCACAACAGATGGCTGATGCTGTCACGTCACAGACGAACGACGGGCAGGAGCACTTGGATTGGTCCCCGGGCGCGGTACCTCGCCGACACCCTATCTGCTCCCGGCTGCCCTTGGGGGGAAGGACGACGGGATGGGTCAAGCGCAGAGCTCAATCGCATCGGCGACCCTAAAAAAAACAGTGCATGTGTGTGTGTGTGTTCCTGTGTGTGTGTGCCGCCCATCACTGCATGACGTTACATGCCGAATAAAGACTTCTGAGTTAAGTCGTGCATTATTATTATTATTATTATCGATGTGGCCAACAGCGTCGACTGCAGTGGCTGTTCTACCTCAAACTGGATCTGACTACCACAGGCGTGATGGATCTGCTCTCTACAGTACATGGTCCTCAGTTGACCAGCGTCTAACCATGCCCGCTCTACTTCAACTGGATCTGAGTGGTGCTCCTGCCCCCTGGGGAATGTGACTTTGAGCTCCGAGCCTTGACCTTTAGCCTTCATCTTATTTGTATACCAGCGCTCGTATTCCTATGCTTTTTTGTTCGTAGCTCTCTTTTATTTTAAAATATTCTTATGTACTTTAGATACTATTGCTATCATGTATGTACAGGTATATATATATATGTGTTTCATTACATGTATACATACATACTGTACCAATTATTCACTTGTTCTATTCTCCATCCATCTATCATCCATAGCAACACTATTATCACATGATGATCCTGATGGGGGATCCCTGGAGCCCATCTGAGGTCTCTCTCCTCCACGCCGCCTGTGGTGCTTTCCCCCCTATTGCTAGGTTTTAGTGAGTCGTTCTTTATCTTCATTGGGGAAAGTCTGGTAGTGTTGCATAATGTGGATTTTATGGTGGTTTTTGTTCTGGATCTATTGTGATGTTTCTTCTTGACCTGTAAAGCCCACACGGGGCAATTCCATGTGACTTCTGGGCTCTACACATTTGATTTGATTCAGATGGACTAAAAATTACACCTGTGGACACCTGTATCTACTTTCTTTTTTAGGAAATAAACTTGTGTGCACACATTGTGTATACATGGCATACTTATATGGTCGCAAAAAGGAGGTAGGGACCGCACTCGGAATATCGTTGTTTTTATTTTCAAGTTGTTATAGCGCACAAAACGTTTTCAGCCATCCGGCCTTCATCAGTGTGCTGAGGCCGGATGGCTGAAAACGTTTTGTGCGCTATAACAACTTGAAAATAAAAACAACGATATTCCGAGTGCGGTCCCTACCTCCTTTTTGCAACTTAATTAATGTTGGACTACGCACCTGTCTGAGCGCAGTGGTTACCCCCTTTTTCTACTTATATGGTCAGACACACTGTTGTGCAACAATCTGCATGTATGCATACACACAGGTAAGTAGACAAGGACACACACACACTTCCACAAAATCCCTAATGGTCCCTTCATGACCTATAGTCTACTACTCTCATCTCCCATATTTTCTGACCAGTGCATCGATTTTTTGATTATTTGGCATGTTGTTGCATAGTCTGGTAGTACTAGTACTGGGCCAATAGTAGTCACTCGTCATAAATGTATAGTTATTGATAGAGACATGCCTAATATATCCTGAATTGGTGGTGGTTTCTCCCGCGTTCCAGTACCGAATTTGTCCACTGCGGGGTGGCCGTTTCCCAACCTGGCTCCTGTGCTCCATTGGGCAGGCATTACCTCAGACAGTGGGGGACTGGGAGGGAGCGACAAGACCGAAGGAGAGAGGAGCTAAACAGGTGGTCTGAAGCACACACGTACACACAACAATGTCGTCCCGCGGGGGAAAGCCCAAACATCTATAGCGGTTCGTCTCTTTAAAGGATACTACAACAGGGACCCGAAAAAACCAAAGACAATCCATGTTCCTGCAGCCTATCCAACTTATCCAAGGGAGCTCTCTTCCTCGGCTGTACTCCGAATCTGGACAAGAGATCGCTCGGATACTAAAAAGACATGAAAGTGACTGTGTGTTTTGGGAGGACTAGGGTGGTCGTGCCGTGCGGAGATGGAAATATTAAAGTGCACACGCTCATCCTGCAAGCTGCCATGAGATACAAGAAGGCGATCGCCAAGGTAAGTCGTTGTTGTCACTTTGGATCCTGTGCCGCGTTTGTTCCAGGCGCGACGCTGCGCACTATGTCGCGATATGGCGCAAACCCGAAACCAATGCAAAGGTTGGCTTTTTTGTGTTTTGCATAATAATCCCACCGACAACTGGACACACACATCATAGTGTGAATGGTCGTGTGTGTTGCTATCTAAAATCAAAGAGCACCGTCATTCTGGTCCTGTGTTTGTAAAACCCTCAACTTCCTTTGGGACTGTTGTTGGGGACAAACGTGCAGAGGCTTGGGTCGCTGCAGGATTCAACTTCAAAACACAACTCTAGCCGCACTTCTTTAAGTATTCGTTTACATAAGCAGGCATATACGCGCATATTAACCTTGTTATATGATGTATTGATGATGCTCCTGGAAGTTGCACACGCTGAGATAAGCTGAGTAGCATTAGTTAGCAGCAAGTCTCAGCCAGGAGGGGGGCTGCTTTCTAGGTGTTTTAAAAGGGGCTTCAAGTCTAACCAGTCTAGTCAATTACCCAGCACGGAAACAGGAAGCATTTTTATCACTTGAGTCTAGTCTGTTAAGCATTCGAAGATATATTTGCTGTACAGCTGCATCAAAGTTTCTTTGTCCCACTTAATGAGCTTATTATGGTGGCTAGGGTAGTTAGCCAAGAGGCTGTAGCATGCGAGGCTATCAGTTAAGGGGAATGCAAAGATCTAATCATTGAGTATTGGGGGAAAAAAACGGAAAACTGAATGATGCAGCAGCGTGGGCCTTGTTGTGGATACTTGTTTGAAACGTTTGGTCCTCCAGTCGCGTAGTTTGTCCACAAATACCGCAAAAGACGCTTTAGCTGCAGGCTTCTTGAGCAGGTCACACACAGGCCCTGGAGGATAGAAGGGGAAACTGCAGCTCAGAATTACAGCTGATTGTTGTAGCCCATTTCGGGGCTGCCATAACAAGACACATTATACAAATACCACTTAGATACGTGTAAACAAGATAAGATACCAAGAGCAATCTTTTTTTCCACATTGACTTTTAATGCACTCATATTTGATCTAGTCTTGTATAGATAATGATGAATTGAAAATGGGGGACCCTGATGTAAACAAGACTAAAGTCTTTCTCTGGTCTGCATCCCCTTAACAATTGTATGTATTGAGCTGTACTGTACTGTACCCATTCTGCAATCTGTTAATAAACTTTTCAATCAATCAATCAATCAATCAATCAATCAATAATATCTATAGATATCTTACTTATAAGTCACTGGGTGGTGCACACTAGGACAATGTGTGGAGTCCTGTTGTGATCCTGTTTACTGATGTTTTAGACGTATGTGTGGTGGAGGCTTAAGTAGGTAGTGGTCAGGGCCGCCTCAGGGGGTGTGCGAGCAGTGCGGTCGCACAGGGCCTCGCGGGAAGGGGGGCCTCGCAAAAAAAAAATAAAAAAAAAATAAAAAAAAAATATTTTTTATTTATTTTTTTTATTATTTTTTATTATTTTTTTTTATTTTTTTTTTATTTTTTTGCGAGGCCCCCCTTCCCGCGAGGCCCTTTTTCATCACAGACCTAAAATCTAGTTTTGCTTATATGCTTATATATTTCACATTAGACACGTTTGTAGAATGTGTCTGACTTCCTGGCTCTGCAGACTGCAGTTTTCCGGTTTCTGCGGATTTGCTGCTCTACAGATTTTATGATAGTGTTTCCGGCCCGTCCGCCGACCGCCGTAATACCAAATAGAAGAAGAAGACACACGAGGTAGATAATTCAGCGCTATTCAGGAGCGAGGCGAGTGGATGTTTTTTCAAAAGAAGGAGAAGAGAACTTGTGAGCAGATAAATCTGTTAGGCAGCAATATGCCGAAAGGTGTCCAGTCTGCCGGAAAGTACTCGAAGAAGAAGAAGAAGAAGAAGAATTACACCGTGGGCCAAGTCTCCTTCCAACTTCATCATTGGCGCCGGCCGCGCCGCATTCATTGATACTGCGTTATGTGAGTCAACCTATGATTAAATACCCGCCGTGGACCTGTCCTGACCTATCTATCTTTCTCTCTTTCTGGAGCCAAACTGGTCGACACTAGCTAATATATAGTACTAGTAGCTAACTGTGTGTGCCTGCTGAGAGCACCTGGCTGTATGTAGACAGTAGCCGCATAGCTTGTTAGCTGTTAGCTAACGCAGAAGCAAGCTATGCGGCTACTACATGCAGCCAGGTGCCTGATTGAGCTAACTGTTAGCCAGTTAGCTGTTTAGCGTCAGCTGGGAACGTTCGTTTGATGCTATCAGTTAGCCTTGAGAATAGCAGGCCCTGGCACTCTGACTACGACATCATCTTTGACAGAAGATGTAGTCGGGCCTGCACCATGACAAGGCTCTGGCCATGGCTTTGTCCCGCCAGCGAGAGGCCTTTCGTCAACGTGGAGACCTTGCGGCCTTTCGCCCTGCGTTCATCGTGCAGGTAACTTGGATTAATGAAAATGTCATGATGACATTACCCCACTCTTCCTTCCTTCCCCTCCCGAATGTTTTGTTAATAACGATGTTTTTTTCCAGGCAAAACATATGCTACTTCACAACATTTGGAGATACGACATGTGCTGTGTGTGAATGGTCGTTTGTGTAGCTTGGGTAGCGTTGGGCCGTTGGCCAAAGCTGTGTGTCACGTGGCCTGGTGTCACAGTACCTGGCTAGCCTATTTAGCTGATGTCGGCCATTGGCTCCTTGCTGCTTTGGTTTCTCTGGTATAGACGCTCTTCTTGTTGGATTGTTGATCTTTGTCCTTTTGAATCTCTCATACATGCTATAGTCTCTCTCTAACACACACACACATGACAAACACACATGTTCTCTCTCTCTCTCTCTCTCTTTCTAACACACACAGTCTGCCTATGGCGGCCTTTCTCGATGGCTAGGCTGTGCTCAAGGATCTTCAGTCACAGTGCTCAGGTATTCTGCCACTGTGTACTCTCTGTTTAGGGCCAAATAGCATTTCAATTTCTTTCCAATGTGTCTCTCTCTCTCTCTCTCTCTCTCTCTGTACACTGTATATTGACTGTAGAACGGGAGCTCTCTCTCGCTCTCTCTTTTGCTATATGTTTTGCTGTATCATGCCCCGCCTCGGGCAGCGCTATTATTTAAGAATATGTTGACTGTATAAAAAAAAAAAAAAAAAAAAAAAATATATATATATATATATAATTTTTTTTTTTTTTTTTTTTTACCTTTGGGGGGGGGGGGGGGGGGGGGCCTCGCGTTAAATCTCGCACAGGGCCTCGCATTTCTCCCAGGCGGCCCTGGTAGTGGTACTATGAATAAATAATGCAGTTGGCACTGTCATGTGCCAACTTCAAGGCAGTCTCTTTTGTTTTAATGATCATTCATAACCTAGTTGACATGGCACATCTCTTTCTGAATTATTCAGTGCAGATCACACAGTGGCGTGCCACTAAAGCACATCCCTATACTCCCCTGAAGTGGTGCGGTGGGTAGGAGAACAAGTGTCATAAATACCCTCTCTCCCATCTTCACTCAACTTGATAGAATAGAGATACTTTAATCATCCCGAGGGAAATTTGGCTGGCTCGGGAGGTAGAGCAGTCGTCTGGCAATCCGGAGGTTCCCGGTTCGATTCCCGGGCAGCGTGTCGATGTGTCCTTGAGCAAGACACTTAACCCCTAATTGCTCCCGATGAGCAGGTTGGCACCTTGCATCGTTGCCGCCGTCGGTGTGTGAATGTGTGAGTGAATGGGTCAAAAAAAAGTTGAGTAACTAATTGTAAAGCGCTTTGGATAAAAACGCTATATAAAAAAAGCAGCCATTTAGGTTTGGCCAGGGTTCCCTCTTCTTTGTCTTCATGTGGGGACGACGACAGTGGCTCGGGAGGTAGAGCAGTCGTCTGGTAATCTGGAGGTTCCCGGTTCAATTCCCGCTCCTGGCCAGTGTGTCGAGGTGTCTTTGAGCAAGACACTTAACCCCTAACTGCTCCCGATGAGCAGGTTGGCTCCTTGCATGGTCGCCTCCGCTGTCGGTGTGTGAATGTGTGAGTGAATGGGTAAAAATGTGAGGAACAAATTGTAAAGCGCTTTGGATAAAAGTGCTATATAAAATGCACCATTTACTCCCCTGAAGTGGTGCGGTGGGTAGGAGAACGAGTGTCAGAAATACCCTGCAGAAATACCCTCTCTCCCATCTTCACTCAACTTGATTGACCAGGGTTCACTCAACTTGATTGACCAGGGTTCCCTCTTCTTTGTCTTCATGCAAAGGCATTTTCTGTCTTTCTAGTCTTTTTTGGAGGAAAAACAGCAGTTCAGAGTTCATACCCGTGCCAAGTAGGCTAAATGCTCAAAGTATCAATTTAACTTCAGTCTGCATGTCTTTCTCTCGCACTTTACTATGAATTGACTGCATTTATCCAAAGCGCTTTACAACTTATGCGTCACATTCACACATTTACACACACATTTACTCACACATTCACACACCAACGGTGGAGGCAACCATGCAAGGTGTCAACCTGCTCATCGGGCGCAGTTAGGGGTTAAAACGAAGTGTCTTATTCAAGGACACTTCGACACGCTGCCGGGAGGAGCCGGAATCAAACCGGGAACCTTTTGATTACCAGACAACCGTTATACCTGCTGATCCACTGTCGCCCCTCCTATCAGGTCCAACTCTAATGTCTCGTGTGGGTCAGTATGTAGTAGTGTAACGCCAGTGTTTCCCACAGGATTTTCAGAGACTATGGGGGGTGAACCTCCAACCCTCTAGGGGGGTCCGGGGGCATGCCCCCCCCCCCTTTTTTTCTTTTTACATTTTAAAGTTAAATGCATCAATCTGGTGCACTTTGAGAGCAAAATAAAGAGGCTAGATCTATGATGAACTTTGTGCTCAAAACACAAAATCGACTAGACTAGTGCTTCCCAATCCTCTCCTCGAAGCACCCCAGCCGTTCAATGTATTTGTTAAATTCCACCACCAGCACACCTGATTCAACTTAACTAGCCCTTTATTAGTTGAATCAAGGTGTGCTGGTGGTGGAATTTAACAAATACATGGAACGGCTGGGGTGTCTCGAGGAGAGGTTTGGGAACCACTGGACTAGAGCATACATAATAATAATAATTAATAATAATAATGCAGGACCTGCTCAGAGGTCTTTAATTGGCATTGGCTATTATCCACAACACACACACACCGGAACACACACGCATGCATTGTCTGTAGGATCGCTGATGCGATTCGTCTCTGCGATTAACCCATCCCGTCGTCCTTCCCCCCAAGGGCAGCCGGGAGCAGACAGGCGTCAACGTGAGCCGCGCCAGGGGACCAATCCAAGTGCTCCTGTCCGTCTTTGTCAAGGACGCCACAGCGTTAGCGATCTGTTGTTGTGCATGTTTTTCCATTGGGTTTATCTTATCGGGGGGGAAACCCTTGCGAGCACGGGGAGAACATGCAAACTCCACACAGAAAGGCCTGGGAGATACCCCACCTGGGTACCTGGCATCATGGAAACCTGGTCCCCAAGCGGGAATCGAACCCTGGACCTTCTTGCTGTGAGGCGACAGTGTTAACCACTACACCACCGTGCCGCTACCGATACATTTGAGCCATCAAAGAAATTAAGCAAAAGTGGTTACCTGTGTTGAACTGGTTTATTTTTTAGAAAATAAAAAAATATAGTGGATTATTATTACCACTACTACCACTGCCAATACTACTGATACATCCCTATTGGCAAACTTTATATTTCAAAAAATATATAGTAAAAAAAATGTGTGTTCATTATACAACTGTGGCGGGACTAATTAGACTGTGGCGGGCCGCAGTCTAGGTCATTAATGGGAAACCCTGAAAGCTGTTGTGAAACATTTCTGCAAAGTCGTTTTCTGCACCAAGACAAACGTCTGGTTCGTTTACTATCCTCAGTGAATGAAGTATTTCTGAACTGGGTAACTGAACTTAATTGAATTGATATGAATGCAGTTGGTGAGAAACTGGGATAATATTAATACCTTACACACACTAAGCGAAATGACACAAGGTTATTGGGGGGTGCAGCCCAAAACTGACTTACTTCTTCTCTTGAATGCTGAGAGGGAATTGTGCCTCTGTGGTGGAAATGAGGCTGCAAATCAAACACTCATTATGTATACGTCACGCTTTGAAGTGAAAACCCAGAGCTGCTTGTGAACTTATCACCCACAACAACAAAACACCCTTGTCGTTTAGCCCTTCGGTTCCTTCATTTATTGCTCCCCCACCCAGCCCATTTTTCATCCGAGCGGCACTTGTTGGGCATTTTTATGTTAAGTGAGCGTGTCAGGGAGCATTTTTGTTCACGGATGTTGACGATCGCAGTTTCTTAGTTCAACCCAGTCTTAATAGGGGTCCAAATTTAGTTTGGGTGTTCCTTGTGCTGGTCCGGAGTATATGTACCCTCTGGTAACCCCCCCCCCCCCTGTCATTAGAGTGGAATGCATCCTGCAGAGTGATACAGATGGAACAAACACCAGGGCCTTGAGTCGACTCATAACTCTGGAATTGGAGAGATGAGGATAGTAGCAAGGAGAAAGGCATGGATGACATGGAAAGAGCTGAAAGTCTTAAAGGGTACAGTGGAGTGAGCAGGATGACATGGAAAGAGCTGGCGTCTAAATGGGTTAAAGGAACAGTGGAGTGAGCAGGATGACATGGAAAGAGCTGGCGTCTAAATGGGTTAAAGGAACAGTGGAGTGAGCAGGATGACATGGAAAGAGCTGGCGTCTAAATGGGTTAAAGGAACAGTGGAGTGAGCAGGATGACATGGAAAGAGCTGGCGTCTAAATGGGTTAAAGGAACAGTGGAGTGAGCAGGATGACATGGAAAGAGCTGGCGTCTAAATGGGTTAAAGGAACAGTGGAGTGGGCAGGATGACTTAGAAAGAGCTGAAAGTGTTAAAGGAACAGTGGAGTGGGCAGGATGACATGGAAAGAGCTGAAAGTGTTAAAGGAACAGTGGAGTGGGCAGGGTGACTTAGAAAGAGCTGAAAGTGTTAAAGGAACAGTGGAGTGGGCAGGATGACTTAGAAAGAACTGAAAGTGTTAAAGGAACAGTGGAGTGGGCAGGATGATATGGAAAGAGCTGAAAGTGTTAAAGGAACAGTGGAGTGGGCAGGATGACTTGGAAAGAGCTGGAAGTGTTAAAGGAACAGTGGAGTGGGAATACTGACCTAGAAAGAGCTGGAAGTCTTAAAGGGAACGAATGCATGATGCGGCTTGGTCTCCAGTGCAACTGTTCACTTCCACCGATCCTGGGGAGGGGGTATGGTGTCCTCATACATGATCTTAGTATGCTAGGCTATGATCAGAGTATGGCTTCTGAAATGACTAGGGATGGGAATTGATAGGATTTTATCGATACGATTCCATTATCGATTCTGCTTATCGATTCGATTCTTTATCGATTCTCTTATCGATACCTGATCAATTTATAATTTAAATAAATAAATTGGAAATGCAACAGAACTAAGCTGGTTAGAATAACAACATGCAACTTGACATTTCTGATTGTCATTTATTGTTGAGCCCCCATGTCAGGGGCGACAGTGGCTCGGGAGGTAGAGCAGTCGTCTGGCAATCCGGAGGTTCCCGGTTCGATTCCCGCTCCTCCCGGGCAGCGTGTCGATGTGTCCTTGAGCAAGACACTTAACCCCTAACTGCTCCCGATGAGCAGGTTGGCACCTTGCATGGTTGCCTCCGCCGTCGTTGTGTGAGTGATTGGGTAAAATGTAAGGAACAAATTGTAAAGCGCTTTGGATAAAAGCGCTATATAAAAAAGCAGCCATTTACCATGTCAGAAAAATACAAAAACTGTAAAAAATTAAACATTAACTATAGCCTACCTACACACTTAAATAAAATAATGTATTTGAGATTCTCTTAAAATGTATTTATTTTTTTATTCTTAAACTAATTTAATCTATTGAATAACAGGTCGTTATTCCTCTGACTTCTGTCTCACACACACACACACACACACACGCACACACACAGAGCTCCCTCCCCGGGCCCCTGTCCTGTAAGGTATTGGCTTGTGTTGCTACGGACACATTTGTATGTTGCACCATGGTACTTCCTGTCTGACAGACTCAGAGTAGAGACTTAGTAAACAAACACTCCGGCTCTTATTATATGTGAACTAAAGAGTACAAGGTTTACACAACAGTCCCCACCCGCTGTTTTATTGTATTTGTACCTGTACTATCCGCTGTCAGCTGTTTATCTCTCTTTGTGAGCTTGATTAAATAGCGTTAGCTCACGTTAGCTAGCGATAGCTCCGCGGCTAATTTTAGCTCACCCTAAACTAAATCAATGACTAGGTTCTAAAGCATTCAAGTAGTTTTCACTGCACATAGAAGTAGCCAAACAGCTGGAGCATTTCGGGAGCATATTACCAAAACCCAGGCAATTTCGAGCCCTTAATGAATCAAATAGAGTCTGCCATGGCTACATGCTAACGCTAACATTATTGCGCAACTAGGAAAAACCTGGCATCGATAAGGGAATCGAAAGTCACGGGAGCCACACGGTTCCAGGCATCGGCCAATTAGGAACCGGTTCCCAACCGGAACCGGTTTTCGATTCCCATCCCTAGAAATGACGGCCCCTGAATGAAAAACGGTATGGTAATTGTATGTTCTGAAGTGACATACGGAGACAACATATTGTGGCTGCTTCCTTTGGCTCCTCCTCCTTTGGCTGTTCCTCCTAACGCTGTTCCTCCTAACGCTCGCAAGGTTCCCGTGGGACTTCGGGTGTAACACTAGGCAGCAGACGAGGCCCGTTCACCTCTCGCCACTCGGGGCTCCTCCGGAAGATCCAGGTCTATTGTGTGGATTTTTGAAGCAGGCAGACGCAGCATGTCTTTGACCTCGTCGTGAACAATGGCAACAGGTGTCTGCTACTGCAAGCTTGTGACATCCTTTGTTGTGCTCGAACCAAAGGGAAAATCCACCCTAAAACAGACCCTACTAGATCCCACTAGTTGGCCACAAATCAATGCAAAGTCATTGGCTAAAGCACCATTTAGCTGACTGAGGACAATTTAAATCTACTCCATAGTAGGACTGCAACAACTAATCAACACCTAATCGATTTATAAAAATAGTTGGCAACTTCATTTTTGTTTTATATTTTTCTTTATTATTATTTACGGTCAGCTCCTTTCAAACTGGAGATTTAAGCAGTTAAAGGCCAACTTGCAGGTTGTATTTTTGTTCAATAAACAATGTGACTAGGCCAACGCTGACTTTCATGAAGAGGCAAAAAAACGTATCGAAATTGACCCAGTTTTAGCGTTTTTATCAAACATTTTGTCGACCAAACCACAACCTCCATGCACATGCATATTTTAATCCATGTTTCATAGCGTGCGTGTGTCATCTTAATGATGACGTCACATCAGGTGCAGGGCAGCAGGGGGCGCTGAGAATCACAGCAGGTAGTGGCAGGAAGCAGAGAGCCTTCTTGTTACTACTAGCCGAGGAGCTAGTCTCTGTTTCACCTAACACTATTGCTCCGTGATCATAGCCATTCATCTCTAAAGCTAACCACTATTTGTAAAAGCCACAACCACGTTACCATAATTGCAATAATGTAAATCATTGTGTCGTTGTACATATTGTGTTTATAATGTTAGTAGCTAAGTTAGCTAGCTTGGTAGCCAGTAGGGCGGTAGCCAGTAGGGCTGTCCCCGACTAAGGATTTGGATGGTCGACTAGGATTGGCCAAAATTTGCTGTTAGTCGACTATTGGTCGACTTGAAAAAAAAAAAAAGGTAATATTTTAAAACTTTATTTTTATTTTATTTTTTATTTTTTATCATTCCATTTGGGCTGTGGGGGGTGCTTAATGTCTGAAGGAGTCGACTGAAGGCTTCTTGGAAATTGGTCCACTGATGGATACGTAAGGGATAATGTATCATTGTCGCAAAATAATTGACCGACACAGAGTTTAAAATACCGAGCCGCCTCGGCGAGGTGTTTTAAACGTCAGTGAAGGTCAATTATTTTGCGACAATGATCGAGTATAGCTATACATTATCCCGCTTATTACCTGGCTAACTTACTAACAATATACCTAATTCATTTTACATCGACTCGCAACAGTAACACTGGTTCTGGCTCCGCTGAGTGCTCGTCGCTCCGCCCCCCAGCAGCTTCCCCGGCAGCCGGCAGTTTGCACTGATGTCAGTGGGCTTGATTGCGAACAGCTGCGCACAGCGGTCATTATTGTGGGCTTGATTGCGAACAGCTGCGCACAGCGGTCATTATTGTCCCACAGCGGTCATTATTGTCTGATAACTGACCTCTGACGCGCGCTATTGACCAATCACAAGCAAGCATTTCGGCGAATGTGAAAACGCCATGTAATAAATCTTGATATTTGTCTAGTCTAGTGTGTTCATTAGATGGGTGAAATCCTCTTTCAGTGCCTCTGTGCCTGTTTTCGTAGGCAGTTAGCCTCTGGTATGCGTGCCATTAGCGTTAGCCACACTTCTAGGCCTCTTTTCTTTTGGAAAAAATAATAAAAGAAAAAAATAATAATAATATTAATATTTTTTATTTATTTTTATATTTGACTAAGAGGTTGGCCAGTCCACTACGGCTCCTTTCGACTAATTGATTAATAGGGGTCAGCCCTAGTAGCCAGCATTCTCGAAATTCCTAACATGGCCCGATTTAAAATCGTTCTCTCCTCTTTGTATACCGTTGTCCTCACAAGTATTCTGCCAGGGAACTTATGGACACGACAATAGTAGTAGTTATAAGGTGTTTGAGCTTGTAACGAGTAATGGCTATCGTGGTAGCCCCTTTCGTGACTGTGATGCACCTAGTGCTATCCGAGGGGGCTACTATCGTATCAACATGCCGCGACGTGTAGCTTGCTAGCCGGCATGACACGACACGTGTGCAGTGCTTTGCCCCACAGGTCTGAGAAGAGGACCTGCACAGACCTGCACATTTTACCCGTTCCCAAAACTCTTTTACATGCACGACAGTAGACATAATGCTAATGTTAGTGGGGTAACGTTAGCCAGAGCCATATAGCCAGCTTGATACTATGACCCGGGGATAAGGCGACAGCCCACAGACCAGTAGCGCTGCTGTACTGAACAACAGGCTGCCTAGTGGTACATGTAGTTCTTTTCTTTACGACATTAAAAACCTTATAACTACCTTGTTTCAACCAGTTGTAGCTGGTCCATCAAAGTCTCCGACGATTAAACCCATTTGCGTTAGCGGTGCACCGATGTATCGGTCGGGTATCGGTATCGGCCGATAAGTGCCTTGTTGACTGCAATCGGCAATCGGCCTATCGGCCGATAAGCTCGAATGTGCCGATGGCAGTAGCCGATAAATATCCATCAATTTGTGTAGCGACAAAAGACAAAAAAAAAGTTCACTCGCGACCTCCACAACGGTCCCCAGTCCCCCACACACACACACACACACACAAGCTACTGCATCAAAGTTACTACTTATGATTAACAAGGCATTCGTTTTGTGGCATTAACGTTATATAGTTAGTGTTACACATTCAATAACATCAGCATATTATTTACCCGAACGTAGCAAGCCCGCGTTCATACTAGCTCAGTTCCTTCCGTTGTTCATAGAGCCCTGAGTTTTACCCATTCTGCAATCTGTTAATAAAGTTTTCAATCAGACACATGTATAGAAAGGCTTTGTTTTATTATAACAATCGTTGCAGTAAAATCATTATGCCTCATTTAAGTCATCCTGCGGAGCTAAAAGCTAAACGTCGGCCGCGCCGCGCGCCGTTGTTGTTCTAGAAAACCTCTCTCGTCAAAATCAATGGCGGACAAAAGCAGAAGTAAAAACTAGTATCTAGCTGCAGCCCTGCAGAACATACTGGGAGAGAGATAGTGCTATTTCATGATGTTTCCTTTTTTTAAGTAAGTAAAGAGGCCTATGTTCATATCGGTGAGCACAATTTGTAACACAAATATACAGTAGTTTCATTAAAAAAAAGAAAAAATATTACAAAAAAAAAAGAATATTACCACAAAAAAATTAAAAAAAAAATTTTGCCACAAATATCGGTATCGGTATCGGCCAATTGTGTTAGTTGAACAATCAGTATCGGTGGCAAATTTTCATATCGGTGCATCCCTCTTGTAAGGCGTCCATTTGGATCAAGGAAATAGCTTTCTGCACTCGTCAAACTCCATTGTAGTGGATCAGAAGTAGGGAAAGTTACCTGGAGTGACTTCACGGCCCTGCTAGCGTCTGATAAGCTTTTAGATTTGCTCCGTGCATGTTATTCGTGCGTGGACCTTTCTAACCCTTTCTGAGTGGCATTTCCGGCGTCAAATGGAAAAAAAGAAATAATGAAATTAGATACCAATGATGTAAACTACCCATAACTGAAGAGTAGGGTTTAACCTGCAAGTTGGCCTTTAACACTTTCAGCGCCACGCCTGGTTTTCCGTTTTACCGCTTGAATGCCACCATCGGCGCCAATGTTAACGTTAATATCGCCTAATCTATGTTTTAAATTATGGCTATGTGTCTAATCTGCCCATTGCATTATCAAAGACTATTTTCCAGTCAGTGCTGTGAAGGCAGATTGTTTTTTTATCGCGTCGTTGCCGTTTCAGAGCAGTTAGAAAAGCCCCCGTTTTGATATAAAAAACAGCTCATTCTGGAGCATTCTATGAAAATCGTCTTTTAGTGGAATATTCCACAACGTTGATATTCGTCTGCCTTTTTATGAATCGTTTTCAAATAAACGCTAGATGATCAATATTATACGTGCACGCACGCACATTACGGCCGCGCACTGATAATCGCTCCGTTGATTTCCTCACGGACTTTTACAGTGAAACCGAAAGAAGACATTTCACAAAACAGCTTATAACTTCATCAAACTTACTCTGATTATCCTACCACTGATAACATAGAGTCCTTACCTGACATCAGATGGTATCCAACTGGTATATTCCAATTCCTGATCACCATTCGAAAAAATCGATACGTGTATGGATCCAACGCGATACAGTAGAACTCCATGATCCGCGGGGCTCTGAGGCTCCAGAATGAACTCTAGTAACCCCGGCTGGATCAGTGAACTGGAAAATGTGGAGTACCGGATTTTTTTCCCCATCATTTTCATTGAGTCCATTCCAAAATCACTTATGTCATCTGGGAGACGACAGGGGGCGCTTTTTTCCACAGTGATCGCCGGCGCCCCTCGGCTATACTCGGGTAGGCTCGGGTGATGCAATAATTTTTCAGATCGCACAAAAAAAAAATAAAAAATAATTCCGAGAAATCTCGTGAGTGGCATGCAACCACCTAAAAAAAAAACCGAGAAATCTCATGAGTGGCACTCAAAGTGTTAAAGCTTTGTTTAAAAAAAAAAAGCTATTTTTTGCACTCTACTCCGATTTTGTATTCCTTGTCATTCTAGTTGCTTATCGCGACATTCCAACGTCTTTATTTTCAACGAAGCCGTGGACATCCACATCCGAAACATGAAAACTACGGCACTGAAAAACGTGAATATGTAATTCCAAATTGTGTTCAATTAGTTGTTTTCACTATTTTGTAGGGCTGACCTTCCTATTTTGTAGGGCTTCGAGATAAAAAAAAGAATTACAATATTTTTTAATCTTTTTTATGTTGTGGGACTTGTACAGCACTTTGTTCAACTTTGTCAGTGCTGTAAAGTTGAAACCTTTTGAAATCTTAGACAAACAAAACACTTTGCTTTCATGAAATATTGTAACCCGTCATTTGAGCCTTTATAAAAGCAGCACAAGGCCTAAAAGAAAAAATTGTTTGTTTCCGGTTGCCGACCGACCCTGCCGATTTAGGTGCGACCCAATTTATTTTATGAGTTAAAAAAAAATCTTTTGTTTTTTTTACAATAAAGTTTCATAAAAATCTTAGTCAAACCTTTAGTATTATGGATATTAAACATGCTGGCAGAGTACATGCATCCATGTTGTTGTGAACATTTTAATTAAATAAAGAAATTCCCTATCCATAGTCGAATAAAATAAAATATTAAATAAAATAAATTCCCTACCTACCCATGGCCTTAACTGACAACCAACAGGAAACAAACAATATATTTGTTTATGCCCAATGAACACAAATCTGTCAGTGTCGAGTCCGAGTCCAACCTCATCTTAAATAACAAACAGCATTGCTTGTTGTAGTTAACAAAGAGAGGCAGTTGATTTAGCAATTTTTTTTTTTTTTTTTTATAATCAAATTTTATTTTCATATTCGAATCCCATGGCCATCGAACGAAGCTTTGAAGTATTTAAGACAGCCCTACTATTTTGGTTTTGTAATGTTGTCCTTTGAGTTACGCAGCATTCGCTCAAGACTGGGCGTGTTTTAGTAGCCGCCAAAAGGTACACAGTCTTGTACCCATGACTTTTCCCCACATTTCTCTCTTTAAAGAATACAAATCTAATTCAATTAAGCTTAAAGGAACATGCCAACATTTGGGGAAATTAGCTTATCGTCTTAGCTTAGCGGACAGTGCCGGTTAGCCTTCGGGAGAGGTGTTAGTTGGACAATGCCTAGGCTAACCGGGACTGTCCGCTTCCATTCATTGTGCTAAGCTAGGCTAACGTGCAGCCAGATAGCTTTCTACTGAACGCACAGAGAGGAAACTGGTATCTATCTTCTTGTCTCTCTCTGGAGAAGACGGTAAGATAATTTCCCAAAATGTTGGCGTGTTCCTTTTAACTCAGCTCCCATCAAATTTAAGATCAATTGAATAAGTGGAACCATATAGGCCTAGGCTAGGGATGCCCCGATCGATCGGCCACCGATCGTTATCGGCCGATAATCAGTATAAATATGCGATCGGTGATCGGTGATAATGCTTTATTTTCGCCGATCGTCAAAACCGATAGAAAAACATGATCCAATTCTTAGCGGAGATCTCACTCGCTCTCAGACACACAGAGCTGCCTGCAGGCCCCTCCTCCTCCTCCTGCCCCTCCCGCACCCGTGTAAACACGGGTCTAGTCTAGTCTAGTGGGACCTCCGTGAGCTAACGTTAGCTACCGTTACAAAATGACCCAGTCAACTATTCACTTTTAGTTTAATTTAGTTTTAATATGAGGCATTGTCTAACGTTATCTAGCTGGCTAGCTACTGATAGCTGCTGATATCAACAAATGCTCCAGCAATAGTCGAGTGCATGATAAGTTACCTCCGTTGACTCGTTAGCCAACGTTAGCTCACGTTAGCTCTATATGGAATGTCCAGTAAACTAAATAGTTCACAGAGGCGTTGTCTTAACGTTATCTAGCCGGCTAGCTGTAGCTACAGATAGCTCCTGATATCAATGTCTTATAACATTGATTCGATGCGTATTCGAGCCCCGGCTTGCATCGCAGTCACAAACGGGGCTAGCTGAGGGAGTAGGGTATATCTGCAGAGCCGCAGATATACCCTGCTGAGGGCATGCTGAATGTGATTTGATCAAAGCAGAGTATATACACACAGACAGTGGAGATAGCGAGCATTTTGACTTGTTGCGTGGTGGCGATGTCTCGCAGATAATACAACTACAAGTATAATTATATAATATATATATTTTACAAAAAAAAAGAAAAAAATATATAAAATAATATTTTTTTAATCAAAAACGATCGATATCGGATCGGTATCGGCCGATATGGCTCAAGACGATCGGTGATCGGTATCGGTGGCAAAAAACGTGATCGGGGCATCCCTAGCCTAGGCTAAACCCAGCTACTAGGCTAAACTCCCTATAGTAGGCAACAGGGGAGGTAGAGTGGTTTTGGGTCGCGACAACACTAGGGCTGTCTTAAATGCTTCGAAGCTTCGAACGTTCGATTCGATGGCACAAGCTTCGAACATAAAAAAAAAATCGAAGTTAAAAAAAAAAAAAAAAATTGGTTTTTTTTTCAAAAATTTTTTTTTTCATTTTTTTTTTTTTTTTACTTCGATGTGTGTGTGTGTGTGTGTGTGTGTGTGTGTGTGTGTGTGTGTGTGTGTGTGTGTGTGTGTGTGTGTGTGTGTGTGTGTGTGTGTGTGTGTGTGTGTGTGTGTGTGTGTGTGTGTGTGTGTGTGTGTGTGTGTGTGTGTGTGTGTGTGTGTGTGTGTGTGTGAGTGAGAACTACCCATCCCAGTTAGGACAGCCGAATCCCGTCCAATCTTTCGCCGTCGACTAAAGACTCACTTCTTCAACCATTATCTGAAATGATAAACCGTGACTAACCTTACTGTCATGCACTTGTCCTAATAAACTAACCTACACTGTAACACGCAACACTTTGATGAACATTGTTACTCAGCTCATAGAGTTGTACCCTTCTTGCTGTCTTGTCGTACAGAACTTGTAAGTCGCTTTGGATAAAAGCGTCAGCTAAATGACTAAATGTAAGTGTGTGTGTGTGTGTAGGTGTGTGTGTAGGTGTGTGTGTGTGTGCGCGCACCTTGTAGAATTCCACACATAAGAAAGAAAGATACTGGGATGAATAAACAAAATAGGAAATAAAATGTAGAAATGCATGCAATACATAAATAAATATGAATCTCCATATATGAAATATAACATTTAGATAAGGTGCTACTGAGATGTTTTGGTGAGTTCTTTGTTTTTTTGTGGAAGTTGCCCTTCTTAAAAATGCATGAACATTCACTGATAATTGGTCTGTAGTGGAGTCTACAAGGTCTACATTGCCGGACCATGTAGAATCCGGACCTTGTAGACTGACATAATTCTGTGCATAGTTTAGTCTACACAGGCCATATTTCAAATAATCAAAATCTTACTTCATTCATCTTAAACATTCTTGATTTGGGGGATTGGTAGTTCCCATGAAATCTGAAGTTGTTCAAACGACAACAGCGATCCACCTTGAATTAAATCACACAGCCGAGTGAAACCTTGTTGGATGCGTCAGTCACGAAAGGGGCTACTTAATTAATTAATCCAACCCACTTTATTTATAGAGCATATTTAAAAACAACAACGTTTACGAAAGTGCTGTACAAGTCCCACAACATAAGATAAAAAAAAAAAAAAAAAAATAAAAAAATTCGAAGCTTCGAATTAAAATCGAAGCTCGGCCCCGAAGCTTCGATTGCCAAAAAAAGCTTTGAAGGTCAGCCCTAGACAACACTATCCACTAGCACTGTTTCAATGTCCGCGTTCCAAACGCTGCTGAGACGAGTCCTGCAGTCACCTGCTGTGTTGTGAGCTGAGCCGAGCGGATATGAGTCACTGCTCGCAACTCGCGGGGATATTGTTCGCTAGGGATTATGGGATTTGGTGTTTGATATATGGAGTTTTACGCAGAAGGGACATTGTATTTAATCGCACAAGACTACAAGTACCAAGTGGATAGCGGGCCATCGCACCAGTGCTATTGAAGTCAATCCTTTCATCGCACAGACTGACGTCAGTGTCGCACGTGCGACATATATATCGCACTGTACTGCCCTGCTGTAACGTTACTAACAACGAATCAGCTGTTGATATTATGCGCCATCAGTAGACAACGTATCATGTATTAAACTAGAGTTAATGGTTTAATGCTTCAGTCACAGTGACGTTGAAAGAGCAGCTGTCATGAACCTCTTTCATTTCTTTATGGAGATCCACGTTGGCACTGCTCTGTAACACCGCTTGCAAATGGGCATCGTGGCATCTTTAGCTTGTCCTTCGTTGTTTACTTCAAACCCGAAGTACCTCCAAACAGCACTTCTGCTGTTTTCTTTATCCACAAGCACAAGTTGCGGAGGCTCTGCATTTGCCATCTTCAGCTAAAATGTTTGTTTACAAACTGAAGACGGCTCTGTGAGGGGGAGGGCTGGAGGAGGCGGAGGGGCAAGCGTGCTCTGAACAGCGTGTCAACAACTTCCGGTAGAACACTGCGAGCAAGCCAGCTGGTATCGATACTACAGAAAGTATCGGTATTTCGGGAAATGAGTATCGAAACCGTTTTAAATATTCAGTATCGATATGTATCGATACTTCGATATTTTTGACAACACTACTCCCCAGGTCTATAGATATTGACTTAACGGAACGTAGACCAAATGCGTCCACATTTTTATAGGATTCTATCACATTTTCATAACAATAGCGAATATTACCGTTTTCATTGAGGTTTCTTACAAATTAACGATGCTTTATGTTGTCCTTTTATATGCCGATTATCATTAAAATCTTAAATTGTACCATATGTCCCCCTTTAGACAACATATGTAACGCTACCAGCGCACTTTTGTTAAGATAATTAGTTTACCATTCGCGGTCGCTATACTGAGTAATAGTTTACCGCTGTTCAGATCACGTCAAAGAATAGACACATCCCAGTGACCTGTGACCTGTGCTAAGAATCTTGGGAAGTGTATTGTTGTAGTTTTCAACATTTCAACAACGTTGCATTTTCCCTTTTCACAACGTTGCATTTTCACAGTCAGGTTAGACGACGCATTGTCTCCTGAGCTCTCTCGTTGTCAGAAGCTAGGCGTGGTCAGACGGCAACGGATCTCATCACTGAATTCAACACTGAGCAATGCATGCGCGGGCAGGTACTCGACGCGAGCACAGAGCGTGTGTGTGTGCATTAGGGATGGGTACCGAATTAGGTACTTTTAAAGGTACCTACCGAATCACGTTGGTACTACAGAGTACCGATTCACGTGAGATCCGTCGGTGCCACATTTCGGTACTGTATAAAAAAAATCAAAACTATTTTAACTTACATTTATTTATTTATTTTTTGACCACGTCAATGTTTAGTTTACCACGAAACGTAACCTATGAAGTGTGCCGCACGTTCACGTCAACGTTCACATGCACAATATACGCTTACCTAGGATTTGACTTGATTCAACAACAAAGCAGTCGGGGCAATGGCAAGCTGAAAACGGTCGAAAGTGTGGTTATAATTTGAAGTTTGGATTTCTCTTTTTTACAACTGAGGTAGGTAGATTACATTTTTAGAGACTAAAGTACAGAAAAAAGGTACAGCTGGGTACCGGAATCGATTCACAGGTACCGGTATCGGTTCAAATGTGAAAGGTACCCAACCCTAGTGTGCTGTGCATGTGTGAGCGGCTTGAGTTGCGAGCAGGGAGCGAAATTAACTTTTTGACTCACCGGCCAGTGGCGGGTAGATGGGAAGAGTCTACCCGCCAAGCATATTTCTTACCTGCCAATATATATTTTATATATACAATTTTTTTTTAAATAAAATATATATTATATAATCATACTTGTAGTTGTATTATCTGCGAGACATCGCCACCACGCAATAAGTCAAAATGCTTGCTATCTGCAAACAGCTCCACTGTCTGTTTTGGCTGTGTTGCTCTTCTAGAAAAATAATCCTTTCAGGGTTGCCTATTGAAATACTGTACACTTTCCTACTGTACACTTTCCTGATTAATTGAAATGGGGGACCCTGATGTAAACAAGACTAAAGTCTTTCTCTGGTCTGCATCCCCTTAACAATTGTGTGTATTGAGCTGTACTGTATTGTACCCATTCTGCAATCTGTTAATAAAGTTTTCAATCAATCAATCAATCAATCACACCTCCAGTACAGAAACATTGTTTGAGTTTGCGTGTCAGGTAGACCATTGATTGACAGTCGAGTCTGCCAATTACATCACATCGCTTGCACTCCGGTGCTGCAGCTGGACCCATTGCCCACCTCTGCTGTTGATAACGCTAGCCAAGTTATTATACACACAGATACACAGTGGGCCAGTGACTTTGGTGTAGGGGTGTAACAATGCATCGATCCTAAGGGGGAAATTCAACTGCATCGATTTGAAAATGTTAGAATAGATTATCGCAATTTTAATGTGTACACGTTATGTTATTGTCATGTCCGTTACAGCCAACACACCGACATACGCTACTGCATCAACGTTATGATTAACAAAGCAAGGCATTCGTTTTGTTGCATTAACGTTATATTACTAGTATTGCTATCGATAAATCTAGGTGTTCTAAAATCTATTGCTATTGGTAAGAGAGACTATAATAAGTTGGTGTCTCGGAAAACGAGAGCCCTGATCGCGGAGTTTCAGGAAGTAAACAAGAAAAATGAGAGCTTCCGATTGGTCATTTGCTTTATTTCCCATGAAACCAGTCACTTCACTCTACTGTGATTGGACCGTTGGCTTGAGTGCAATGTGGGACTTGTAGTTTTTTAACGATCTCGCAGCGGAGGAAAAAAAAGGCGAGAGAGGCTATAATCTGTATTCGCACAGCGTGCGCGTAATTTATTTTTACCGTTCGCATACAAATATTTTTAGGGGCCTGCTTATGAACTACACGTCTACACGCCACACGGCGGGCAGCCCTCTAAGTGTCATGCGCCAAAGGTAAAAACAGACCGCCCCTGGCGGGCGGCAGGCTTTAGTTTCGGTCCCTGGTTGCGAGTGTGTGTGTAAAAGCACAGCGCAGCCCCACTCCAGAGAGAGGAGAGATAGGAGAGAACGGCAAGCAAGATTAGTTTGTGCAGGGCTGTACGCTAAGCTTTTTCACTAGGGGCACACTTGCCCCTAAATGAGAAATTTAGGGGCAAAAAATATTTTTTAGGGGCAAATTTTTTATATAATTTTTTTTTAATAAAATATATATATTATATAATCATACTTGTAGTTGTATTATCTGCGAGACATCGCCACCACGCAACAAGTCTAAATGCTCGCTATATGCAACCAGCTCCACTGTCTGTGTGTACTGAGTAGCCTCCAGCTACGGCCAGGATTCTCCGGAGCTGCAGCTGGGCCCTATACTGTAGGGATGTGCATCTCCTCACTGAGGCCGATGCGATGTGCATCTCGATACGGTGCCAACGATACGATACATTATCGATACATTTGAAGCACCGGGCGATGCGATATGATTCACCCCCTGTTGAGATACGATACGATTCGATACGATTTGATTCAACATAATGCGATTCGGGGCGATACGATGCGATTCAACACGATGCAAAATAATAATAATAATAATAATAATAAATACAGGGCTGTACGCTAAGCTTTTTCACTAGGGGCACACTTGCCCCTAAATGAGAAATTTAGGGGCAAAAAATATTTTTTAGGGGCAAATTTTTTATATAATTTTTTTTAATAAAATATATATATTATATAATCATACTTGTAGTTGTATTATCTGCGAGACATCGCCACCACGCAACAAGTCTAAATGCTCGCTATATGCAACCAGCTCCACTGTCTGTGTGTACTGAGTAGCCTCCAGCTACGGCCAGGATTCTCCGGAGCTGCAGCTGGGCCCTATACTGTAGGGATGTGCATCTCCTCACTGAGGCCGATGCGATGTGCATCTCGATACGGTGCCAACGATACGATACATTATCGATACATTTGAAGCACCGGGCGATGCGATATGATTCACCCCCTGTTGAGATACGATACGATTCGATACGATTTGATTCAACATAATGCGATTCGGGGCGATACGATGCGATTCAACACGATGCAAAATAATAATAATAATAATAAATAATACAATTTTATGGTATGGCCGAGGATTTGGTTGTATTCCTTATATGCAGCTTATATTATTATTAAAAATAAAATAATCTACTGTAAGACAATTTATATAAAAACTCTTGGGTGCCTAAGAAGACTTTTGCATAAACTGTCTTTTCTATCCACTTTAGCTAAAAACACACGAGAGAGAGAGAGAGAGAGAGAGAGAGAGATATGCCGTAATATTTTATGTTCTATTTTATGATGAACATTTTTTGTATATACTATATTTTACAATGATATTTTGTATGTACTTATATCTGTTTGTAATCCATGTTTATGTTTAATATTGCTTTGGCAACATGTAGAAGTACGTCATGCCAATAAAGCCATTTGAGAGAGAGAGAGAGAGAGAGAGAGAGAGAGAGAGAGAGAGAGAGAGAGAGAGAGAGAGAGAGAGAGAGAGAGAGAGAGAGAGAGAGAGAGAGAGAGAGAGAGAGAGAGAGGAGAGAGAGAGAGAGAGAGAGAGAGAGAGAGAGAGAGAGAGAGAGAGAGAGAGAGAGAGAGAGGAGAGAGAGAGAGAGAGAGGAGAGAGAGAGAGAGAGAGAGAGAGAGAGACCCCGTC
Source organism: Notolepis coatsorum (assembly GCF_963971535.1). Lineage (NCBI taxonomy): Eukaryota > Metazoa > Chordata > Actinopteri > Aulopiformes > Paralepididae > Notolepis > Notolepis coatsorum. The sequence goes on from NC_140168.1 coordinate 170,641,676, forward strand.
TGAGCTGTCGTCGACAGTTGATGATGTCACACACTAGACTAGGTCACTAGGATGCGTCGTCTATACTTTCCGACGACCGTAGCTCCATGTCAACAACACGGAGGCAGCCAGCCTGGATGGATTGCATGAAGCGATATAATTAAGAAATGAATAACCAATAAATGTGAAGTTATCTTTGAACCCCTGTTGTCAAGCGTCTTCAATATACCCCCCCCTCCTCAACTAATGGTACTGGTGTTGCAGAGTCACTTTAGTTAGAAGACACTAGTTTAGCGTTAGCTGAACGGCTAACTGGCGTTAGCCAGAGGCTACTAGCGTTAGCATGTTGAGCAATTCTATTCATGTCTCCTCGACTTCCACTGTTTGTTGATAACTGTGCTGACCGCGGCTCTCGCCTTATATGTAGTAGCGAAGCAATAGTATTCTGCTGTGTGTGTGTGCAGTCACAGTGCACTGCTGACAAGTGGATGAGAGGAAATTATATCAATGCAATCGGTTTTTGATGATGCAAAGACGCTACAACAAGATGCATCGTGAGTTCAGCCTGACATTTTGCCGACGCGGAGGGACATATTCCACCGGTACACTTGCCCTATCAGAGTGAGTGCTCAGTCGATTGTTCCCGCTGATCATACCTGCTGAGTGCTCACTGCTCAGCTCGCGTGAGTGACGTCATCACACGCCTTGGATAATTTAGGAGTGAAATGCGAATCCAAGGCTTGAAAGCACTACTCGCAAGCCCGCCCCCAGATAATATTTACCAATCGCAACGGCCAATTAAAGGGGCAATTCGCGATGATATCATCGCAGTGTACAGCCCTGTTGTGACGTTTAAATTCCTCGAAAAAATACTATAATTTCTCGAGTACCGATAGCAGAACGGTTAAGTTAAAATAGTTTTTTTCTCAGTGACATGAATGTGGACGTTGGTGTCCAGGCACGCAGCCGCGCCCGACTACGGCAACGGCTCGCGCAAGGTTACATGGCACCGTTCCAAGGGGCTTTTGACAACGAAAACACCTTTTGAGCGTTGCTGCGGGGCAAACGAAAAGGCCAGATAAAACGTTGTTGCCATTCGACTTGGACGTGCAAACGAAATCATTCGAAAATGCAACGTTGTTGCCCCACCTCATACCTCTACCTTCTGTCTCCAGGAGGACACTCCTACTACTACAGCTTAGTTTTTAGTTTATTTATTTAGCACATTATTAAAAATAAATAAAAAAACAGCCAACGGGCTTGTACAAAGTTCCACTCCCATCCCATCAATGTCCATAATCATATATGAACGAAATACATGTAAACATGGCCTAGAAAATAAACTCAAAACAATATCAGAGGCATAAGGCAAACGCTATAGTGAAAAAATGGAAGATAGACATGGATAGATGTCATGTTCAAAAACACAGCAACAAGAGCCAATAACAAAGGGGAATTTTTTTTGAAAAAGTACAAGTACAAAGAAAATTAAAAAAGGCAAAGGAGAGGAGAATAACATATGAAAAGTATATAATGAAGAAAAAGAACAAAATAAGCAGCCATATATGTAACACTGATGCACATGACTAATTTGCATCAGTGGGCCGTCTAATCTCACGCTATAAGGCCAGCATTTTAAAACAGACTTGCATTGTGCGTGAGGCTGTTTGTAGAGCTAAATCTATACTTTATAGTATTGCTATCTGTCCATTCTCATTGTCAATTGAGACCATAAACCGTCCCTTCAAAATGGCTTAAAGAAATAATTTTTTCATCAATACTTTCCCATTTTATAGCGTCTTGAATATAAGCGTTATATGGGATTTGGTCTAGTATATTTCCTGGAAGGCGAGATACAGGGCGCTAAGCTAATAACATTAAATCGAACGGCGTTTCGGCACTACAGAAGCTAGAGCTAAAACTCAAAATGCATATTGTCGGTATTCATGGTCCACCATGAATGCATGAAAGGGGGGGCGGGGACGTCGTTTCTGATTATTGATTACCAATAACGGCGTTAGCCTCAGTAGCCACATTCGCTGATCGGCTGGTTGAGTATGATAACAAGGCCTGATCAGCATGTAATTTACGTGAAAAAGATCTTACCGTGGGCCGGTTGGATCCCCAAAAGGATTTCCCAGTTATTGATCGCCATCTGGTAGATCGATATGTCCATTGGCTGATGATATATTCCTTTACTGCATAGTGAATTCGGCGTTGCATAAAGGTATTCCAAGCTACAGGTTACACATATAGATTCCAGCTAACAGGAAACTCCATTGAAAGTCAAAAAAAATAAAGCACCGTTCTGCCACAGGGAACACTGCATTATCGAGACAGCGCCCCTATGAGGATCTGGCCGGTAATGCACTTTTCAGAATTCCAAGAGTAGGGTAAATCTGCAGTGCCGCTCGGTGACATTGAGTAGGTTATTAAAATGGAATAAAAGCCAAAACAACCTTGCCACGGACATGTCCGTGGTTGGCCCTCTACCGTTGGATCCGAAACACGGACATGTCCGTGGTTGGCCGGGAACCAGTTAAATGAGATTTTAAACGTTTTTTTTAATATAGATAAGGAGGTTGTTGACCTCAATGATGAACTTAGACTAGGGCTGGGCGATAAAACGATAACGATAACTATCGCGATAAATTATTTCCTCGAAATAAACATGAAACGTGGTCGCAAAGTTTCGATATATCGATTTTCCAAGCTTGGATATGAGCACACGCACTAACAACCAATCAGTGAAGGAGATGGCCGACAGCGGAAGGAGACGTAGAGAGGTATGACTCAAGTAGTAAACGAGGCTGGCTAGGATAATTAGCTTGCACGGCGCTATTTTATAGTTTACCTGCCGAGTTGGTGTGTGTTTTGAATTCTGAGGGTAACTGTTATAGTAGTGTGGGGTATACGGTGGACGTTGTTGCAATGTATTGGGGCGGAACAGAGTATTTTATGGTCATATTTAGTACATTGTCATGGAATACACCGCTTGGAAACTAGGCTGGCTAGGATAATTAGCTTGCACGGCGCTATTTTACAGTTTACCTGCCGAGTTGGTGTGTGTTTTGAATTCTGAGGGTAACTGTTATAGTAGTGTGGTGTATACGGTGGACGTCGTTGCAATGTATTGGGGCGGAACAGAGTATTTTATGTTCATATTTAGTACATTGTCATGGAATACACCGCTTGGAAACGAGGCTGGCTAGGATAATTAGCTTGCACGGCGCTATTTTACAGTTTACCTGCCGAGTTGGTGTGTGTTTTGAATAACTGTTATAGTAGTGTGGGGTATACGGTGGACGTCGTTGCAATGTATTGGGGCGGAACAGAGTATTTTAGGGTCATATTTAGTACATTGTCATGAGATACTCCGCTTGCTCTGGCTAACTGCTAACGTGCGCGGACTGATGACAACATCAACTCGACTCTCGAGACATTCGCAGCAGCAAAACAAGTCTATTAATAGTCCGTCCATCGGCGCCGGGCATAAGAACTTAATTAAACTTGACAGACATTATATCGACGATAATTATCGATATCGAGTTATATGAAAATAATTTTATAATTTTATCGCGATAACGTTTTTGTCTATCGCCCAGCCCTAACTTAGACTGTTCCAGAGTTTAGGAGGACCTCTAAAGCTAATGTTGTATTGATGGCTAGATGTCCGACAGAAAGGTAAGTGGAGTTTATTACTATGGTTTGTTGGATATGAGTGCATTTTTTTTTTTGTATTGGTCTTTTTCCCCCTCCATTTTCCTCAGATTTTTCTCCCATCCCAATGTTAGTCGTATGCCAATTCCCAATCCCCTTCCTGGTCGCTGCGCACTTACCCCCCACAGTCAGATCATCTGGGAGAGTGGAGGCTATCACGTGCTTCCTCCGACACACGTCCAGCCAATCAACCGCTTCTTTTCACCTGGCAGCGCGGATCCTCCCTGAGAGGGCGTAGCGTGTGGAAGGATCACACTATCCCACTCAGGTCCTATCCACGCTTAGCAGGCGCCCTGACCGAACTGTAGGAGTCGCTGTTTACAACGACCCGGACCCACCCCGCCAGCTTCTCCCACCCTCTAATACAGCCAATTGTATTAGTGTGAACGGCCAGCCAAGCTGGTGACAACCCCGGAGCTGTGAGCTGGATTCGAACAGGCGAATCCAGCTCGCAGCTCCGGGGTTGGTGACGAACGCAATCTCCGCTACGCCACCTAACCGCCCTGATATGAGTGCATTTCTGATGAAAAGCTTCCTACCCTCTTGGATGGAGCTTAAAAGAAAACCCTTTTAAATTTGACGTGCCACCATCTTTCACCGATTCACAACGTGTTCACCTCCAACCTGGACAGCCTCATTTAATCTTATATGTACAAAATGGCATTTCTATGCGCACCAACCCCCGAGATGGGGAACATTTATTTCACAGATGACTATTTTAATTAGGTTCCAGCCTTTGATCATCACGTACAGAGCCTCAGGACGCGCAGGCCTCGAATGCTACGAGAGGAAGCGGTTTGCCGTTATGGCCATGTGAAAGGAGATGCCATGCAGACTACCATGTGTAGGCTGTTCCGTCTTCAAAGGGAGAGCTCTGGTATTTGAAGTAGGGCCCAACTTGTTCAAAAGTAGGACAATATCACTTGCATCAGCACGGCAAACATCGCATGCCGCAGTGTAAACGGGGACATGACCTAAATTTCACATCATGCTATACAGTATTTAGCATTTTGTACAGTTACAATATTGTACAATACAATATACAATAGATGTAACGATCAGAGGAAGCATGTGTGAGGTCTGTTCTCCTGTATGGTTCAGAAACATGGGCAATGACAAAAGGGTGATTGTGGTATTAAGAAGCTGTGATCGGAAGATGTTGAGGTATGTGGCGGGAGTCAGATGGCAGGACGGGAGGACCAGTGCCGAGGTGGATGAGATCTGTGGGGTCAGGGAAATTGATTTCAAGGTGAGATATGGACGTCTCAGGTGGTTTGGACATGTGAGAAGATCGGAGGAGGGGGGATGTTGAGAGGGGTGGAGGAGATGATTGTGGATGGGCGGAGGCCGAGAGGGAGACTGAAGCAGACATGGAGGGGATGTGTGGAGAATGATATGAGGGATCTGGAGATAAATGTAGACATGGCACAAAACCGTGCCCAGTGGCGTGGAGTCATCGCCCGTCCAACCTCACTGTAGTGGGAAAATAGGGATGTAAAATGAAGATGATGATGATACAATATACATTGCAGTGTTTTTGTTTTTCTTGGAATGCCATGTGAAAGGTTTTAGGAGAACGAGACCTCTGTGGGAATGCCCCCTTCTCGACATGGGTCTCGAGTACAGTGCAATTATTATACAGTATAATATTCATATTGTGCAACATGTACAACTAAATCTTGGTATTTACATTTGAAGTATTTACCGCTGGGCATCACATACCTGTGTACCCATCCAGTATAAACTAGGGATGTCCCGATAGCAATACCAGTATTGGGTCCAATGCTGTGCTCATGTACTCGTTAGGGATGGGACTTTCTAGCAAAAGTGCTATTAGAAAATCGCTGGTTCTTAAGATCGAATATTCGAATATTCGACCCCCCCCCCCCCCAACCCAAAAAATTCTAAAAATACCACTTTTTTTTCTTATTTTCTGTTTCAGTTTACATTCAGTTAAAATGTTCAGTTTCAGTTCATAGTAATAGAAATCTTAGTCAAACCTTTAGTATTATGGATATTAAACATGCTGGCAGAGTACATGCATCCATGTTGTTGTGAACATTTTAATTAAATAAAGAAATTCCCTATCCATAGTCGCCGTGGGAAATAATTAAATAAAGAAATAAAATAAATTCCCTACCTACCCATGCCTTAACTGACAACCAACAGGAAACAAACAATATTTTTTTTTATGCCTTGGTGCCATGTTTGTTCAGGAACACACAAAATGTAATGTTACATTTCTAATAATATTTTCATTATTTTATATTCATATTAGGGCTGCACGATTCTTGCTAAAATGTGAATCCTGATTTTTCTCTAAGAATTGAGATCATGATTCTTATTTTTTCAATAAAATTATTTATTGCACTCTTGCCGAAAACGTAGATCTACGTTTCTGTCGCCCGATCATTGAGTGCCGGAAACGTAGATCTACGTTTTTCTCACGGTATTTCTTTTATTCGCTATTGCCATTCATAATTCAGCCGGGCACCTTGTGCATGCTGTACTGAATGTGTCTGAGCTGGCAGACGGTCTTATACCGCCCTCTAACGCCTTCGGCCATTATTGCACCCCGTTAGAAACGGGTTTGTTTCTTTTCTCTACCGAGCTGCGGCGTGGGGGCGGGTCCTAAACACTCACAACACACGCTTGTAGGGATGGTTTTGACTACTGACCCCGCCCGCCTGTTGAAGTGCAATGCCCAACAACGTCGGAGACAGGATCGCTGTGGATAACCAGGGGAGGAAATTAGGCCACTTTACTCGCCAAATGCGAGTATTTTTTACGTTTGGCAAGTAATTCATGAAGAGCACTCGCCAGTCTGGCGAGTACTAGTAATTACAAAACAAAACAAAAAAATCATTCTGCAATCTGCTGATTCGCTCACTGGCACAAGCCGAACTCTGACTCCCCCCTTGATTCCTCCCATTTGCGCCTCATAATAATCCAACCATAACCAATGAACATCATCGTTGTACAGATGCGCTCTAAGCTCCTCCAATGAACACTCGTTTTCTAGAAGATGCCGCCCATCTAGGGGAAGTGGACAGATCACTGCGCGCGGACCTACAGACTCCTGCCACCGGCTTGACAACGTAGACAAACTTAGACAAAAACACATCAGTGGATGAAAATAATTGCATGTAGAGTCGTCGCTTTCGGATATAAGTGCGGTCTGTCTGACATGGGGGCGAACAACAGCATGCGACGTGTCTCCTTCGAGTCGGATGAGAATGACAAGTGGGCGTGAGGCTCACTCAAGTCAACCAGCATTAGCCGGCTAGCTACCTAGCATGTAACAAGCTACCATAACGCGCGTTCAACATAGTGGACTATACTGAGCGGCTTTGCTTAAATGCAGCCGAGTGACATTTTATTCTTACCGGGTTTCCCCCCATATCACCACTCGCCCATATGCCCTTCACAACGGTGATGTTGTCATACTTGGCATTCAGAATACACCTGCTGAACCCCTAGCGTTGTCGATTCGGTTCCAATGTATTGTCATCTTACAGCACAAGTACAGTACAATCAGAATACGTTTGGCATACAACCAGAGTGCAAATGTAACAAGTCAAATTCAAGTTGTTTTATTTAGCTATTACATTACAGTGAAATGCTTGGTTCTTTCACTGCCCAACTCAGTCCAACCTAAACCAGCCCAACCCAGTATAACCTAGACCAGCCCAACCCAGCATCTTTCACTGCCCAGTTCAGCCCAACCCAGTCCAGAATAGTTCCCTCTTTCATGTTAATATGTGATTTAATGATGTAATATTTTGAAGAGTAGAGACAGTGTGATTAATTTACTATGATTGAAAATCAATTTAGACGAAGACGTACAAAGAAGTAATTATCACAATTAGCGATTTTTTTTGTCTGGTAAAAAGTCTGTTTGGCTGGGAAAAAAAATCAGATACTCGCCAGTTGGCTGGTAAGCCAAAAAGTTAGTTTCCTCCCCTGTGGATAACTGAAATGGCGATCAGATATTTGGATTATTTTGTTTGCATTACATCAGAGACCAGGTAAGGTGCGCCGGTCTAAACAACATTGCATGCGTGCATGATGAAGGATAATAATTATGATCTAGCGTTGATTTCAGGAAGATCCGATAATCAGGCGAAAAATTACAACGTGTTTATTGTATTACACAAAAACGCAGTTTTCGCGTCTTTCCCCTGGAATGACTCAGAAGCACCCAAACTATTCATATTCAAAACGGTATAAAACGAAAATGTACGGATGAAAAAAGAATCTGTTTTTTGCACGTTGACCAGAAGCAAGTCACTGAGACTCGACAGCGTTATTAGACCCATAGCTATACTATAAATATATAGGTTTAGCTCTACAAACTACAACTATGTTTACGTGGGGTTAATGGACGGCAAGGAAGGGGTCACTTCCCGGAAGGGGCGTGGCACTCAATGTGTTAAACAGACAACATAACTATTAGGGGTGTAACGGTACGCGAATACGTAGGGCTGGGCGATATAACGATAACGATAAATATCGCGATATATTTTAATAATCGATATCGAATATCGAAATTACAAAACTTTTTTTTTTTTTTTTTTTTTTTACCTTCAACAGGGCAGTTTTAAAACCAGAGACAGTGGACAGACTTGTCTTTCTTGCCTGCAACTTAAAGTAATGGCTTTGCTTGTCCAAATGACAATACTGACCAAATTGAGATTTATTTTTCTCTTTATTTTGTTTGCTTTCTAATTTAAAATACAGTTTGAAACCGTCTGTACACAGTAGGCTATGTGTGCTAGCAGAACTAGACTCCAGTCACGAGTCACGGTGCACATGTGCGGTGGTTTGTCCACCAAAAAAGCGCCAAAAGATCAAAAATAAACTAGCAGAGCCAGAACTGTTCAACTCCCCTGGAGCCACAGCCAGCAGAGAAGCCGGTTTACTTTCGCTTTTAAACCAGCTGCAGCCTGAGAACTGGAGTGTGAGGGGATGTAACACTAAAGATGGCGGCAATGACAAAGAATTGCTGCAAAATAAACATACATATCGTTATCGCGATATGATTTTTTTCCATATCGCCCAGCCCTACGAATACGCGCCTCAATGTGGTCCTCCGGTACAGTACGCGCTGTGCACCGAACGATTGCAACGGTACGGAACCTTTTTTTGCGGAACTTAAATCCCCCCGGCCCTAATATAACGTGCACAGATCTGCAGCAGATCTGCGACCATACTCCGTTGTCGAGAACATTGGGTTTAAGCACATGTTAAAAGTAATATAGCCCCGCTACCTAGTTCCCTCTCGTCCGTATTTCAGCCAGCAAGTCATACCACCAGCTCTGTATAAACTAGCCCCTTTCGTGACTGTGATGCAAGCCCTGGCTGCCCCTGTATTCAAGCATCACAGTTATGAAAGGGGCTATGTATAAACAAGCACACGCTAGTTGTCCACGACTTATCCTCTAAGGCAGGGGTGGGCAATTATTTTTCCCAGGGGGCCGAATGAGCAACTGAAAATATGTTGGGGGGCCGGGCCAAAATTCCAAACTCAATTATGCATAATATAATAATAACTTTATTTTTTATTTTTATTTTTTGTATAGCACTTTTCATACAGAGGTTGCAGTTCAATATAGCAATATACATTTTATTTCTATATAAAAAGCAGTAAATGGCATTGTTTTGACCCCTGGTAAGAGTGTATGTTATTATTTGGCAATTAAAAGGTGAGGTTAGCTTTCAAAAATATCATTTATTCAAATAGAATTTATTTCCAAAATGATAAACAAAATGTGAAACATTAATAACAACGGGCATTTTGAGTTTCATATACTATTGAAACAAGGATTTTCTTAGCTTTCTAAAGACATCACATCATCTTATAGCAAAAATAAACAAGACATGTCACTGAACTGTGTAAAGAAAAGTTTCCCAGTTTTGTAGCCTTTTTTACTTTACATGCCTATATTAAACATTTAATGTTTTCAGAACTGTGCAAAAAAAAGAAAAAAAAATATCAAGTGTCCTATTTCACTTGTTATATTTCCACATTTTAGTAGAGCTGCCGCGATAACCGCATTACCGCGGTATCGCTGTTGCATCACGCTCACCGCAGAGTTAGGCTGAATACCGCGTCACCGCTGTTTTTTATCATAATAATAAAGTTGGCTTGCGGCTTTGCAGATATACCCTACTCGGTTCCAAGCGACCCTATTGGGTAGAAGTGGTACCAGAAAAGTCATGTGAAACATTGCAGACCACTGACTGGTCAGAAGAGAGACGCGTCACAGTTTGGAGGCTCTGAACAAAAACAGAACGCCGCCATCTTTACTGCCTCGCTAAGGATGCATTTCATTCAGGATTTGTTTGCGACAGAACCAAGTGCAATAAACAAAAAAGAATGGATTCACTGTGTATTCTGCCTTATTTATTGATGAAACAAAACCGACATCAACCCAATTTACCACAGAGCGGAGAGTTTAGTGTCACAACAAGATCGCTGATGTGTTAAGTTTGTTGTTGTTATTAGCCTAATACTACCGTCAGCAGATATACACGAGAGGTAACGTTAAACCCGGGTTGCTTGGTAGAATACACAATGAGAGGTAACGTTAGCTTTGGCAGAATAGACTCAACGAGAGTATGGTTAATGTTGTTATTGATTGATTGATTGATTTAAACTGTGTTAAACTCTGGCTTGCTGCAAGCCCTCGGACACGGAGCTTTCAGTGTACACAAGCGAGCGGCCCCGCCTGCATCCCCACACGGAGACAAACGGAGTAGTACCTGGCTGCAGTGTAAAAGGAACGAAGTACCAGGTGCCTAAAGCGGGTCGAGTCGAGTAGGTACTATGCAGTGGAAAAGCGCCATTAGACTAGAGGCAGGCTATAAGAGTAGACTACTAAAAAAAAAAAAAATGCATTCAAACTTTTTTTTTTGTGCGCACTGTGCGGTAATAACCGCGGCGGTAGGAAATATTTAGCGAATTTGTGCGGTAAGGAAAATATGAATACCGCGGCAGCTCTACATTTTAGTCTTCTTCAGTTCTTTTTTTTTCATTCAGTGTGATAAATCCAGTCTCTGTTGAGCTTTAACAAGTCCATCAAAGTCAGGTTGCATGTCTGAGGTGGAGATGCGAAGCACAGCTGCCGGATGTTCATCAGTGAGAGAGAGAGGATCTGTACCTGGACTTGGTAAACATCATGACTGAGAATGTCTGTTCACATATGTAGGTGAATCCAAAGAGAACCAACATCTTCTGAGCATGTCTCGTATATTGTGCGTGTGAACATTGACATGAAAAGAAAAAAGTTTAAAAAATAATAATAATGTAATCTTTCGCGGGCTGGTCAGAATCATCCCGCGGGCCGTACAATGCCCAGGTCTGCTCTAAGGCATCTGCTATATAATAATCTTCAGATTTACTGTTATTAGTAGGTTACAGCAGTACGCATTAGTTTGCTCAGTAAATTATGGCCAATTCGTTTTATATTGTTTAATACAGTTAAATAAATAGATAAATGAAAAGCAATTTCTTTTGTATCCCCCCCCCCCCCCCCCACTGTACTGAAAATAATACTGAACCGTGACTTCAAAACCGAGGTACGTACCGAACCGTGGATTTTGTGTACCGTTACACCCCTAATAACTATATCAAAGTGCTTGACTTAAACATAACATGAAAGTGCTTGACGTAAACTTAAGTCTCTTGTAACATACTAAATAACTCAAGTCAGAATCGTCATCATTTAAAAAAGTAAAAGAAATAAAAATTATAATTGAAAAAAATAAGTTGCACAAAAAAAAATGTCATTTAGAAATGAGATCGCATAGGTCTATGAATCGAGATTGCGATTTCTTCAGATTAATCATGCAGCCCTATTTCATATCATCTTTCTTTACTTAAATGTGTCAGCAACCGCGTCATGTTGTATATTTAATTTGTTACAATTGGAAAGTGAGGAACATCTGATGGAAATAAAATAGCCTATGTTTTCAAAGTCATTGTTAGAACTCCACTGTTATCTCTCCCTCCTCCTACATACATTATATTTATAGACTATAGAATTCTGGACTAAATCACATCTAAAAGCAATGAGAGACAAATCAAATGGGGGTCCCTGACCTTCTACGGTCAATTTGGGGGTCCTTGACATGAACCAATTAGGGTTGGGTACCGTTCACATTCGAACCGGTACTGGTACCCGGTGGTAAAAATTTTCGGTACTTCACTCTCTCTGTATTAACACATTTTTTATTTCGGTTGTAAAACTAAACTAAAGTCTAAACTAGGCCTGCCACGATAACACATTTTGCTGGGCGATTAATTGCCCCCGAAAATATCGCGATAAGCGATATTATTGCGACCGGTTAGAGATTTTTTTTTTTAGACATTTATGTCCCCAAACTTTTATTTTGAAGCCCACCGCTCCGTCTTTTCCGGTGTTTTAGACTTTTCCCCGGCGCTGCACCTGGACCCTAGTCAGCAGCCCTCACTCATGCGATGTAAACCAGGGACTCGAATACGCATGTTGTTGTTGTTGTTGTTGTAGGATATTGATGCCAAGAGCTATCTGTAGCTACTGCTGGATGGCGTTGGGACAACGCCTCAGTGAACTATTTAGTTTACTGCGACATTTCGTAGTGACTAGTTACCTAGCCAACGGAGGTATTATGCACTGGACTATTGCTGGAGGATTTGTTGATGTCGGGAGATATCCGTAGCTAGCCGGCTGGATAACGTTACACAATGCCTCGTGTATTAAACTAAGTGAATAGTTGACTGGGTCATTTTGTAACGGTAGCTAACGTTATCTCACGAAGGTCCCACACTGACTAGACTAACGTCACGGTGAGGCAATAGCCTCTGTTTACATGCAGGCATTAGCAGCAGCAGCAGTGCTAACTAACGTTACATAGTTACAGAAACAGAAACAGGTGGGGAGGGGGTAGCAGCAGCAGTGCGCGGTGCGCGCTGCATGTCTGTGCTGAGACAGCGAGTGAGAACTCCGCTAAAGAATTGGATCATGATTTTCGGTTTTCACATGACTATTTGATAGCCCGTCACACGGCGCTCAGACGTCTCAGTGGGAGGCGCCAAACGTAAAAACTGAGCAGGAGCAACACTATTGAGAAATGTAGTTAAGCTATGTGGCGTTGCCCCACGGAGCTGCTGTGCTCTGTAGTAAAGCCAGCGGCCCGCCTCCCAACACGGACAGTGACTGACAAGGGGCACTGGTTCCGCCTCATTAAAACAAACGCGCAAATAGCAATTAATCGCGCCCGTCAAAATCATTGCATTAATTTTAATTATCGCGGCAATTAATCGATTTATTGCTTATCGCGGCAGGCCTAGTCTAAACATCTCAATTTCTTTTTTTTATAATAATAATAATAATAATAATAATAACTTTGTTTTATATAGCGCCTTTCAGAGGACCCAAGGTCGCTTTACATAGGGGGGGGGATGACAAATTAACAACATAGTGGACAGACACAACATATACATATAGAGTGAGAAAGTTAGGGGTTGAAGGCCAAGTTGAAGAGGTGGGTTTTGAGCAGTTTTTTAAAAGAGTCCAGAGTTGGGGCGGTGCGGAGTTCTGCGGGGAGTTCCAGAGGGTGGGAGCTGCCACACTGAAAGCTCTGTCCCCGAACGTCCGTAGTCTGGTTCGGGGGATGGAGAGCTGACCAGTGTCCATGGATCGCAGGGACCGTGACTGAGTGTAGGGGTGGAGGAGGTCAGTGAGGTACTGAGGTGCCAGGGCGTGAAGGGATTTGTAGGTGAGCAGGAGGGTTTTGTAGGTGATGCGGGATTTGATGGGGAGCCAGTGGAGGTGGATGAGGATGGGGGTGATGTGCTGCCAGGGTTTGGTGCGGGTTAGAACTAGGGCTGGGTGATATGACGATATTATATAAATATCGGGTACAGTTAATTAACGATACACTTTTTTAACGTATCGTGGATATCGTGATGTTTTGCCCAAGAGGATTGTGTCGCGTCAATCTGGTCCACCCCGTTCAAACTTTTGAACAACGCCGCTCCCACACACACTACTGCATCAAAGTTAGTACTTATGATTAACAAAGGCATTCGTTTTGTGCCATTAACATTATATAGTTACACGCAGGGGAGGAAACTAACTTTTTGGCTTACCAGCCAACTGGCGGGTATCTGATTTTTTTTACCAGCCAAATAGATTTTTTACCAGACAAAAAAAATCGCTAATTGTGATAATTACTTCTTTGTACGTCTTCGTCTAAATTGATTTTCAATCATAGTAAATTAATCACACTGTCTCTACTCTTCAAAATATTACATCATTAAATCACATATTAACATGAAAGAGGGAACTATTCTGGACTGGGTTGGGCTGAACTGGGCAGTGAAAGATGCTGGGTTGGGCTGGTCTAGGTTATACTGAATGATGAATTGAAAATGAAGAAAATGGGGGACCCTGATGTAAACAAGACGAAAGTCTTTCTCTGGTCTGCATCCCCTTAACAATTGCATGTATTGAGCCGTACTGTACTGTACCCATTCTGCAATCTGTTAAATAAAGTTCTCATTCATCACAGCTCAACTACTAGGAATGTGTGTCTGACTCTTAAGTGCAGGAAATATTCATCAGAAAGGGGGGACATGATGGAGGGAATGGAAAGAGCAGGTTTGACAGGAGCAGGGTTGAAGGGATTGATTGATTGAAAAGTGTATTAACAGATTGCAGAATGGGTACAGTACAGTTCAATACATACAATTGTTAAGGGGATGCAGACCAGAGAAAGACTTTCGTCTTGTTTACATCAGGGTCCCCCATTTTCAATTCATCATAACATATTGGAGTGTGGAGGAAGTGGACAAGGCATTAAGCAAAAAGGACTGAAATGGGGGACCCTGATGTAAACAAGACTAAAGTCCTTCTCTGGTCTGCATCCCCTTAACAATTGTGTGTATTGAGCTGTACTGTATTGTACCCATTCTGCAATCTGTTAATAAAGTTTTCAATCAATACTGGGTTGGGCAGTGAAAGAACCAAGCATTTCACTGTAATGTAATAGCTAAATAAAACAACTTGAACTTGACTTGTTACATTTGCACTCTGGTTGTATGCCAAATGTATTCTGGTTGTACTGTACTTGTGCTGTAAGATGACAATACATTGGAACCGAATCGACAACGCTAGGGGTTCAGCGGGTGTATTCTGAATGCCAAATATGACAACATCACCGTTGTGAAGGGCATATGGGCGAGTGGTGATATGCTGGGAAACCCGGTAATAATAAAATGTCACTCGGCTGCATTTAAGCAAAGCCGCTCAGTATAGTCCACTATGTTGAATGCGCGTTATGGTAGCTTGTTACATGCTAGGTAGCTAGCCGGCTAATGTTGTTGACTTGTCATTCTCATCCGACTCGAAGGAGACGCGTCGCGTGCTGTTGTTCGCCCCCATGTCAGACCGCACCGATATCCGAAAGCGACGACTCTACATGCAATTATTTTCATCCACTCATGTGTTTTTGTAAGTTTGTCTACGTTGTCAAGCCGGCTGCCGGTGGCAGGAGTTTGTAGGTCTGCGCGCAGTCAGTGGTCTGTCCACTTCCCCTAGATGGGCGGCATCTTCTAGAAAACGAGTGTTCATTGGAGGAGCTTAGAGCGCATCTGTACAACGATGATGTTCATTGGTTATGGTCTGATTATTATGTGGCGCAAATGGGAGGAATCAAGGGGGGAGTCAGAGTTCGGTTTGTGTCAGTGAGCGAATCAGCAGATTGCAGAATGATTTTTTTGTTTTGTTTTGTAATTACTAGTACTCGCCAGACTGGCGAGTGCTCTTCATGAATTACTCGCCAAACGTAAAAAATACTCGCAATTGGCGAGTAAAGTGGCCTAATTTCCTCCCCTGGTTACACGTTATATAGTTACACATCAGCGTATTTACCCAAACATAGCAACGTCCGATGACGACATAGATAGCAAGCGTTACTGTTCATATCTCAGTCCATGCCGAGTTGTGCGTGCCCATTCTGCGGTCTGTTAATAAAGTTTTCAATCAGACAGATGTATGGAAAGGCTTTTATTATAACATTTGTTGCAGTAAAATCATTATGCATCGTTGTCATGCTGCGGTGCGCTAGTAATCACTCGTCGGCTGCGGTGAGCTGTTGTTGTCGTTGAGCTGAGCTCTCGTTAAAATCAATGGAGGGCATTCAGGAATGTAAAAAAAGAATAGCGCTGCTTGCCGATTGGTGCTAAGAACAGCAGGGCGGGTACAAGCGGTGTGACGTAATTGGCAGACTCGACTGTCAATCAAAATTATTCTGTTGCCGGCTGAATGATTGAATGAATGAACGTTATTAACGATTGCAGAATGGGTACAATACAGTACAGCTCAATACAACAACAGTGGACTGACTGGAGGATGAAGACCAGAAAAAGACTTTCGGCTTTTTTACATAAGGGTCCTCCATTTTCAATTCATCAAAACATTTAGAGACATACAAATATACAGTAGTTTCATAAAAATGCTAAAATCCTATTGATTGATTGATTTAAAACTTTATTAACATATTGCAGAATGGGTACAGTACAGCTCAATACATACAATTGTTAAGGGGATGCAGACCAGAGAAAGACTTTCGTCTTGTTTACATCAGGGTCCCCCATTTTCAATTCATCATATTTCATATCTAAATCATATAATATCTCATTGCTAAATATATGCAATATATAATCTAATAATCCAATAATCTAAATCTAATATATAATATAAAAATGCTAAATGCATGGGTATTTTATTTTGTCTTTAATGTTAGCTTGCAAACTCAAATACTGTCTTGGTAAGCCTCATAATGAATTGTTTGGGGAAAAAAAGGAAAAACATCGTGATGCGTATCGTGTATCGCCGAAAGGTCAGAAAATATCGTGATATCATATTTAGGCCATATCGCCCAGCCCTAGTTAGAACCCTGGCAGCTGAATTTTGAACATACTGGAGCCTGTCCAGGGATTTGCTTGGGACCCCGGACAGGACCCCGTTGCAGTAGTCCAGGCGGGAGGTGACGAAGGCGTGGATGAGGGTCTCAGCTGTGGTGTCGGAAAGTGATGGTCAGAGTCTGGAAATGTTTCTGAGGTGAAAGAAGGCGGATTTGGTGAGGGAATTGACATGGGATTGATAAGAATGGGTGGAGTCCAGGATAACGCCCAGGTTGCGGACCTTAGGGGATGGGGAGATGGAGCAGCCCGCCGTCAATGTTGAGGGTGAGATTAGGGCTGGGCGATATGACCAAAAACGTTATCGCGATAAAATAATTTTCATATAATTCGATATCGATAATTATCGTCAATATAATGTCTGTCAAGTTTAATTAACTTCTTATGCTGCTGCGAATGTCTCGAGTCGAGTTGATGTCGTCATCAGTCCGCGCACGTTAGCAGTTAGCCGACAAGCGGAGTATCTCATGACAATGTAATAAATATGACACTAAAATACTCTCTTCCGCCACAATATATTGAAACGACGTCCACTGTATACCCCACACTACTATAAACGTGGCCTCAGAATTCACGCCACACACATACTCGGCACGTAAATATATAAAACAGCGCCGTGCAAGCTAGTTATCCTAGCCAGCCTGTTGTTTCTAAGCGGAGTATTCCATGACAATGTGCTAAATATGACACTAAAATACTCTCTTCCGCCACAATATATTGAAACGACGTCCACTGTATACCCCACACTACTATAAACGTGGCCTCAGAATTCACGCCACACACATACTCGGCACGTAAATATATAAAACAGCGCCGTGCAAGCTAATTAGCCTAGCAAGCCTTGTTGTTGAGTGAGTCCTACCTCTGGGTCTCCTTCCGGGTCTCCTTCGCTCTCGGCCATCTCCTTCACTGATTGGTTGTTAGTGCGTGTGCTCATATCCAAGCTTGGAAAATCGATATATCGAAACTTTGCGACCACGTTTCATGTTTATTTCGAGGAAATAATTTATCGCGATAGTTATCATTATCGTTTTATCGCCCAGCCCTAGGTGAGATCCCCAACCTTCCGGAGCAGAGCCTTGGGTGCCACAACCATGAGCTCGGTTTTATTGTTGTTGAGTTTGAGGAGATTAGATGACATCCAGGTTTTTATTTTGTGAAGGCAGTTGATAAGGGAGTGTGGGGGGATAGACCATGCCTCCCACTGGTCGGCTGCAATGTGGACGAAGCCTTGCATCACGTGTCCCCTCCGGTACACGAGGAGGCAGCCGTCGCATCTTTTCACCTGCACAGCATGATCTCTCAGTGGCAAGGAGTAACGCGTGGGAGGCTCACGCTGCCCCCGATACTTCCTGATTCTGCTGTACAGGCGCACCAACCCATCTGTAGGAGTCGCTGTCCGATCCCCACCCACCGGCTTTCCCACCCCCTAATACTGCCAATTGTATTAGTATGAACGACCAGCCAAGCCGGAAGCAACGCCGAGAGCTGGGCTCGAACCCAGTGTCTCCTGCGTTAGTGGCGAGCGCGTTGCCCACTGCGCCACTTAGCCGCCTAAACATCTCAATTTCAACATTGTTATCACAACATACAAGCTAAAACGCCTCCCTACCTCCCTCCCTACCTACCGTTCCTACAACCATTTTTTAACATTGCATGATCATGTAAACATTTATTATGTATTATTATTTTTTAAGTTTAAATATCAACATTATCTGGCCATCCTCAGTAAATACTATCAAACTCCACACACACAGAGAAAGGGAGAATGGCATATAGCAGTCTATAGCAGAGTATTTCAGCTAATGAAGTAAAATGTTTATAATAATCAACTATCCAGTTCGTTTTTATAGTGGAACGTTTGGCTACTTGAGAGAGAGAGAGGGAGAAAAACGGGCTCAGCCCCCCCCCTTTCCTCACCATTGGAACTCCGTGAAAACTAAACAGATTTATCCTGTGCCTATGAGCACCATGATCATTCCTCATCATTACACAGGCCAGATCTGCTGTGCACTATGCACCATGATCATTCCTCATAATTACACAGGCCAGATATGCTGTTCACTATGCACCATGATCATTCGTCATCATTACACAGGCCAGATCTGCTGTGCACTATGCACCATGATCATTCCTCATCATTACACAGGCCAGATCTGCTGTGCACTATGCACCATGATCATTCCTCATCATTACACTGGCCAGATCTACTGTGCACTATGCACCATGATCATTCTTCATCATTACACAGGCCAGATCTGCTGTGCACTATGCACCATGATCATTCCTCATCATTACACAGGCCAGATCTGCTGTGCACTATGCACCATGATCATTCCTCATCATTACACTGGCCAGATCTGCTGTGCACTATGCACCATGATCATTCCTCATCATTACACATGCCAGATCTGCTGTGCACTATGCACCATGATCATTCCTCATCATTACACAGGCCAGATCTGCTGTGCACTATGCACCATGATCATTCTTCATCATTACACAGGCCAGATCTGCTGTGCACTATGCACCATGATCATTCCTCATCATTACACAGGCCAGATCTGCTGTGCACTGCACCATGATCATTCCTCATCATTACACAGGCCAGATCTGCTGTGCACTATGCACCATGATCATTCCTCATCATTACACAGGCCAGATCTGCTGTGCACTATGCACCATGATCATTCCTTAAGAATTTTACCACGACGTGGGCATAAAGGAATGGCGAGGATGCAAAGCATGTTAGACGCATTGGACTCGTTGCTCACAGAGTTTTTACTGCACATAGAAACAGCACGACTCGCGAGAGGAGTTGTCACAGAGCTGTCGAACGCAGGGCTGAATAGCTAGACTGTGGACTTCTCAGCTGATGTGGTAGTGTCTTGACTGCTGACTGTGGACTTCTCAGCTGCTGGGAAAGTGGGAGCTCTCTGTTTTTGGTTGAGGAAGTATCGCCCACACTGTTGTACAAGAGATGTTCTCTGTTGCAATATTGATTGCGATCTACAAGGGAGGGGGGGGGGGTAATTACTGTTAATTTATATGCGTGATGAAATGCTGAAGACTCCTCCACCAGCTTAGATACTAGGGATGGTCACAATTAATGTTTTCCCAGATTGAGTTCTCGCATGAATTACTCGACTAGTGCTTTTTTTAAGAACACATCTTAACTCATTGGACGCCACTGACTTGAGCATCGTTTGTTCCTACCACGCCAACGCTCTAAAAGATAGGAATAAGTGGCGGTGTTTGCAGGGCTATATATATATATATTCTATATTATAGCTATTAGGGATGGGTACCATTCACATTTGAACCGATACGGTACCGGTACCTGTGAATCGATACCGGTACCCAACGGTACCTTTTTTTGGTACTTTAATCTCTAAAAATGTAATCTACCTACCTCAGTTGTAAAAAAAAAAATCCAAACTTCAAATAACCACACTTTCGACCGTTTTCGGCTTGCCATTGCCCGACTGCTTTGTTGTTGAATCAAGTCAAATCGTAGGTAAGCGTATATTGTGCGTGTGAACGGTGACATGAAAATAAAAAAGTAAAAAAAAAAAAAAATTAAAATATTATCATAAAATTCTTTTTTTACAGTACCGACAATGGTATCTCACGTGAATCGATACTTGGTAGTACCGACGTGTTTCGGTAAGTACCTTTAAAAGTACAGAATTTGGTACCCATCCCTAATAGCTATGCATACAATACTATGGCCCATTTGACATCAACTATCTATCGTTCAATATGTGAATTTTTTTTTCATCAATACGTTCGCGTGTTATACCGTGGTGAATATAAGTATAGTTTAGTGTGTGATTGTGAGTGATCCTGTCTAATCCCAGAAAACGACGATATGCAGCAAAACGTGAATTTCATTAAAAGCATTGCCGTTTCTCGCCTGGACTCCTACTATTTCCAAATCAAATGTATATAATAGGTATTATGTTTCATCATGAATGCATGAAAGGGGGGGGGGGTAGTTTTTTGATGCTTTGATCTTCACCAACGGCATACGTTGTGGAGTGACGTTACACACACGTTGTGATCGAGGTGAAATCATGGTTGGATCAAAGCAGGATTGATATCATTTAGTCCTTACCTTCACTAGGAGGTACCCCAAAAAGAATACTCCAATTGTCTGATCGCGAGTCCAAGTATTGGTGTCCATCGTGTCGCCAACCTAATCCACCACAACAGATGCATCGGGGGCATTTGACGCTTCTCAATGCGATCGGGATACTCGCTCGTCTGGCCTGACAAAGAAAAGTGCGCCCGGAGACATTTGAACGTTGCACAGGCCAAGATATAAGTTTCAAAAGGTGCTCGATACTGCCACCTGGGAGGATGCGGCCGGTATTGCACTTTGGCATTCTCAGGATGATTCCCTATGTTAACCCCAAGTCTGTGTGCCTGTAATGAATAGAAATATTGAATAAAAGAAATAACGATGAAAACATGACTATACTCAGGTCTGGTGCTGAACGGGTGGCGAGATAACCCGACTATCCTCGGGTCTGGCGCTGATTGAGTTAAAGATCATGGTAGCAGCAATAACAATGGACAACAATATACCCGATGCTTAACACTTTGAGCGCCACGCCGGGTTTTCCTTTTTACCGGCTGAATGCCACCATCGGCGCCAATGTTAACGTTAATATCGCCTAATCTATGTTTTAAATTATGGCTGTGTCTAATCTGCCCATCGCATTATCAAAGACTATTTTCCAGTCAGTGCTGTCAAGGCAGATTGTTTTTTTATCGCTGCATTTCCATTTCAGAGCATTTAGAAAAGCACCCATTTTCAGATAAAAAACAGCCCATTCTGGAGCATTCTATGAAAATCGCCTTTTACTGGAATATTCCACAACGTTGATATTTGTCGGCCTTTTTATGAATCGTTTTCAAATAAACGCTAGATGATCAATATTATACGTGCACGCAAGCACATTCGAGCCGCGCACGGATAATCGCCCCGTTGATTTCATCATGGACTTTTACAGTGAAACCGAAAGAAGACATTTCACAAAACAGCTTATAAGTTATAACTTCATCAAACTTACTCTGATTATCCTAACACTGATAACATAGAGTCCTTACCTGACATCAGATGGTATCCAACTGGTATATTCCAATTCCTGATCACCATTCGAAAAAATCGATACGTGTATGGATCCAACGCGATACAGTAGAACTCCATGATCAGCGGGGATCTGAGGTTCCAGAATGAACTGTGGTAAACCCGGCTGGATCAGTGGACTGGAAAATGTGGAGTACTGGATTTTTTTCCCCATTCATTTTCATTGAGTCCATTCCAAAATCACTTATGTCATCTGGGAGACGACAGGGGGCGCTTTTTTCCACAATGATCGCCGGTGCCGCTCGGCTATACTCGGGTAGGCTCGGGTGACGCAATATGAAAAAAAAAAAAATCAGAGAAATCTCGTGAGTGGCTTTCAACCACCTATAAAAAAAACACGAGATATCTCGTGAGTGGCACGGAAAGAGTTAATGTTTATTGTCAGTCAAAACAGTCAGTTACCATTTGTAATAACTAATTACATTACCTCCACCCTGCTGCAGGTCTCTCCGATCAATGGCATGTCTGTATCAATAGTCCATGAATGAACACTACACAAAGTGGGCGACGTGTTGTTGGCACAATTTTGGAAATGTTTTTATCTTTTAGATAACGCTAAGCTAGCTGCATTCTAAATGTGACTAACTTTTTGCGATAACGCTAGTGTACTATCCACAGAATCCTCCTCACTCTCAGGCTCCACAGCTTCTAGTGTTGTCTTCCTGCAACAAGCACTGAAACCAGTGGTTAATGAGTCTAAATAACAACACTGCATGAAACGGTGTGTTGAAGTGGTTTACAGAGTGCTGTGCAAACGGATCACTTGAACCCTGGCAGAAATCCAGTCAGCCAAGCGTTGGCTCCCCAACTATGTGCACCAAGCCGTCGCTCCATACAGGCGCGTCGCAATAAATTAGAATATTGAGGAAATATATTGGTTGCCTCCATGCCATGCCACATTGATTCATGCAAAAGCAGCCCTGACCAAGTATGAAGTGCATATATTTTAGAGATGCACCGAAATTTCGGCCACCGAAGGTTTTCGGCCGAAAATTACCAAAAATTGCCTTTCGGCTTTTGGCCGAAAGAGTTTTTTCACCGAAAATATATCACCGAAACAGAAACAACCTGTAACCTAATGCGTGTTGTTGTGATGATGTCATCAAAACGTGGCTTCAGTCATTACATGCGCGCTGTTTCTATGTGTCGCACTGTTTCTATGTAAACTCAGCGTGCAACGCGTCCAATAAATGCGTCTTTAACATGCTTTATATCCTTATTTACTATATGCCCGTTGCGGTTAATTTAAGAGGGGGGGATTGTGTTTCTCACATTGACGCTGTCTGTCGTTGATAATATAATCTGAAGAGCATTATTATTATTATCATTCTCGAGAATACACGTTGCGCGTCAAGAGAGCACATTCATCTGCGGACTAGAAAAGTGCGCTCAGTAGAGCACATATGTCCGCCACTTGACTTGGAATTAATGTACTGTATGCATTCAGAAGTGCTGAATACATTTTTTATGGACCCATAATAGTGATTATTTATTATTTAAGTAAAGTTTTGCCATAATCATATATTTTTCCATAATCAGGTAGCTGAACAACATTGGTAAAAAAAATATTCTATTCTATGAATAATTTTTGGCCTTTCGGCATTCGGTTTTCGGCCAACTGTTTCCTATTTTCGGTATCGGTTTCGGCCAAGAATTTCCCATTCGGTGCATCCCTAATATATTTTTCAGTAGGCCCACATTTCTGTAATATATATATATTTTTTATTGGTCTCTTAATTTTGGGTTTTCATTAGCTGTAAGACATAATCATCCAAATTGAAAGAAATAAAGGCTTGAAATATTTCACTCTGTGTGTAATGAATCTATATAATATACGATTTTCACTTTTTGAATTTAATTACTGAAATAAATGAACTTTTCCTCGATATTCTAATTTATTGAGGAGATGCACCTGTCTGTCGCTGCGTGACCCAGGAGCGCAAGAAGCAAAGTAGGGTAGTGGGTGACAAGCGGTTCAGAACGCTGCTGCAAGGCGATTGACCAGGTCAACTCACATGACATGACACTAGGGATGCCCCGATCGATCGGCCATCGATCGTTATCGGCCGATAATCAGTATAAATATGCGATCGGGGAATTCCGATAATGAGTCATATTCGCCGATCGCGGAAACTGATCAAGTGGATATCTCACTCGCTTGTCTCAGACGCACAGGACCTGCAAACTGCTCCTCCTCCCTAGCCCCGCCCGTACCCGTGTAGAGTTTGTAAACACGCTGAGTCTAGATAGTGCATTCGACCTGAGCTAACGTTAGCTACCTAGCTATCGTTACTGTTTTATTTTCGCCGATCGTCAAAACAGATCTCACTCGCTGAGTTCTGTCTCAGACACCGGGAGCTGCACACAGTGCTGCGCGTCTGCTCCTCCTCCAGCTCCTCCCGCACACATGTAAACACGGGTCTAGTCTAGTCTAGTGGGACGGGACCTCCATGAGCTAACGTTAGCTACCGCTACAAAATGACCCAGTCAACTATTCACTTTTAGTTTAATACATGATGAGGCATTGTCTAACTGAACGGTATCTAGCCGGCTAGCTACTGATAGCTCCTGATATCAACAAATGCTCCAGCAATAGTCTAGTTATCTAGTACTAGTGTATGATACCTCTGTTAGCTCACGTTAGCTTAGCTCACTGTTCAAAACGAAATGTCCCATTCAACTAAATAGTTCACTGAGGCGTTGTCTTAACGTTATATTTCCGGCTAGCAGTAGCTACAGACAGCTCCTGATATCAATGTCTTATAACACTCATTCGATGCATATTCGAAGCCCGGCTTGCGTCGCAGTCATTAACGGGGATAGCTGAGGGAGTAGGGTATATCTGCAGAGCCTAGGGTAAATCTGCAGAGCCGAATGTGATTTGATCAAAGCAGAGTATGTACACACAGACAGTGGAGATAGCGAGCATTTTGACTTGTTGCGTGGTGGCGATGTCTCGCAGATAATACAAGTACAAGTCTAATTATATAATATATATATTTTATAAAAAAAAATAAAAAAAATACTTTTTATATAAAATAAGTTTTAATTTCTTTTTAATCAAAAACGATCGGTATCGGATCGGTATCGGATCGGTATCGGCCGATATGGCTCACGACGATCGGTGATCGGTATCGGTGGCAAAAAACGTGATCGGGGCATCCCTACATGACACCCATCCTATCTTACACTGATTTCCCATTAAGTCTAGGATTAATTTGAAGGTATTTGTTTTCACATAGAGCCATGCATGTCAGGCATCTGTATACATCTGTGACCTGATTAATCCATATCTCACCTGTAGGTCAATGAGGTCTTCTGACCAGGGCTTACTGGTTGTCCCTCACTCTCGACTCAAAACAAAAAGGTGATTGTGTCTTTGAAGTTGTGGCTCCGACATTGTGGAACGCTCTTCCTACAGGCATAGGATCTGCAGTCTCTGTTGACGTTTTTAAAAAGCAGCTGAAGACTTATTTATTCAAATTGGCTTTTGTTTTGTAATTATTTGTGTTCCTTTTAAGGTCGTCTAAGGTACTACTTACTTACAAATGCCTGTTTCTGGATCACAGATGCATAAAAGAAAAAGTACCACAAGGAGTCTCAAGTTCTTTTGATGTGTCTGAGTTAAAAGATGGTATTTATGAGGTCAGGTCACTTTCCCCCCATCTCCGTTTAGCTGTAGGCCTTCTCCCATAAACAGGAAGCTCCTGAATGTAAACTAGAGTGTTGGAAAGGAACGAGGTAGGATTTTTACCACAGCTTCATTCCTGGCTTTATTGTAGGGATGCACCGACTGGGAAATTCTTGGCCGAAACCGATACCGAAAATAGGAAACAGTTGGCCGAATGCAGAGAGGCCGAAAGGCCGAAAATGATTAATAGAAATATATAATGTATTTTTTTTGTTCAGCTACCTGATTATGACAAAAGACATGATTATGGCAAAACTTAACTTAAATAATATTAATAAAAGTCAAGTGCATTTTCTTTTCTCTGTAGGTTAACTACAACCAAGTGCATTCAGAACAAAGCCACGGTGCTTTAAAACTGCATAAAGATCTGCACACATGAGAGGGAGAATAGCTTATAGCAGACTTAATGATGTTACTGTAGTGGCTACAGTAAGCATTTTATATAAAAGTACTCTGTATTTTTGTATGACAACTAATAAAGAAACTTGAACTACTGTCATTCACTGCGTTCTAGCCTACATGGAAGGACCTGTATTTACTACATCTCCCGTGACTCTTAGCGGGGGATGACGTAGCTTAAGAAAGACGAGTGAAAGAGGAACTGAAGCGTTGTTAGCTAGCTTAACGCTAACGTTAGTTAAGGTTTTTAACCGCGATGGGCATATAGTAATGGCGAGGATATAAAGCATGTTAAAGACGCATTTATTGGACGCGTTGCACGCAGAGTTTACATAGAAACTTCCGAGTCCCAAGAGGAGTTATCACAGGCTGCATGACCGAAGAGCTCACGTTGCGCATGTAATGACTGAAGCCGCGTTTTGATGACATCATCACAACAACACGCGTTAGGTTACAGGTTGTTTCTGTTTCGGTGATATATTTTCGGTGAAAAAACTCTTTCGGCCGAAAGCCGAAAGGCCATTTTGGTGGCCGAAATTTCGGTGCATCCCTACTTTATTGAATGTCTCCTCTCCGTCTGTCTTGTCGATGATGAGGACTTTCTCTTGGACAGTCGGGTCCACACACAGTTTATTTATGAAGGAGATTCTTACTGTGACGTCTCAGAAGTAAGAGTTTGTGGGAAACCAGGGTGTGCTTCTGAGACGGATGGGGAGAAGATGGCTGTTGTAGAAACAGCCAGCAAGTGTGAGATGAACGTAGGGGTGGGTGGTACTGGTAGGGCCCAAGATTCGTATCATGCTATATTTAAATGTTTGGATATAAACATTTAAACATTTACCATAAACATGTATCGTATATCAATCCTTATTCAATAAGCAATTTTTCTTTAACAGTCCTACAATATCAAACAGAATACATTTCATTTAGCATTGCTCAATTAGACTAATAACATAATATATTACCTTTCATTTAGCATGGCTCAATTATTAGACTAATAACTTAATCTAAAGAAAGAACATCACGATTGATAATATGACAGACATATTGTTATTCGTAATGGTGGACATATCTCCTGTAGCTAGTTTTGTGCCCATAAATATGTTTTGATGAGTTCGTATGAACTCACGAGACGTCTACGATACAGACGTCTATCATTATTCATTACAGTTTGATCAGTTAACATTTTGCAAGGTTCGATCAATAGTTGATATTTGAGAAAAAAAAGCGACAAAAATACAAAAAGGCACAGCAGGACAAGACAGTACATTCAGAGAATAGGACAGTAGGACAACACACGGATAGGGGAACACAAAGTACAGTAGCACACAGGGGACAGAGGAGCATAAGAAGAGATACAAGAGGGAGGGGGCAGGATAAAATTACATGGGAGTGTGTGAGTTAGGGTGTGGGAGAATCGGGGTTTATTGAAGGCCAGGGAATAGAAGTGGGTTTTTAGACGGGCCTTAAATGTCTCCAGCGAGGGGGCAGATCGGATCTCCAGGGGAAGCTGGTTCCATAGCTTGGGGGCCACGGCCTTGAAGGAGCGATCGCCTCTCTTTTTGAGTCTGGTGCGGGGGGGGGGGGGACCAGCCGAGCCTGGTTGGAGGATCTTAGTGACCTGGGTGCTGCGTAGGGGGTGATGAGCTCGGTGATGTATAGGGGTGCTGCACCTTAAAGGTGAGGAGGAGGATTTTGAAGTCTATTCTAAGTGGGACTGGGAGCCAGTGTAGGGAGGCTAGGACTGGTGTGATGTGCTCTCTCTTTCTGGTGCCGGTAAGGAACCTAGCTGCAGAGTGCTGGACCATTTTGAGGCGGGACATGGCTGCCTGACTGATGCCGGTGTAGAGGGCATTGCAGTAGTCAAGGCGTGAAGTGATGAATGCATTGACTACCGTTTCCAGGTCGACGGGTGAAAGGATTGGATTTATTTTACTGATGTTGCGGAGTTGGAAGAAGCACACACACACACACACACACACACACACACACACACACACACACACACACACACACACACACACACACACACACACACACACTGAAATGTCAAGGACTGTGTGGAGCATCAGGCACAGGGAGAGGATTGTTGTAGAAGAATGTCTGGTCACTGAATAAACAGCAGCTCAGATGTACAGTCCAGCTCCGCTGAAGCAGAGGAGGTCAGGAGACTTACTGTGTGTCTGTAGCTCTGTTATCAGGGCGATACTTACTGTGTCTGTAGCTCTGTTATCAGGGCGATACTTACTGTGTCTGTAGCTCTGTTATCAGGGCGATACTGTGTCTAGCTCTGTTGTCAGGGCGATTCTGTGTCTGTAGCTCTTATCAGGGCGATACTGTGTCTGTGGCGCTGTTGTCAGGGCGATACTGTGTCTGTAGCTCTGTTGTCAGGGCGATACTGTGTCTAGCTCTGTTGTCAGGGCGATACTGTGTCTGTAGCTCTGTTATCAGGGCTATACTGTGTCTGTGGCTCTGTTGTCAGGGCGATACTGTGTCTGTAGCTCTGTTGTCAGGGCGATACTGTGTCTAGCTCTGTTGTCAGGGCGATACTGTGTCTGTAGCTCTGTTATCAGGGCGATACTTTGTCTGTGGCTCTGTTGTCAGGGCGATACTGTGTCTGTAGCTCTGTTGTCAGGGCGATACTGTGTCTGTAGCTCTGTTGTCAGGGCTATACTGTGTCTGTGGCTCTGTTGTCAGGGCTATACTGTGTCTGTGGCTCTGTTGTCAGGGCGATACTGTGTCTGTAGCTCTGTTGTCAGGGCTATACTGTGTCTGTGGCTCTGTTGTCAGGGCGATACTGTGTCTGTGGCTCTGTTGTCAGGGCTATCCTGTGTCTGTGGCTCTGTTGTCAGGGCGATACTGTGTCTGTAGCTCTGTTATCAGGGCGATACTGTGGCTCTGTTATCAGAGCGATTCTGTGGCTCTGTTGTCAGGGCGATACTGTCAGGGCTGTACGCTAAGCTTTTTCACTAGGGGCACACTTGCCCCTAAATGAGAAAATTACGGGCAAAAAAATTTTTTAGGGGCAATTTTTTAAATAACAATTTTTCCATTATTTATATCTGTTGTTTTTTATTAAAAAAAAAGAAAAAAAATAATTTTATAAATTTTTTTTTTAATAAAATATATATATTATATAATCATACTTGTAGTTGTATTATCTGCGAGACATCGCCACCACGCAACAAGTCAAAATGCTCGCTATATGCAACCAGCTCCACTGTCTGTGTGTACTCGAGTAGCCTCCAGCTACGGCCAGGATTCTCCGGAGCTGCAGCTGGACCCTATACTGTAGCCTCCAGCTACGGCCAGGATTCTCCGGCGCTGCAGCTGGTCCCTATTGACTATATTCAGCGTGCCCTCAGCTCGAATACGCATCGACTCATAACTAGGACTCCCTACTAGTAAACAGTCAACCCTCCGTCTCTTATTATATGTGAACTAAAGAGTACAAGGTTTACACAACAGCCCCCACCCCTTGTTTTATTGTATTTGTACCTGTACTACCTGCTGTCAGCTGTTTATCTCTCTCTCTGTGAGCTTGATTAGCTCACGTTAGCTAGCGTTAGCTCCGCGGCTAACCCTGAACTAAATCAATGACTAGGTTCTAAAGCATTTCGAGTAGTTTTCACTGCACATAGAAGCAGCCAAACAGCGGGAGAATTTCGGGAGCATATGACCAAAACCCAGTTAGGAACCATCGATTCCCATCCCTACTACTAACTTTACTTTTCTTCATAGCTAAGTCTATCAGAGTGAGTGCTCAGTTGATTTTCCCCGCTGATCATACCTGAGTGCTCAGCGTCATCACACGCCTTGGCATTTAGGAGTGAAATGCGAATGCAAGGCTTGAAATCACTACTCGCAAGCCCGCCCCCAAATATTATTTACCAATCGCAACGGCCAATTAAAGGGGCAATTTGCGATAATCTCGTCGCAGTGTACAGCCCTGACTGTGTCTGTAGCTTTGTTGTCAGGGCGATACTGTGTCTGTGGCTCTGTTGTCAGGGCGATACTGTGTCTGTGGCTCTGTTGTCAGGGCAATTCTGTGGCTCTGTTGTCAGGGCGATTCTGTGGCTCTGTTGTCAGGGCGATACTGTGTCTGTAGCTCTGTTGTCAGGGCGATACTGTGTCTGTGGCTCTTGTCAGGGCGATACTGTGTCTGTGGCTCTATTATCAGGGCGATACTGTGTAGGGATGCACGATATTGATTTTTTGACACCGATATCGATACTGATAACTTTATGCTCCTCAAGCCGATAACCGATACCGATAACCGATATTTATTGTATTATAATATTTTTTTTTAAATGTATATATATATATATATATATATATATATATATATATTTTTTTTTAGTATTTATAAGCTCCGACGTCATCGGTACTGCTATCGGTACTCGAGAAATTATGGAGTTTTTTTTTTTAGGAATTTAAACGTCGCAAACTAATCTTGTTGGCCGTTGTCTATATCTCTCCTGCCTCTGTGTCTCTGCCTGCGCGGGGAGCGGGCTGTGCTGTGCTCTCTCCTCTCTTCCCCTCCCACACACACACACACACTCACTCTCACTCACTCACTCACTCACTCACTCACTCACTCACTCACTCACTCACTCACTCACTCACTCACTCACTCACACACACACACACACACACACACACACACACACACACGGGTGCTGCACTGCTGAGTACAGACAGCTCTGCTCTCATAATGGCGGACAGAACGAAACGTTCAAAAGTCTGGGTCTATTTTACTAAAGTCGATGCTGACAACGCTCGTTGCCACAAGTGCAACAAGACATTTGCCAGTAATGTATAAGCGCTGGTACTTGTCAATGTGGCTGGCGGGGAGATAACGTTAGCTCCGAGTAGAGTAATGGCTGACAATCCGGAGGTAAATAAACGAACGAGAGCTTCTGATTGGTGGTAAGAAGAAGAGGTGGGTGCAAGCGGTGGGACGTCATTGGCAGATCGACTGTCTGTCTCCGAATGTAACGTGACTACGTCACAGCCAAGAAAGGGAGCGCTGGATTTGTGAAAAACTCCCTGTTCCTAAACCACACGCCATCAGTTTTACCACAGTACTGGCAAAACGGGAGGAGGCTATAATAAAAACAAGCGCCCTTCATCCAAATCCACCCACACCGGATTTCTTTTCACCAAAAAATGTATTATATGTTATCGGAGCTATCAATAACGTTATCGGGTTTATCGGGATGACGTCATAATTGCTGATATCGGCCCGATAATTATCGGCCCGATAATTATCGTGCATCCCTAATACTGTGTCTGTAGCTCTGTTGTCAGGGCGATACTGTGTCTGTGGCTCTGTTGTCAGGGCGATACTGTGTCTGTGGCTCTGTTGTCAGGGCGATACTGTGTCTGTGGCTCTGTTATCAGGGCGATACTGTGTCTGTAGCTCTGTTGTCAGGGCGATACTGTGTCTGTGGCTCTGTTGTCAGGGCGATACTGTGTCTGTGGCTCTGTTGTCAGGGCGATACTGTGTCTGTGGCTCTGTTGTCAGGGCGATACTGTGTCTGTGGCTCTGTTGTCAGGGCGATTCTGTGGCTCTGTTGTCAGGGCGATTCTGTGGCTCTGTTGTCAGGGCGATTCTGTGGCTCTGTTGTCAGGGCGATACTGTGTCTGTGGCTCTGTTGTCAGGGCGATACTGTGTCTGTGGCTCTGTTGTCAGGGCGATACTGTGTATGTGGCTCTGTTTTCAGGGCGATACTGTGTCTGTGGCTCTGTTGTCAGGGCGATACTGTGTCTGTGGCTCTGTTATCAGGGCGATACTGTGTCTGTTAGAGCCATATGGAATCCGTTTTATTTTTTTTCAAATTTCATTATATTTTTTTCCAAATTCCGTTTTTTCCGTTTTAATATTTCAGAATTCTGTATTTTGCTTTGTACGCTCATTTTACCATCAGAAATAGTGTCTAATAAGTGGGAATGAATAAATGTCCACAATTTAATAAGATACAACAGTCCATTTAATAGGGCTGTCTTAAATACTTCGAAGCTTCGTTCGATGGGCATGGGATTCGAATATGAAAATAAAATTTGATTATTAAAAAATATAAAAATATAAAAATATAAATTATATATATATTTTTTTTGCTAAATCAACTCTGCCTCTCTTTTGTTAATTAATGAAATTTTTTTTTTTTTTTTTTTTTTTACAGTTGATTCCATTTTTATTGCTCAATTCCGCGATTCCGTCCGCGATTCCGTGATCGCGGATTTCATATGGCTCTAGTGTCTGTGGCTCTGTTGTCAGGGCGATTCTGTGGCTCTGTTATGAGGGCGATACTGTGTCTGTGGCTCTGTTGTCAGGGCGATACTGTGTCTGTGGCTCTGTTGTCAGGGCGATACTGTGTCTGTGGCTCTGTTGTTAGGGCGATACTGTGTCTGTGGCTCTGTTGTCAGGGCGATACTGTGTCTGTGGCTCTGTTGTCAAGGCGATACTGTGTGTCTGGGCCTCGCTTTCACATGTACTGTAGCTCTGTTGTCAGGGCGATTCTGTGTCTATTGGTCTGGTCCTCACTTGTAGCTCTGTTGTCAGGGCCGGGTGATATGGTCACAATTAGGGATGGGAATCGAACATTTTCCTAATTGTCCGATGCCTGGAATCGCGTGTCTCCCGTGACTTTCGATTTCCTTATCGCTGCCAGGGCCCTATTCCCCGTACCTGGTTCAACTAAGTCGATCAAGAGTCCCATTATCCAGATTCAATTAACCCGATGTTTGAAGCCGGGATTTTCCTGTTCCTCGAAGGTGGATTCAGTCTCGTTAACTCGAACCAGACTTGAGACCCAGGATAATTGCGCGCGCCCGCCTCAGCTGAAAAGCCAGCAAGTATCGATAGCAGAAATCCTGATTTTCTAACGGCATTGATTGATTAATTGATTTAAAACTTTATTAACAGATTGCAGTACGGCTCAATAGCCTCGCAGACAAGTTAAATGCATAATCTATAGGCTAATTTTAAGTCCCTCATTACCCCAATCAATCAGATTATATTTCTTTAAACTTGCCTGCTGGCAGTAGGTTTATGGAATGGATAATCAAATGAGATCTTGCTAGCGAAAATAATTAGTTCAACTGTTTCAGAATAAGGATACGGCTCTCTTACCCATTGATTGATGTATGGTGGATGTTTTACTTATCTGCACTGTGGTGTGACGGTTGGTCGTTTTGACTTTCATGCAGACGACCCGGGTTCGAATCCCCGTTCTTCTAGTCTTTTTCTTCTTTTTGCAATGTAGGAATAATTCAATTTGGTGCACGTTGAGAGCTATATAAAGAATGACATCCTCAATGCATGTAGATTTATAATATTTTAACTTAAAACTAGGCTACTTTTGCGTATAATCATTAATATTATATTCCAAAAAAATTATATTGGAAACGCGGGGTTTCGAACTCGGGTCGCCCGGTTGACAGGATTAAGCACTAGCCGTTGGACCACTGTGCCAGACGGGATATATCCATTGTGTATCCATTAATGGACAAGAGACCCGTGTTTCAAATATTTTTCTTTTGAATGAAGTTTTATCTCTTTATTCTCAAATGCATTAATGTGACGTCAACGGCTCATTCAATTTCTCAAATCCGTCAAACAGCGCATCTCATCAGACATTTTAATCCCAGTTACAATATCACAATAACGTGTGAGTGATGATACAATTCAACAATCCTCAGAGTCCTCGTAATTCATAATCCACAAAAACCACAATCCACGCATAGACACTTCAATTTTATGCTTGAATGAAACACAATCCGGGCGCTCCGTTAAGCAAATCTACAGCGGAAAATATATGAAACTAATCAGAGCCAAACGGCCGGTTTCATTCATTAAAAATATCCCCGTGGGATTCACATTTGCAATGCGCCGTTATTAAAAGAACCACATGCAGCGTGTATCGCGACTCCGAGCGCCGTATATGACATGCATTATTTTATTTAGGACAAAGTAAATCTATAGGCTGAATATGATTTATTATCAGCATTTAGTTCTATTATTATACATTTCAAAAGCCCCCTCTAGGAAAACGAAGCACAGAAACATAATTCAGAATGGTATAATGCAGATCTAGACTGTGAGAATCATTTCAGGAAGCGAGCTGGCATTTCTTTGCTGGGGCGTGGCCATGGTTCATCCAGCTAACTGAACTAAACCCTGCTCTCGACCAGGCTCAAACTTTTTGATCTGTTGTCATGGTGATTTAGACAATCGAGCGTCGGGGAACAGAAAGGTCCGGCTTAAGTCAGGCTATGCTGGAAATTATCCGGCTAACTCAGTTAGCCAGGTACGGGGAACGGGGCCCAGGTTTTCCCGACCGTTGCGCATTTCAAAACAATAACGTTAGCGTTAGGGATGGGTACCGAATTCGGTACTTTTGAGGCACTGAACCGAAACACGTCGGTACTACCGAGTATCGAATCAAGTGAGAAACCAATTTTTTTTTTTTTTTATATACTTTTTTTTTTTTTTTTTTATGTCAACGTTCACACACACAATATATGCTTACCTAGGATTTGACTTGATTCAACAACAAAGCAGTCGGAGCAATGACAAGCCGAAAACTGTCGAAATTGTAGTTATTTGAAGTTTGGATTTTCTTTTTTACGACTGAGGTAGGTAAATAAAAATTTTCTTGAGACTAAAGTACAGAAAAAAAGGTACCGTTGGGTACCGGTATCGATTCACAGGTACCGGTATCGGTTCAAATGTGAAAGGTACCCATCCCTAGTTAGCGTTAGCATGTAGCCATGGCAGACTATTTGATTCCTTAAGGGCTCGAAATTGTCTGGGTTTTGGTCATATGCTCCCGAAATGCTCCCGCTCTTTGGCTGCTTCTATGTGCAGTGAAAACTACTCTAATGTTTTAGAACCTAGTCATTGATTTAGTTCAGGGTAAGCTAAGATTAGCCACGGAGCTAGCGCTAGCTAACGTGAGCTAACGCTAGCTAATCAAGCTCACAGAGAGAGATAAACAGCTGACAGCAGGTAGTACAAGTACAAATACAATAAAACAAGGGGTGGGGGCTGTTGTGTAAACCTTGTAGTTTTGTCACAATACTGGAATTTGGACTTCGATACGATACCTTGAAAAGTATCGATACTTCGATACCATTTCGATACCAAAAAAATATATATATAATAATAATAATAATATTTTTTGCTTTTGTTGCTGGTTGATTCTCCTCAGCTTCTCTCTGGTACTATACGAGAAGATAAATACACTTTTAAAACCGTTTTAAAAAGTGAGAGAGAAGAAATGTGTGACTGCCACCTACTGAGCGCACCTTTCTAGTTTTGTACTAGTGTCAGGGTTTCCGTTAGAAAAAATTGTTGCCGGTCTCAGGGTCCGGTAGATTTAAATCTACCGGTCAAATGAGAGAAATTCCGGTCAGAGTTTATTGAGCTTAAAAATAATTGACATCCTCAAGGCATGTAGATTTATAATATTTTAACTTAAAACTAGGCTACTTTTGCGTATACAATCATTATATTCCAAATAAAATAAGTCCCGAGACTCCGTGCTGCTGCCGACTTTAAATCAAATAGGTGTCTGTGGGCAGTCGCCCGACATTATTAAACATCAGTCTGTTATAATCACATTTTTATGAGCGAACGAATTCCGTTATATTGGACATTTGTATTAATTATATCAAGCGAAGAACTGA
Source organism: Notolepis coatsorum (assembly GCF_963971535.1). NCBI lineage: Eukaryota > Metazoa > Chordata > Actinopteri > Aulopiformes > Paralepididae > Notolepis > Notolepis coatsorum. The sequence goes on from NC_140168.1 coordinate 170,677,283, forward strand.
GAAATTTGGCAGAGAGAGACAGCAACATTATCGTGGGTTTGCGTGATGACTCTCTCCACCTCGCAACGACTTATTTGCAAAGAGTATGGCGCTGCAGAGCAGCAGATTCAGCTGTTTTTGGCTCTATCTGGGGACCGCTCAACAGCGCCCCCCACCCAACAGCTGAATTGCCAATGGCTGAATTGGAGTACTGCACTGTGCTGCTGCTGCTCCGGCTCTGCAGCTACACATGCACTCGCAAAACCCAGCACTAAGCTCTCGCTGACAACATTATTATACCTGCTTGGTGAAGCAACGATGAAACAATGTAATTGTTTCGCCTATTTTAATACAATTCAAATAATCAAATTGTGCTTAGAGAGCATTATTTTCACCGGACATTAAGACCGGAGAGATTAAATATGTCGGACTTCAACAGATTTTGCCGGTCAAATACTGGTAATTACCGGCTAACGGAAACGCTGACCAGTGTAGTATGGATGGGCTCGACCTGACGTTGGAAACGGGGTAGCGTTGTGTCGAGTTCATGCGTGTACTAGTTAGGGATGGGTACCTTTCACATTTGAACCGATACCGGTACCGGTACCTGTGAATCGATACCGGTACCCAACGGTACCTTTTTTCGGTACTTTAGTCTCAAGAAATGTAATTTACCTACCTCAGTCGAAAAAAAAAATCCAAACTTCAAATAACTACAATTTCGACAGTTTTCGGCTTGTCATTGCTCCGACTGCTTTGTTGTTGAATCAAGTCAAATCCTAGGTAAGCATATATTGTGCGTGTGAACGTGGACATGAAAAGAAAAAAGTAAAAAAAAATAATAATAATAAAACAAAAAAATCTTTAAATTTTTTTTTCGGTTTCTCACTTGATTCGATACTCGGTAGTACCGACGTGTTTCGGTTCGGTGCCTCAAAAGTACCGAATTCGGAACCCATCCCTAGTACTAGTGTAGTATGGATGGGCTCTACCTAACGTTGGAAACGGGGTAGCGTTGTGTCGAGTTCATGCGTGTACTGGTGTAGTATGGATGGGCTCTACCTAGGGCTGGGCGATATGACGATATTATATAAATATCGGGTACAGTTCATTAACGATACTCTTTTTAAACGTATCGTGGATATCGTGATGTTTTGCCCAAGAGGCTTGTGTCGCGTCAATCTGGTCCACACGTTGACACTTTTGAACAGCGCCGCCCCCACACACACACTACTGCATCAAAAGTTACTACTTATGATAACAAAGGCATTCGTTTTGTGGCATTAACGTTATATAGTTACACTTTCAATAACATCAGCGTATTTACATAGCAACGACCGAGGTCGACCTAAATATAGCAAGCATTAGTCGTTCATATCTCAGCCCGTGCTGACTCAGTTGTGCCCATTCTGCGGTCTGTTAATAAAGTTTTCAATCAGACAGATGTATGGAAAGGCTTTTATTATAACATCCGTTGCAGTAAAATCATTATGCCTCCAGTCGTTTAGTCCTTCTGCGGAGCTAAAAGCTAAACGTCGGCCGCGGCGAGCTACCGCTGCCATTGTTATTGTCATTGAGCTCTCCAATGGCGGAAGTAAAAAATGAATACGCGCTTGCCGATTGGTGCTAAGCAGGGCGGGTGCAAGCGATGTGACGTAATTGGCAGACGCGACTGTCGATCAAAATGATTCTGTTTGCCGACTGAATGAATGAGAACGTTATTAACAGATTGCAGCATGGGTACAATACAGTACAGCTCAATACAACAACAGTCAACAGCGGACTGGAGGATGCAGACCAGAGAGACTTTCGTCTTGTTTACATCAGGGTCCCCCATTTTCAATTCATCATATTTCATATCTAAATCATATAATATCTCATTGCTAAATATATGCAATATATAATCTAATAATCCAATAATCTAAATCTAATATATAATATAAAAATGCTAAATGCATGGGTATTTTATTTTGTCTTTAATGTTAGCTTGCAAACTCAAATACTGTCTTGGTAAGCCTCATAATGAATTGTTTGGGGTAAAAAAGAAAAACATCGTGATGTGTATCGTGTATCGCCGAAAGGTCAGAAAATATCGTGATATCATATTTAGGCCATATCGCCCAGCCCTAACTACTACTCACCTAATGCATGGCTGAACCTAAACGTTAGAAGTGTCCGTGTCCCCGTCAATCAATCATCACATCATCACGTCAATCATCATCATCTTATCATCTCTCCACATCGGACGTGGTTGTCATAAGATGGACTGATATCCACTCCGTTGTTCTTGCAGAGCAAAATTAGCGTCTTAAATGTATTAAAAGTAGGGATGCCCCGATCGATCGGCCACCGATCGTTATCGGCCGATAATCAGTATAAATATGCGATCGGTGATAATGCTTTATTTTCGCCGATCGTCAAAACAGATCTCATTCGCTGAGTTCTGTCTCAGACACCGGGAGCTGCACACAGTGCTGCGCGTCTGCTCCTCCTCCAGCCCTCCCGCACGCATGTAAACACGGGTCTAGTCTAGTGGGACGGGACCTCCATGAGCTAACGTTAGCTACCGTTACAAAATGACCCAGTCAACTATTCACTTTTAGTTTAATACATGATGAGGCATTGTCTAACTGAACGGTATCTAGCCGGCTAGCTACTGATAGCTCCTGATATCAACAAATGCTCCAGCAATAGTCTAGTTATCTAGTACTAGTGTATGATACCTCTGTTAGCTCACGTTAGCTTAGCTCACTGTTCAAAACGAAATGTCCCATTCAACTAAATAGTTCACGTTATATTTCCGACTAGCAGTAGCTACAGACAGCTCCTGATATCAATGTCTTATAACACTCATTCGATGCATATTCGAAGCCCGGCTTGCGTCGCAGTCACTAACGGGGATAGCTGAGGGAGTAGGGTATATCTGCAGAGCCTAGGGTAAATCTGCAGAGCCGAATGTGATTTGATCAAAGCAGAGTATACACACAGACAGTGGAGATAGCGAGCATTTTGAGTTGTTGCGTGGTGGCGTTGTCTCGCAGATAATACAACTACAAGTCTAATTATATCATATATATATTTTATAAAAAAATAATTATATAATTTATTTATTTTTTATTAATCAAAAACGATCGGTATCGGATCGGTATCGGCCGATATGGCTCAAGACGATCGGTGATCGGTATCGGTGGCAAAAAACGTGATCGGGGCATCCCTAATTGAAAGGAGGTGCTTCTTTGGCGATGCAATAGCCCATATTGAAAGGAAGAGAGGCCACATTCAGTTTCGTTTTGGTAGGAATTATGGGATTTGGTGTTGGATGTATAGACTACGCAGACAGGGACATGGTCTTTAATCGCACGATAGACTACAAGTACCAAGTATATAGCGTGACCCAGATTCACTCCACACGCAAATCTTTTTTTTCACTCAGGCTATCGGTGATCGCAGTAAGTTCATTCATTGCCGACAGATTCTTTCATAGCACCACGACATTGTGTCGCACTGTACAGCCTTGGTTGTAGGCTAATGTTTTTTAAAAAATGTATCCAATTTGTATGGATTAATTTAGGAGTGAAATGCGAATGAAGGGTTGAAATCACAACTCGCAACGTTGCTCCCAAATAATATTTCCAACTCGCAACAGCCAAATTAAGGGGCAATTTGCGACCATCTCGTCGCAGTGTACAGCCCTGTAGTGTTGTCACTAGGGGTGCACCGATGTATCAGTCGGGTATCGGTATCGGCCGATAAGTGCCTTGTTGACTGCAATCGGCCTATCGGCCGATAAGCTCGAATGTGCCGATGGCAGTAGCCGATAAATTCAGTCGCGTCCTGCCAACGGCGCCGCCCCCAGTCCCCCACACACACACACAAGCTACTGCATCAAAGTTACTACTAAATATTCAACATTCTCTTTTGAGACTCCGCTTCAGACTCTTATCATTTGGCACTAAAAGCTAAACATTGTCACCGATATGGCTGTCCGCAACATGTCATTAATTGTGTACGCGAGGTGGTCGCTCAGTGACGACGCTAACATGAGCTAGGTTAGCTAGCATGAGCTACCGGGAGATAGAAGACTAACGTTACTGGTGAAAATGTAATTTACGTTGGAATACTCCTTTGCCAACTTGCTGTACTTTGCTTGCAGGTCTGCAGCCATTATTGCTGGATTATGAATAGCCCCAACTTTAGCCAACGTAACGTTAGGGACCCTGATGGAAACAAGACAAACGTCTTTCTCAGGTCTGCATCCCCTTAACAATTGTATGTATTGAGCCGTACTGTATTGTACCCATTCTGCAATCTGTTAAATAAAGTTTTCATTCATTCATTCATTCATGGCTAAACCTTTAACGTTAGTTAACGCTAGCTTTCGGTTAGCTGTTCAATGCTATTAATAACACAACCAAGCGAACCCATCACAGCTCCCCGTCAACACCCCTCTCTCTGGAAGATGGCATTTAAGAAAGTATCTGCTGTTAAAATGACACAAACATTTAGGCCTGCCGCGATAAGCAATAAATCGATTAATTGCTGCGATAATTAAAATGAATGCAATGATTTTGACGGGCGCGATTAATTGCTATTTGCGCGTTTGTTTTAATGAGGCGGAACCAGTGCCCCTTCAGTCACTGTCCGTGTTGGGAGGCGGGCCGCTGACGTTACTAGAGTACAGCACGGGAGCTCCGTGGGGCAACGCCACATAGACATTTCTCAATAGTGTTGCTCCTTTTAACCAAGTAGCATTATTTGTAGTGTAACGTTAGCTATTTTTAGACCCAAGTAGTTACTCGCTACTGCCCGGAGAAACTGGACTGCTAAATAAAGATGAAAGATAGAGCTTTGATTCTCATTCCATGCTAACAACATTAGCTAAATATCTAACAAACGAAATACAACGTATAGCATAGCTACAAGTACAACACAGAATAACGTTAATACAATTACATGCATCATTGTTTACAATGAACGGGTGGGGCTAGTCAAAGGACTGGACACGGGGACAAGTTAAACATGAATTCATTTATTATAACACTCCGGTAGTTTCGAGTCGTGCTGCAGTGCTTACGCACCACAGCTATTCTATTACTGCTTTGACGCTTCCTCCTCATCGTTGATTGCCTGTAGTAGCTGCATCTAACGTTAGTAGCTAACGTTAAAACTAACCGAAAGGTAGTTGTTCACCAACAATTTGTTTTATCATTAGCTCAAAAACAGAACCGGACGAGGCATGTTGTCGGCTCATAGTTTCTGCTTAGGATAATATAATAACAACAATACTTCCGGTCCGGTCGGTGGGCTTCAAAATAAAAGTCAAACACCGGAAAAGACGGAGCGGTGGGCTTCAAAATAAAAGTTTTGGGAAATAAATTTCTCAAAAAAAAAAATCTAACCGGTCGCAATAATATCGCTTATCGCGATATTTTCGGGGGCAATTAATCGCCCAGCAAAATGTGTTATCGTGGCAGGCCTACAAACATTTGTTTTGTGGCATTAACGTTATATAGTTAGTGTTACACGTTCAATAACATCAGCATATTATTTACCCGAAGATAGCAAGCAAGGCATTACTCCGTTCATAGCTCAGTTCCATTCCGTTGCTCATTCCGTACCCAACTACCCATTCTGCAATCTGTTAATAAAGTTTTCAACCAGACAAATGTATAGAAAGGCTTTGTTTTATTATAACATTTGTTGCAGTAAAATCATTGTCTCGTTTGGTCATCCTGTGGAGCCATGGTCGGCGGGCAGCTAACGTATTAGCTACGTTAAGTTTGTTGTGCTCTCGCAAGCAGATCAATGGCGGCATGCCCGGAAGTAGAAAATGAATAAACGCTTGCCGATTGGTGGTAAGAACAGCAGGAGGTGGGTGCTAGCGGTGTGGCGTAATTGGCCGAATCGACTGTCAATCAAAATGGTTCTATTGCATTGGTTGAAAGCTCTGGTTGAGAGAATAGTATCCATCTGCAGGCCGCCAGACGATACTGGGAGAGGGATAGTGATACATGGCATGGTGGAATTAATACCATAAACATATTTCTTGATGTTTCCTTTTTTTAAGTAAGTAAAGAGGCCTACAAATACAAACATACACATACAAATATACAGTAGTTTCATTAAAAAAAATTTAAAATAAAAAGTAAATATAAAAAAAAAAGATATTAAAAAATATTACAAATACTTATTTTTTGCCACAAGTATCGGTATCGGCCGATTGTGTTAGTTGAACAATCGGTATCGGTGGCCAATTTTTATATCGGTGCATCCCTAGTTGTCACGATACTGGAATTTCGACTTTGATACGATACCTTGAAAAGTATCGATACTTCGATACCATTTCGATACAAAAAAAAAAATATATATATATATATATATATTTTTTTTTAAACTAATTTAGCTTTTGTTGCTGGTTGATTCTCCTCAGCTTCTCTCTGGTACGATAAGAGAAGATAAATATAACACTTTTAAAACCCTTTGTTTATCTTTAGATCACACATTTAAAAATAACTGTTCATCTCACTTCAATCATTTTTATTGCAAATGCAGAACATGGTATTTTCTCAAGCAGACAGATGTAAACACTGTAATCTGTGTTGCATGTACCTGACAAAACTGAACTGTTTGTATTACAGTTAGTAACAGTTTCGATTTTTATTTAAAGATAACGAGAGAGAGAGAGAGAGAGAGAGAGAGAGAGAGAGAGAGAGAGAGAGAGAGAGAGAGAGAGAGACTATGCTCGGAGCATTTTAGTAACATTACATTTTCAACAAGATTGCTGTTATTTAAACACTTGATGGAAACGGGGTAACGTTAACCTTATGTCGACTGTAGTATTGTATGACCTCGACATAACGTTTAAACGTTAACGTTACTTCGTTTCCATGCAGTAATTATAACGGTGGCCAGCTAAGCTAACGGAGCTAACGGCTAGCAGTAGCTAACGTTAGCTGATAGCTGTAACGTTACAACGAATCAGCTGTTGATATTATGCGCCATCAGTAGACAACGTATCATGTATTAAACTAGAGTTAATGGTTTAATGCTTCAGTCACAGTGACGTTGAAAGAGCAGCTGTCACGAACCTCTTTCATTTCTTTATGGAGATCCGCGCTGGCACTGCTAAAATGTTTATTTACAAACTGAAGACGGCTCTGTGACTCTGTGAGGGGGAGGGCTGGAGCAGGCGGAGGGGCAAGCGCGCTCTGAACAGCGTGTCAACAACTTACTGTAGAACACTCGCCAGCTGGTACCGATACTGCAGAAAGTATCGGTATTTCGGGAAATGAGTATCGAAGCCGTTTTAAATATTCAGTATCGATATGTATCGATACTTCGATATTTTTGACAACACTAATAGGTAATACAAATGATGAATATATGTATGATATATTGATGATATCTTTAATGGTATAACAACATTTTGTTATACACTGCAACACTGCTGCAAGAAACACTTTGTAGATTAAAGATGAATACATGTATAATTGTAACAATTTCTATACTATATTGTTGATGGCTGTATTGTAAACATGCATGGATCTGCGACGGTATACATTCATATTCTGTTTACCTCCCAGCCCTACTCTGTGTTGTTTTTCCTTTTATTTTTTACTTCCTTGTTTTTCCTATTACTATACTTGCATCATTCCCACCTAACTGCTAATTGTCCACAGCTAAGTGTGAAACCCAGTGGTTAAGTGACACAAAGGGACCATGTGGAAATAGAAATACATTTTAGGAGGAGCGAAGCTTGTGTGTTCGAGCCCGGCCGTATGATTTCTCTGTAGATTAATGATGTCTCTTGTGGAATTGAATTCGGCGCTCAGGCTGATGAGGCTTTGTCTGCTAAATATAGCCACGGAGCCAGACGGACCGGAGCTTTGGGTTTTTGACAGATACCTGATCACGGGCCCTTTGGGCAGGGGAGGGGCACGGCGACTTGAGCTTCAACCCCCAGAGTTGGAATGTGGATCATTTGACTGGCTGTTCCAAGAGGTATTTGAAGCTGGGCTTCAAACTAAAGCCTTGTCCAGACTAAAACGATTTTGATCTTTTTTGTTTTCGTTTAGTTTTTCATTTAAAAAAAAGGTTTCCGTAAAAACGAAACCGTCTCAAGATAATAAGTGCGTGCCACAAATTTACAAAATAAATGTCTTTCCTGTTTTTAGACATCGCTCTTTTGTTTTGAAAACCCCCGACCGGAAGTGTCTGTTGCTAGCAGCATAACTTGTGTCGGCTGGTTCTGTGCTTTTTCAAGCTAACGTAACATTTTCTAAAGGAGAGGAGAGAAAGACCGCGGCTCACATGCAGCTCAAACTACCTGTTGGAATAAATTAATTGATTGATGTTTAACTTGTCCCTGTGTGTGTCCAGTCATTTCGACTAGCAAACGTTGTCATAACGTCAGGGCTGTACAGTGCGACATATATGTCGCACGTGCGACACTGACATCAGTCTGTGCGATGAAAGGATTGACTTCAGTAGCACTGGTTAGAGCTGCCGCGATTACCGCATTACCGCGGTATCGCTGTTACATCACGGCCACCGCAGAGTAGGCTGAATACCGCATCACAGCTGTTTTTTATAATAATAATAATGAAGTACCCTCCTCTCGTTGGGCTTGCGGCTCTGCAGATATACCCTACTCCTCTATCGAGGTTCCAAGCGACCCTATTGGGTACCAGAAAAGTCACGTGAAACATTGCAGACCACTGATTGGTCAGAAGAGAGACGCGTCACACGTTGGGAGCGTCCTGCAGTTTTTTACATCCTGAATGTCAGCCATTGATCAGAGCTCATCACAATACGGCTAATAACGTTAGCTTTAACTCCCCGCCGGAGTGGACTACCATCGCTCCTCAGGAGTACTAAACGAGACATAATGATTTTACTGTCTGCAACGAATGTTATAATAAAAGCCCTTCGTTCTATACACTTGTCTGATTGAAAACTTTATTAACAGACCGCAGAATGGGACAACTCAGCACGCTCTGAGCAAAGAAAGGAACTGAGATGGTCCGGTAAATACGCTGATGTTATTGAACGTATAACTATATAATGGTAATGCCACAAAACGAATGCCTTTATTATAAAGTAGTAGGGGTGGGAATCACCAGTTTCATCATGATACGATACGATATCGATTCTTTGGACAACGATACGATATTTGCCGATATCACAAAGTCTCTCACGATACAATACGATACGATTAGATTCAGGTGCCTGCGATCGATATGAGATGATATCATATGCCCATTTAACACAATCAGTAACATTTAGATCAAAAAAAAAAAGGTAATGAAAATATCATTTGACATTTGTATTTTTGAGCTCTTCCAGACATTTAAAGGAAAATCAATCTATTGTTTTTAATACAAATAGACCTCCTGTTCACTGTAAAGTGCCACGTTTTTATATATTGAGCTTTAAACTTTAAGCTACATTTTTTGGAACTCAAAACTCACAACCTCCCTCTCCCAAACCGTTCCTACAACAATTTGTTGATGTTGCATGATCATGTATAGGCCTACATTTATTATGTATTATATTGTTTATGTTTAAATAACATTTAAACATCAAACTCCTCTGACCTCATCTGGTCTTTCCAAAGACGCGCGCACACACACACACACAGAAAGGGAGAATGCTATGCTGTAACATCTACACACACGGAGCTACTGCTGTTGTTCTTGGGCGGATATGAGACTCGCCACAGGATTTTCAAAATAAGAGTATCGATATGAATCGATCTTATTACATCGCATCGATCCGATTCGATTGTTGATAATTACATCGATGTATCGATCTGGATCGATGTATCGTCCCACCCCTATAAAGTAGTAACTTTATAGTAATAATAATAAGAAAGGGTCGGGGGGTAACCACCCCTGTCCGCGACACCGAGTGAACGGCGCACGACCAGAGGGGAAACTTCGAATCCGTGTTTCACTTTCAATAACTAATGCGTGCTTGCCGAATCCCAAACAATATTCATGCTGCAAAGTCATCCTCTAAAGATCGACATTTAGACTAGAGGCAGGCTATATGCTATAAAAAGTAGACTACTACTAAAAAAAATGCATTCAAACTTTTTTTTTTTTTTTTTGTGCGTGCGGTAATAACCGCGGCGGTAGGAAATATTTAGCAAATCCGTGCGGTAAGGAAAACATCAATACTGCGGCAGCTCTAGCACTGGTGCGATGGCCCGTGCCTGGCGGAAAAAAGAAAAAAAAAAGTGACGCGGTAAATTGAATGGGCCACGGCGCCACGCTATCCACTTGGTACTTGTAGTCTTGTGCGATTAAATACAATGTCCCTTCTGCGTAAGACTCCATATATCAAACACCAAATCCCATAATCCCTAGCGAACAATATCCCCGCGAGTTGCGAGCAGTGACTCATATCCGCTCGGCTCAGCTCACAACACACAGCAGGACTCGTCTCAGCAGCAGACAGTAGCGGTTGGAACGCGGACATTGAAACAGAGCTAGTGGATAGTGTTGTCGCGACCCAAAACAAATCCCTGCTGTTTTATTCGGCAACGGGTCAAATGCATATAACATGCTTTGCAATCCTCGCGTCATAAAGTCCGAAATGAACGTTACGTTAGCATGAGCTAACAACAAGCTGTTCAGAGCCATATAGAGAGAACAGCAGACGGGCAGAGTGAGGAGGAGGGGACAGACATTCTCCCTTTTCTGTGTGTGTGTGTGTGTGCGTTTGGAAAGATCACATGAAGTCAGACGAGTATATTATATTGATAGTAAATGTACTGAGGGTGGACAGATAATGTTGATATTTAAACATAAAAAATACAATACAAAATAAATGTATTCATGATCATGCAACATAAAACGGTTGCGTGTTGTGAGTTCCAAAACATTTAACTTAAAGTTTAAAGCTCAATATATCAAAACGTGGCACTTTACAGTGAACAGGAGGTCTATGTGTATTAAAAACAATAGATTGTTTTTCCTTTAAAAGTCTGGAAGAGGTCAAAAATAAAAATGTCAAATGATATTTCCGTTGCCTTTTTTGAGTTGATCTAAATGTTACTGATTGTGTTAAATGGGCTTATGTTATGATATCGTCTCATATCGATTGCAGGCACCTGCATCGTATCATATCGTGGCATATATCAGCAAATATCGTATTGTTGTCCAAAGAATCTATATCGTATCGTATCGTGATGAAACTGGTGATTCCCACCCCTAGTAGAGTCCATACACCCAACACCAAATCCCATAATTCCTTACACGTAACGTGTCTGGCTGTGTGACATCAACTTGTCAGCATAAAATGACAGCCAAACATGGCACTGCAACAAAATAACACAAATACAATAGGCACATTTGTGACTGTTACAAATATAACACATTTTATACTTGTGCTACAAGATTTTGGCCTGTGCTACAAAACGATCAACCTCTGTAGCACCAGTGCTATGTGCAAAAAAAGTTAACGTACAGCCCTGCATAACGTTACCTCAGGATACCACTGTCTATTGTATTTAGTTGGTTAGCTATTTAGCTAATGTGGATAGCATTTTGAATAGCGGGTGGGCGGTTCACAAAATGAACGGTTCGGTTCGTATCACTGTTTTGGGGTCACTGTTTTCGGTTCGGTTCGATATACGTTCATTTATAAAATAAAAATAAAAAAAAGGTTTACAGTGTTTACAGCCTTAAATAATGTTTGGCACACAAAGACCGAACTGACTGAAAAATATACATTTGTCAAAGTATTAACTTAGTGCAAACAAACAATATGCTCAGCCAGCACTAGACTTTCCTTTCTTTAATATAAACACAAAAAAACAATGTCAACCATGTTTAAATTCCCTGATTGTCAGTTCTTAATGGAAAGATACATTTTCTGCTTGAAATTAAAGTGCAGTATTTGAAATACAATGAAAGGAATATGGCTGGATTTCTTATCATACATCAAACTAACACACACACAATGTACTGTTTAAAAACAAGACTGCTCTGTTCATTCTATTTTTATTTAGACTAACATTATTTAAATATTGAGTGTAACTGTGGTCGATTACGTAATTTGGTGAGTTGGAACTATCTATGGGTTGGCGGGTCCCCACGGACATTTTAGTGTCACGGACCTTCAGCTCAGGCAATGTTATCAGCTCCGGTAACGTTAGGAGGAGTTCATAACATCAACATGCAGTGGGAAAGCGGCAATAGTCCCGGTTGGAGTTGTAAAACACGGTTGTATGTTAGCCTTCTTGGATGTTGAATAAACGCCTATCATTGTCTTTAAACACCCCGCCTCTCAGGGGCATGTTACACACAGTGTTTTTGTGCTAGTTTTTATACGTTTTTGAATACGTTTCATGTCCCTTTTACACAGAAATGCGTTTTTTGGCGTTTTTTGGTGGATACGTTGTGGCCCTAGCTGAAACGCTAAATTGTGTTTGCGTTTTGGAGAACCCCTAAAAAACGCGCCGACAACAGCCGTGTAGCCTTCACGGAGCCGTTGTTGCGAAAACGCCCATGCGCAGTAGATACCATCTGCGTGCCCTTCCGGTGACAACAGTGTGTGTGTGTGTGGGTGTGTGTGTGTGTTTGGGACATAGCTCTGTGTCCCAAATAGCTGCAGCTACCATGTGTTGTCAAGTTATTGTTATAAGGACCCCAGTCCAAGCTACAACAGTCTGCATTCCCTTAACAATTGTTTGTATTGAGCCGTATTGTATTGTACCCATTATGCAATATGTTAAATAAAGTTTACATCCATTCATTCTGCTAGCATTACCACTGGCTAGCTATCAGACCCTGTTAGCTCAAAGCTCCTCTTTCAACTTAACAAGCATTAAACAAAATGGCCCAGTCATCTATTCACCTTTGTTTAATACACACAGCGTTGTCTCTAATGTTATCTAACTACTGATAGCTCCCGATATCATCAGTTTGGTGCTGGCTAACTAGCGTGAGCTAACGTTAGCTTCTAGCCACAATGCTATACTGTTAGAATGGCATATTCCATTGACGTTAGCATGCAGCTAACAATGTAGCTACCGATCTTTTTTTAGACTAAACTATCCGCTCTTGGTGGTCACTTGTGTTGATGTTAGTTTTGTTTCATCAACAAATTAGGGCTGGGCGATATGACGATATTATATAAATATCGGGTACAGTTCATTAACGATACACTTTTTTAACGTATCGTGGATATCGTGATGTTTTGCCCAAGAGGATTGTGTCGCGTCAATCTGGTCCACCCCGTTCAAACTTTTGAACAACGCCGCTCCCACACACACACTACTGCATCAAAGTTAGTTAGTACTTATGATTAACAAAGGCATTCGTTTTGTGGCATCAACATTATATAGTTACACGTTATATAGTTACACATCAGCGTATTTACCCAAACATAGCAACGTCCGATGACGACATAGATAGCAAGCGTTACTGTTCATATCTCAGTCCGTGCCGAGTTGTGCGTGCCCATTCTGCGGTCTGTTAATAAAGTTTTCAATCAGACAGATGTATGGAAAGGCTTTTATTATAACATTTGTTGCAGTAAAATCATTATGCCTCGTTGTCATGCTGCGGTGCGCTAGTAATCACTCGTCGGCTGCGGTGAGCTGTTGTTGTTGTCGTTGAGCTGAGCTCTCGTTAAAATCAAGGAGGGCATTCAGGAAGTAAAAAAAGAATAGCGCTGCTTGCCGATTGGTGCTAAGAACAGCAGGGCGGGTACAAGCGGTGTGACGTAATTGGCAGACTCGACTGTCAATCAAAATTATTCTGTTATTAACGATTGCAGAATGGGTACAATACAGTACAGCTCAATACAACAACAGTGGACTGACTGGAGGATGAAGACCAGAAAAAGACTTTCGGCTTTTTTACATAAGGGTCCTCCATTTTCAATTCATCAAAACATTTAGAGACATACAAATATACAGTAGTTTCATAAAAATGCTAAAATCCTATTGATTGATTTAAAACTTTATTAACATATTTCAGAATGGGTACAGTACAGCTCAATACATACAATTGTTAAGGGGATGCAGACCAGCGAAAGACTTTCGTCTTGTTTACATCAGGGTCCCCCATTTTCAATTCATCATATTTCATATCTAAATCATATAATATCTCATTGCTAAATATATGCAATATATAATCTAATAATCCAATAATCTAAATCTAATATATAATATAAAAATGCTAAATGCATGGGTATTTTATTTTGTCTTTAATGTTAGCTTGCAAACTCAAATACTGTCTTGGTAAGCCTCATAATGAATTGTTTGGGGAAAAAAAGAAAAACATCATGATGCGTATCGTGTATCGCCGAAAAGTCAGAAAATATCGTGATATCATATTTAGGCCATATCGCCCAGCCCTACAACAAATGACAGGCAGAACACACAGTGAATGTATCCGTTTTGTTTATTGCACTTTTATTAGACTTTGCTGAAAAAGAAGTGCTGCCCTGGGTAAATAGGCAAAAGATGGTGGCGCCTAGGCGCCCGCCTTGTTGACATTTGCTTTGCAGGCACATTCAAGTTCTGATTGGTTGAAATTGCCTTCATGTTTGCCACCTACTGCCACCTACTGCTTTGGCAGTGTACTACATCAGTGTGCTCAGGTGACAAAAACGAAAGTGTGACTCGAGGCTGCCACGTTGCGGCGAAACTCATCTGACAATGAAACGAAAATGAAACGAAAGGTGTAACCGGCGCCTCAGACTCCCATTTCCTCCTCTGCTAGCTAGTAGCTACGGTAACATTTCATTGACTGTATTAGCTGGCGGGCTACCATAGTTAAAACGTGCATTGTGTTGTACAAACTGCTAACACTATGGCAAGATGTGTGTAGGCCTATGTAATGTTAATGGCTATGTTTTTAAAGTCGTAATGAAGATTGATTTATATTGTGCTTGCCATTTTTACACAAACTGACCAGCACCTGGCTGCAGTGCTGCTGCTGCTGCCTGTAGCCAGTGCTCACCTCTCCCGGCTCCGCCAAATGAATTTGTTTATTTGCGTGTCATCTGAACCGTACGATACACAGACGCCCCGAACCGTGGGGGTCGTACCGTACGGTACACGGTTTGAATGCGTATCGTCCCCCCCTAGCATCAATGCTAGCTGGCTGGCTACAGCTTTATTTACTAAATTATGGAGGCTTTTTAATCGTCAAGGTAAGAGAGGATTTGTCATGATCAACTGAAGGCGTATGCTATGGAACAAATGTGCTTGGGTTTTCAGAAAAAGTGTGACGCTAGTATCGTGTATTGTAGGGCTGACCCCTATTAGTCTACTAATCGGTCGAAAGGAGCCGTAGTCAACTGCCAACCTCTTAGTCGAATACAAAAAAAAAATTATAATATAACATGCATCCATGTTGTTGTGAACATTTTAATTAAATAAAGAAATTCCCTATCCATAGTCGCCGTGGGAAAGAATAAAACAAAAAATTAAATAAAAAAAATTCCCTACCTACTAGGGATGGGTACCGAATTCGGTACTTTTGAGGTACCGAACCGAAACACGTCGGTACTACCGAGTATCGAATCAAGTGAGAAACCGAATTTAATTTTTTTTTTTTTTTTATACCTTTTTTCTTTTCATGTCAACGTTCACACGCACAATATATGCTTACCTAGTATTTGACTTGATTCAACAACAAAGCAGTCGGAGCAATGACAAGCCGAAAACTGTCGAAAGTTTGGATTTTTTTTTTTACGACTGAGGTAGGTAAATTAAATTTCTTGAGACTAAAGTACCGAAAAAAGGTACCGTTGGGTACCGGTATCGATTCACAGGTACCGGTACCGGTATCGGTTCAAATGTGAAAGGTACCCATCCCTACTACCTACCCATGGCCTTAACCAGGGATGCAGTGGTGGTACCACCCGGTACCACGGCGTCCTAGAAGTTCGCTGAGCAGAAGTGCGCACGGATGTGCACGCACGCGCACACAAAAATGCATTCACAATTTTCACTGGACTCGTCGCGCCGTGCGCCAATTACCCGGCACTTATCTATCACCTAGACTTTGCATAATAATAGGATACCGATAGCATAACAACGAACGAGAAGAGCCGGGGAGCTCCAGTAGCTCACCACGTACCGCGAGTGCTATTTCAGCGCCGTGGACAACCGCGCTCGCGCGGATCTGGGGCTGAGCGAGTTCGAATCCCGGACGGCAGCCGTGCCTTTCCCCCCATCTGAACCCTTTCAGCCTGCTTCTGTCGGTCGAACTTGACCAAGTATGAATGCGACGAAAAAGCGATAAACGCTAAAAAGAACCAGCTGACTGGTCAAAGTATAAAAAAAAAAAAAAAAAAAACGAGAAGAGCCAAACCAAAATACAAGCCCTGTGGGGGTTGATCTGTGGAGCTCTCACTATGTGACAAATGGTCCCGACTGGAAGGATGAAACATTAAGTTGTGCTTCAGAAGGAAACTGTCCTTCTGTAAACTAAGTTACATTGTTAAATTAGTTTGTATTTACTTTTCTAGTTTAAGTTAATTTCCTATACAAACATGTTTCCTACTATTTATGCATAATAATCATCTGTTCTGTGCGCAAGCGAGGGAACACGTATGCGCTTGCGCATGCACGTGGCATCCAGGCAGTTCTGATATTACGACTGAACCACTGGCCTTAACTGACAACCAACAGGAAACAAACAATATTTTTTGTTATGCCTAGACAAATATCAAGATGTATCCATCAGTGGACCAATTGCATGCTTTTGCAGAGGACAAGAAGCCTTCAGTCGACTCTTTCAGACATTAAGATAAGATAAGATATTCCTTTATTGATCCTCTTGGGGAAATTCAGCACCCCCCACAGCCCAAATGGAATGAAAAAAAAAATAAAAAAAAAAAATATATATATATATATATATATATATAAATTAGTTTGAGTCGACTAATAGTCGACTAACGGCAAATTTTGGCCAATCATAGTCGACTATCCAAATCCTTAGTCGGGGACAGCCCTAGTGTATTGCATCACACAGTTGCATCATCCCGATCAAGCTCAATAGCTTCTGTAACACGCAACTACTCTGTACATGCCATTGTTGTTTAATAATAACTCCCGGTGTTATGTGTTTAATAAACACTTCTAGCCAGGACGCGTGAATACTTTCCCTAAGGGGGGTTGCACTTCCGTGTTCGGTTTGTGCGGCCTGATTGGCCACTGACGTTTCTCTCAGCGCCCAATCGCGTTACTCCTAGTCAATTCGGTAGAAGAGTCTGGTGGGCGAGATTATGCATGACCAGCCTGTGATCTAAAAACTCCTGCCAGTGGCTGAATAATGAAGCCCAAAGTCGCGTCACGCGCAAGAGCATATTACCTCTTATTAAAACTCACTGCTTGTCCACCCAACATAAACAGAGCAGAGATAAGCAATAATG
Organism: Notolepis coatsorum; assembly: GCF_963971535.1. Taxonomy (NCBI): domain Eukaryota; kingdom Metazoa; phylum Chordata; class Actinopteri; order Aulopiformes; family Paralepididae; genus Notolepis; species Notolepis coatsorum. The sequence continues at coordinate 170,694,662 of NC_140168.1, forward strand.
AAGTCGTGTTTTGAACAGAGCAGAGATGAGCAATAATGAAGTCGTGTTTGCAGAGATGAGCAATAATGAAGTCGTGTTTTGAACATTTATGTTGTGTTGATGGAATCACGTTAATATAGAGAGATGAAAACAATACGTTATTTATATTGATGTGATGTCGATTGATATGAATAGCTAGTTACGTTAATATAGAGAGATTAAAACAATACGTTATTTATATTGATGTGATGTCGATTGATATGAATAGCTAGTTACGTTAATATAGAGAGATGAAAACAATATGTTATTTATATTGATGTGATGTCGATTGATATGAATAGCTAGTTACGTTAATATAGAGAGATGAAAACAATACGTTATTTATATTGATGTGATGTCGATTGATATGAATAGCTAGTTACGTTAATATAGAGAGATGAAAACAATACGTTATTTATATTGATGTGATGTCGATTGATATGAATAGCTAGTTACGTTAATATAGAGAGATGAAAACAATACGTTATTTATATTGATGTGATGTCGATTGATATGAATAGCTAGTTACGTTAATATAGAGAGATGAAAACAATACGTTATTTATATTGATGTGATGTCGATTGATATGAATAGCTAGTTACGTTAATATAGAGAGATTAAAACAAAAACGTTATTTATATTGATGTGATGTCGATTGATATGAATAGCTAGTTACGTTAATATATCTGTGTGGAGTTTGCATGTTCTCCCCCGTGCTCGCAAGGGTTTCCCCTCCCGATAAGATAAACCCAATGGAAAAACATGCACAACAGATCGCTTCGTCCCTGACGAAGACGGACAGGAGCACATGGATTGGTCCCCAGGCGCGGCACACGCTGCAGCCCTTGTCTGCTCCCGGCTGCCCTTGGGGGAAAAGAAGGGTTATGGGATGTCTTGAGACAGTGATCTAGAGTAAGATGGCTGGGGTGGGGCGGTGGGGTGTCTCCGTGATCTAGAGACCGTGATCTAGAGCAAGATGGCTCAGTCATGAGACAGTGACCCAGAGTAAGAGGGCTCAGTCTTGAGACAGTGACCCAGAGTAAGAGGGCCCAGTCTTGAGACAGTGACCCAGAGTATGAGGGCTCAGTCTTGGGATAGGACCCAGAGTAAGAGGGCTCAGTCTTGAGACAGTGACCCAGAGTATGAGGGCTCAGTCTCGGGATAGGACCCAGAGTAAGAGGGCTCAGTCTTGAGACAGTGACCCAGAGTAAGGCCCTGTCCACACGATCACGGGTATTAATGACACCAGGGTTTTTAAAATTATTAAAAAAAAATAAAACTCTGTCCACACGACTGGTTTAAACCCTGCACAGAGTGAAGTCATATGCATGTAGTAAAATTCCAAAGCAGTAGGTGGTGATGTTGTTCAGACATGAAGGCCATTTCAACCAATCAGAAAAGGTTGAACGCTCAGTCACTACACTTCCTGCTTAAAAACAACAAAGTCACCATCTTTAAATACCTCGCGTTAGCCATTTAGCCAACATAGCATTTATTTTTCAGCAAAGAAAATGCAATAAAAGTGCAATAAACAAACGGATACATTCACTGTGTGTTCTGCCTCTCATTTGTTGATGAAACAAAACCAACATCAACACAATTTACCACCAAGAGCGGATAGTTTAGTCTCACAAAAAGATCTCCGGTGTTGTTAGCTACATGCTAATGTGAATGGCATTCTCTATGTATAGTTAGCATCGAGGCTAGCTGAGGCTAGCATCAGCGATTTTGTTTACATGCTAACGTAATAATGTGGTAACGTTAACGCTAGTAGAATGAATGGATGCAAACGTTTAACACATTGCAGAATGGGTACAATACAATACGGCTCAATACAAACAATTGTTAAGGGGATGCAGTCTGGACTGGGTTCCTTATAACAATAACTTGACAACACATGAGTTTAGTTTAGCTGCAGCTACAGGTTTACTCTGAGCGTCAGGTCAGGAATGCGACAACAGACATCAGTCGATCACAACACTCTTCAACACAGACGATACGTTTCGAACAAAAGTTTGTTACAATCATTTTCATATAACGCTACTTGGGACAGCTCTGCTGTAAACACTGGTGTAGCTGGCTCTGCTCTAATCTCTCTACCCCGCGCTCGGTTGCTAACTTGCTATTGTTTGCGACAGTCTGCCGTAAACATGGGAAATAATTGCGACAGCTCTGCTGTAAACACTGGGAATAACCTCGGTTGCTATGCCCACACGCACCCACTGTAACCGGGATGCGCGCAAAACTTCACCCTGGACTCCGGTTTTCAAAGACCGCGGTTGCAGTGTAGCAAAACCCTGGTTGTGTGTGGGCGAACAGTGCAACTGCGTACATACAATCACGGTTACATTAAACCCAGCGCTTGTGTAGACAGCCCCTCAGTAAGTAAGTAAGAGGGCTCAGTCTTGAGACAGTGACCCAGAGTAAGTAAGTAAGAGGGCTCAGTCTCGGGTGGGGACAGATTGAGTATTGTCTCTTTCCTCTCCTCGGTCATTAGCATGCATTGAGTCACCGCCGAGGAAATACACCGCCTGGCCCAGCTGGAGAGGCAGAGGGGCAGAGTGAACCTGGAAGGAGACACCCCCCCACCCCTCTCGTCACACGACCAGAGGCAGAGGGGCAGAGTGAACCTGGAAGGAGACACCCCCCCACCCCTCTCCTCACACGACCAGAGGCAGAGGGGCAGAGTGAACCTGGAAGGAGACACCCCCCCCCCACCCCTCTCCTCACACGACCAGAGGCAGAGGGGCAGAGTGAACCTGGAAGGAGAACCCCCCCTCTCCTCACACGACCAGAGGCAGAGGGGCAGAATGAACCTGGAAGAAGACACCCCCCCCCACCCCTCTCCTCACACGACCAGAGGCAGAGGGGCAGAATGAACCTGGAAGGAGACACACACCCCCCCTCTCCTCACACGACCAGAGGCAGAGGGGCAGAATGAACCTGGAAGGAGACACACACCCCCCCCGCCCCCCACCCCTCTCCTCACACAACCAGAGGCAGAGGGGCAGAGTGAACCTGGAAGGAGACACCCCACCCCTGGAAGAAGACACCCCCCCCACCCCTCTCCTCACACGATCAGAGGCAGAGGGGCAGAATGAACCTGGAAGAAGACACACACCCCCCCCACCCCTCTCCTCACACGACCAGAGGCAGAGGGGCAGAATGAACCTGGAAGAAGACACACACCCCCCCCACCACCCCTCTCCTCACACGACCAGAGGCATTTCCACCCGTTCTAGCTATTGTCAGCTGTATTTGAATAATTCAAAAGGAACACTCGCTCCTCTGGGATATGTTTCTCATAGAGGCCTACTGTGTTTGTTATAGAAGTTTTCAGAACTCATATGAATACTAAGTACGGTGAATCGACCGATCGGGGTACTTATTTGAGTACTTCTCATTCTCGGTAAAAAAGAAAATGTGACCCACAAAACGCCTTCTTTCGGCACTGATGACAATTTGTGAATTTCGTATATTGACTTGTCGCACTCCTTCCTGCGGGAACAGATTTACATGACATGTCATTCAACGTTTGGCGTCAGGTAGAGCCATATGAAATCCGCGTTCACGGAATCGCAGACGGAATCACGGAATTTACCAATAAAAATGGAATCAACTGAAAAACGTGGAATATTGCAGAATTTGGCCTAATCTGGACTGAAATTCCGTTTTTGGGTGGAACGTTTGTTGCAAAGCAAACATGACCCGGGGAGGCGGGGACCGCTGCGTGTTACACACAACACAGCGGTGACCAAGCGTCTCGCTGCTTCGGTGTTAACGCCGTCAAGAAGCTAAGAAATTCCGCAATAAGCTAAGAAATTCCGCAATAAGCCATAAATTCAGAGCAGAGCAGTATCCTAATGACTTTTATGCTTCAGTCGATAAGGTGTTTTGCAAATTCTGTCAACCGTGGGGCCTGGACCCGCAAAAACACATGCGAAGATCACTTCAAAAGCCATGTCAGGAACAAGGACCGTGCTTCCCAAAACACACCAACTCTCTAACGATGATCTCTGGTGATCACACAATAGATACAGCTAGAGGGCGAGGCTAATCACTGACACTATTGTGATTTAAATAGCTATGTAACGTTATGGAAATTATAGCTTCTTGCTAAATCTGGTGCACCCATCTATTTGCAAATGATTGTCAGTAGGCCTACACACTGTCCTTTATAAATGAAATATAGGTGCATAAATTATGCATTACTATATTCCATCACAATATAATAGATATAGCTAGGCTACTGACATTGTGATAAAAGTAGCTATCTTGTTTACACTTGAAATGTGTGTTTTTTATTTTGTCACAATATTATTTGAAGCATATTATGTAAAATTGAACTGTATTTCTGAGTTGCAGCACTTAAAAACAATAAATGGACTGTTATATCTTATAAAATTGTGGACATTTATTCATTCCCACTTATTAGACACTATTTCTGATGGTAAAATGGGCATAAAAGGCAAAATACAGAATTCTGAAATATTAAAATGGAAAAAACTGAATTTGGGAAAAAATGTAATGGTTTGGAAAATAATACAAATGGATTTCATATGGCTCTACTATCTGTGTGTGTGTGTCTCGCTCTCTCTCCCTCTCTACATCTCTCTCTCCTGAACCTATTTCATTCAAAAGGAAGTCATTGATGGACAGTAGCTATAGTATAAATTATAGCTCAGTTGTAGCTGTAACAGAATAATTGTATTAACTATTAATTAGGGATGTCCCGATCGCCTTTTTTTGCTCCCGATCCGATCCCGATCATGTGATTTTAAATATCTATCGATCCGATCGTTTCCGATCCGATCTTTCACATTAGTAATCAATTTTGACGCATTTTTGTCAGAAACTGGCGGAGCGAGACAAGCCCCTCTGTTGCCTATAGTCCGGGGCGCGAGCGCGGAGGCTTTTGTTATTACATTCACCCTGAGAAATGGGCTTCTGCTTCATATGAGAAATATTAAAAGTTTCAATATATGTTTGCACATTAGTATACATTCAGTGTTCGACTTACGTAATGGTCCATTCTGGTCTGAAACGCTGACGATAATCCTCAGTCACAGCAAATAATTGACGTTATCCTCCAGGTGAAAAGTTAGTCTGAAAACTTCGCCTCCAGCCTGTCCTCCTTGCAAACATTGCAACTGGCTTGACTTTCTATTTTAAAATGCTTAGTTCCAAACCTCTGACATTAAGTCTAGCTGCTCAAGTCAGTGGATATTAACCGTGTTTCGGGAGCGACGTGTTGTTGTGGCAGAACACCGGTCTAAATTAAAGGGAATGTGTTTGTTGCAACGGTGTAAATTAAAGGGAATGTGTTTGTTGTGGACAATTATTCTGCTCTGTGTGACAATAAATACATTAATGATGATATATTATATGTAATTTAAAACCAAATGGTCATGTTTGTTGAATACATTTTTTTTTGACTGCCGATTTTTATTATTATTTTTTCCCGATCCCCAATCCTCTGAAAAGCACGTGATCGGCGCCGATCCCGATCACGTGATTGGATCGGGACATCCCTACTATTAATTAACTATTATTATTATTAAGCGTTTTCCGGCAGTCAAAGTGTTAACTGACAACCAACAGGAAACAAAAAAAAAATGTATGCCTGGACACCACCTTCTTGAACATCTCCCCGCTGGATCCTCTCAGAACATGCCCGCACAACTCCATCTTTCTCTTTTTCAACCTCTCCAGCAGCTGTCCTCCTTGCATATCTGCTCTTCTCAGTACCTCCTCATTCTTGATCTTATCCTTCCATGTTATCTTCAGCATCCTCCTCAGCGTCCACATTTCAAAAGAGTCTATCATCCTCGTTGCCTCTTCATTCAGCGTCCATGCTTCTGCTCCGTATGAAAAGACTGACATAACATACGTATCCAAAATCCTGGTCTTCGTTTTCCAACTTATGTTTCTTCTCGATAATTCCTTATGGTTCCAGAATGCGCCCTTTGCAATTCCGGTTCTTCTCTTAATGTCCATGTTAGCTCTTCCACCTTCACTGATCCAGCTTCCAAGGTACATGTACTCCTTCACTTGTTCAAGTTTTTCTCCATCCACCTGTATTTTACAAACAGTTCCTGGTGTTTTTTCAATGATCATTACTTTAGTTTTCTTTGTGTTTAGCGACATTCCATAGTTTTTGCATTCGACATTCAGCTTATTCATCATGTCCTGTAGATCTTCTTGACAGTTACAGACTATAGCAGTGTCATCCGCATATCTTATGTTGGTGATGTTCTCTTTGCCAAGTTTTACTCCTTTCCCTCCTCTCAGACCTTTTTTCATCAGTGATTCACTGTACATATTAAAGAGTACAGGGGACAAGATGCATCCTTGTCTTACACCCTTCTCCACCGGGAAGTCTCTTGATTTCTCCTTTCCTATTCTAACATTAGCCTTCTGCCTCCAGTATAAGTTGGCAATTATTCTTCGGTCAGAAACTGGTATTTTGAATTCTTCCATTGTTCTCATCAATGTTGTATGTTCAACTCTGTCGAAGGCCTTCGTGAAATCGATGAAGCAAATATACAGCTTCTTCTGTTGGTCTATCGATTTTTCACCAATGATTCTGAGTTGACAGATTGCATCTCTTGTTCCTTTTCCTTTGCGAAAACCCATTTGGCTATCCGAGAGCTGATGTTCAATTATGGGTTCTATTCTGTTCTTGATGATTTTGAGGAGTACTTTTGATGCATGAGATATCAAACTGATAGTCCTGTAATTGTTGCATTCTGTGGCTCTTCCGGTCTTTGGGATCGGGATGAACATTGATTTTAGGAAATCATTTGGAATATTTCCTGAGTTATAGATGTTGTTTACCAGTTTCACAAGGAGCTCGATGCATCTGTCACCAGAGTTCTTAATCAGTTCAGCAGGGATCTCATCCTCGCCGGGCGATCTGTCCGTGGCCAGTGACTTTACAGCCTCTTCAACTTATTTTTCGTGATCTGGACTTTTTCTATCTCTTCTAGACTAATTCCTGTGTCTGATGTTCTGTTCTGGTCTTTGTATAGTGTTTCCACATACTCTGCCCATCTATTGATTATTTCCTTCTCGTCAAGGAGCAGTTTTCCTTCTTTGTCTCTGACACCTTGGGTTGTTTTTTTCCTCTTCCTTGTTAGTTGTTGGATCTTGTTGTACATGAGAGGGTTGTGCTTCTTGTCTAGATCTTCAATTTCCTTGCATTTTTCTTTGTAATACTTCTCTTTTGCATCTCTACACATCTTCTGTACTTTTCGTTTTGCTCTGTTGTATTCAGTTTTTCTGTCCGCATTCTTCATGTCTGCTCTCTTTTTCATCTCATCCAGAATGTCTTTCATCATCCACTCTTGTTTCTCAACTTTTTCTGGTTTACCACAGATTAAGTCTGCAACGCTTCCCAGTTTTTCTTTCAGTTTTGTCCATAGTTCTTGTGGATCTTCAATATCTGCTAACTCTCTATTTTCTAATGTTTTGTTCACTTCGTTTCTGTATCGTCTCTTCATGGTTTCTCCTTTCAGACTCTTCACATCCCATCTTTTGTGTGTCGTTTTCTTTTTCTTGATGGTTTTCAGTTTGATCTTCATTTTCATCACTACTGGAATATGATCTGAACCAAAGTCTGCAGATGGTCGTGCCTTAGAGTTTGTTATTCCTTTCTTGTATCTGTGGTTTATCATAATGTAATCAATTTGGTTTCTAGTGTTTCCATCAGGAGATCTCCATGTGTGTCTTGCAGATTTACGTTGTTCAAACCAAGTGTTGGTGACCCACAATTGGTTTTTCCTGCAGAAATCCACTAGTCTATCTCCTCTATCGTTTCTTATACCCAGACCAAAAGGTCCGATAACACCATCAACTTTTTCTTCACCTAATTTGGCGTTGAAATCGCCCATGACTATTTCCACATCTCTCCATTTCTTTTGGTCTTTCATCGCTCTCAATATTTTCATAAAAGTTGTCTATTTCATCATCCTCAGCTTCTCCAGTTGGTGCATATGCTTGTGTGATGCATACACTTGCTGGTGTTGCTTTCATTCTCAAAGTGATAATACGTTCCGATATCGTTTGATAACTTTCTACGCTTTTTGCTGCTTTCTCAGTCAAAGCAAAAGCTACACCTTTTCTATGTTGTTTTCCACCCGAAGATATGATTCTAAATGATTGTCCAGTTGGTAGGGTGTAATGTTTCAGCAATTCCCAATATATCTATCCCCATGGTATCCATCTCTTGTAGGACATTCGCCAATTTTCCAGGTGTTCGCAGGCTCCTCACATTCCAGGTTCCCACTTTCCAGAAGGTAGAGCAGTCACTTGTTGACGGTACAAAGGTGCCTGCTCTCTCACACTCAATCCACCGGGTAGAACAAATGTCTTGATTAGGGCAGACATTTCCAGTAGCGGTTTTTGTTTGGGTTGTACTCATGATTTCCAAAAGGGGGCTGATAGGAGTCGGCAGGCCCCCAGAACTACCAATCCAGTATTTTCTGTCGAGACACCATCTCTAGCCTTTGCCAAACCAATGGCACTGCAAGGCAGCAGGTTCTTGGTTCCCCCGCCTTCCCATTCCTGGTCCGCCGTTGACCTACCTGTATCCCCAGGTGGGGAGTCTTTCAGGTGCTACACTCTTGGCTAGGGAGTGACCTGTCCATACGGTAGTGTTATTGTCCTCCTTGGGTTCCTATTAGTTCTAGTTGGATGTCTGGCTGCAGTCCCTGCCCACTGTTGTGGAGCCTGATGGCCGCTGGTATGAAGGACTGTCCGAGGCGGTTAGTTGAGTGTCTGGGGGGTATGAGTCTGTGGCTGAACGTGCTTCTCATCTTGACTAGCTCGTCGTAGACGGGGTGGGAGGGATTCTCCAGGATGGCAGCCAACTTCCTTCTCATCCCCCTCTCTGCCATCACCTCTAGTCTGACCAGCTCGACTCCCACCACGGAGCTAGCCTTCCTCACCAGCTTGTTTAGCTTGTTGGTGTCCCTCGAGTTGGTGTAGCGTACTGTAGCCCCCCCAGCATGCCACAGCATAGAAGAGGACGCTGGCATGTTCTCAGTAAGAGTCTAGTCTGCTGCATTAGGAAAGGAAACCCCCAGAGGTCATGGCTGCTGCACATGGCCAAATTCCTTTACACAACCATTCTCCGAGTTCAAAAAATGACTGCTAAATACCTGGACCTCTTAAAGGGGAACTATCTTATAAATGGCCTTTTTGAGTGTTTAGCATTGTTTCCTAGCTATGTGAACTTATATTAATATGATTTATGTCTCAAAATTCTCATATTGGTGCATTCTTCCAATTCTCCTCTCACAATATTCACCCTCACTGAACTGAGTCGTTTGAAAATGTGCCTATATGTGATGTCATATAGTCACCGCTGCATGTTAATGTTCAGGTGAACACGACGCTCAGCAGGCCCGGCGCAGTGGTTTAGGAGCCCAGGCTCAAAACAGCTCGAAATCTTGAGGTAGAAAAATGCTGTTTTTGAGGACTTGATTAGAAATACAAAACAATGAATAAAAAAAATATATATATTACAGAGGTGTTCCATAGACTCACAGGAATTGTGTAAAAGTGCCCAAATAGTGAAAGAAATAGTAAAATAGTTCCCCTTTAACAAAACCCAGCATCTCTTCCAACGTATGCTGGTACCAGCGTTTCCGTTAGCCGGTAATTACCGGTATTTGACCGGCAAAATCTGTTGAAGTCCCACATATTTAATCTCTCCGGTCTTAATGTCCGGTGAAAATAATTCCCTCCCTTGATTATTTGAATTGTATTAAAATAGGCTAAAATTAAATAGCCTATGCGATGAACGAAACAATCATTACATTTGTTTCATCGTTGCTTCTAATAATGACAACGACGTTGTCAGCGAGAGCTTAGTGCTGGGTTTGCGAGTGCATGTGCAGCTGCAGAGCCGTAGCTGCAGCGGCAAAGTGCAGTACTCCAATTCAGCCATTGGCAATTCAGCTGTTGGGTGGGGGGCGCTGCTGAGCGGTCCCCAGATAGAGCCAGAAAACAGCTGAATCTGCTGCTCTGCATCGACATACTCTCGCAAATAAGTCGTTGGGAGGTGGAGAGAGAGAGAGTCGTCACGCAAACCAACGATAATGTTGCCGTCTCTCTCTGCCAAATTTCTCAGTTCTTCGCTTGATATAATTAATACAAATGTCCAATATAACGGAATTCGTTAGCTCATAAAAATGTGATTATAACAGACTGCTGTTTATTAATGTCGGGCCGACTGCCCACGGACACCTATTTGATTTAAAGTCGGCAGCAGCACGGAGTCTCGGGACTTATTTTATTTGGAATATAATGACTGTATACGCAAAAGTAGCCTAGTTTTAAGTAAAAATATTATAAATCTACATGCCTTGATGATGTCATTCTTTTGTTTTGTTGTCATTCTTTTGCCTATCAATTGTTTTTAAGCTCAATAAACTCTGACCGGAATTTCTCTCATTTGACCGGTAGATTGAAATCTACCGGACACTGAGGCCGGCAACAATTTTTTCTAACGTAAACCCTGGCTGGTACACTTGGAAATAATGAGAAGTTATCTCTACTTGACTTTTGACTTGGTTCGTCTCCCGGTACGACGAAAACTGGTATCTATCCTCTTGTCTGACTCGTAGCTTGTTAGCTTACTGGCTAAATACCTCAACCTCGCCGGTGTTTTAGCTCTGTCTATACTGTTTAGGAATAGCCCTACGCTACTGCTAATTCTGTAGCCCATTAGCGCTAGAGAGTAAATCAATCTTCCATCCAGCTCAGTGTAAAGACTCCAGCTCCTGCTGAGAGGTCACCGAGTGTTGGCTTCCTGTAGAAAGCTTCATATTGATGGATTGACCTATTTACAGAAAACGGGCAGTTGTTTATTATTTATTATTATTCCTAATCCAAGCTGTTATCCTTATTGCTATTCCACAGTTGATAGCCAGATCTCGGTCTCCTGCAAGGCTGTGTGAAAGCTGGGCTTTGTGTCAGGGGCTTCTGCGGAGAGTTCCATCTTCCTCGGCCAGAGTTGGCGGGTGGAAAAGGCCACGCGCCTCTGCCAGTTATTGTAATGGCTTCTGCCTGCCGAGTCCAGCTGGGTCTGCACACACACACACACACACACGCACACTACAGAAACCATTTCTTGAGTGTTGTTAAAGTTATTGTGCTTTGTTTTCATTCAGTTTTTTCTTTTTTTTAACTTAATTTTTTTTCTTAATTTTTTCAACAACTTAGACAATACAGTTCAACATACACAATTATAAAGACATAGTATCAAAAAAATAAACTAATAAAATAGACAATAAGAAAAGAAAAAAGGGTGACATGGGTCCTTCGGTCCATTCTATATTTACATTGTTTATTTCCATTTCCATTTGTTTTCTTGTTTCCTTTTCACTCTTCTGTGATGTCGTTCTTTTTCTTCCTATATTCCTCCCACTTTTCCCATTTTGACTCAAATTTCTCCTCTTGCAGCCTCAGCATATGTGTTCATTCAGTTTCAGCACTGTTTGATGATCATTGTTACTCAGCTGTAAGAGTTGTGCCCTTCCTGCTGACTTGTCGTACAGAACTTGTAAGTCGCTTTGGATAAAAGCGTCAGCTAAATGACAAAATGTAAATGAAATTAACAATTAATATGTTAGTGTTCCAACATGAATCAAGCATAGTGTTCCAACATGAATCAAGCATAGTGTTCCAACATGAATCAAGCATAATGTTCCAACATGAATCAAGCATAATGTTCTAACATGAATCAAGCATAGGAAATGCTCCAGGCCCGTGGTTTTGTGGTGTTGAATGGTTAAAACCTTAAGACAGACACACTGTTTCTCAAGAAAATAGAATGAATGTGCCATCATGAGCAAATTCAATCACATAATATTCAGTCTGTTCACCTCAATAATCTTTATTACAGTAAAATGAGATTGTCAAGATTGACATTTATTTTGTATGTGTATATATATTATATATATATATATATATATATAACTAAATAAGACTTGTGCACATCTTGTTGGACCCCGACTGGAGGTGCAGGTCAGCGCAAGAGATGTATAAAGCTAAAAGAAGAAAACCTTCAAAAGAAGGGACACTCCTCTGGTAGAGCCATATGAAATCCGTTTTATTATTTTCCAAATTCCATTTTATTTTTTCCCACATTCCATTTTTTCCGTTTTAATATTTTAGAATTCTGTATTTTGCTTTTTATGCTCATTTTACCATCAGAAATAGTGTCTAATAAGTGGGAATGAATAAATGTCCACAATTGAATAAGATATAACAGTCCATTTAATGTTTTTAAGTGCTGCAACTCAGAAATACAGTTACATTTTACACAATATTTTTCAATTAATATTGTGACAAAATAAAAATGTCAAGTGTAAACAATAGATACAGCTAGCTACTACTGACATTATCACAAAGACAATGTCAGTAACCTAGCTATATCTATTATATTGTGATGAAATATAGTAATGCATAATTTAGGCACCTTTAGTTTAGTTTATTTCGTTTATAAAGGACAGTGTATAATGACAATAGTTTGCATTAAACAAATGGATGGGTGCACTAGATTTAGCAAGAAGCTATCATTTCCATCTATAGTCCTATGTACTGTAACGTTTCATAGCTATTTAAGTTTATTTAGATTATAAAGGGCAGTGTATAATGACAATCGTTTGCATTAAACAAATTGATGGGTGCACCAGATTTAGCAAGCTATCATTTCCATCTATAGTCCTATAACGTTACATAGCTATTTAAGTGTATTTAGTTTATAAAGGGCAGTGTATAATGACAATCGTTTGCATTAAACAAATAGTGGGTGCACTAGATTTAGCTAGAAGCGATCATGTCCTAACGTTATAGCCATTTAATCACAATAGTGTCGCAAGTGTTTTTGCGGGTCCAGTCCACGGAACGTTGACAGAATTAGCAAAACACCTTATCACCGGAGGCATAAAAGTCATTAGGATACTGTTCTGCTCTGAATTGAGGGCTTATTGTGGAATTGTTTAGCTTCTTGACGACGTTAACACTGAAGCAGCCAGACGCTTGAGCACCGCGGCTGTGTTGTGTGTAACACGCTGTAGCGTCCCCGCCTCCCCGGTCGCGTGTGCACCAAACGTTCCACCCAAAAACGAAATTTCAGTCCAGATTAGGCCAAATTCTGCAATATTCCACGTTTTTCAGTTGATTCCATTTTTATTGGTTAATTCCGCGATTCCGTCCGCGATTCCGTGAACGCGGATTTCATATGGCTCTATCCTCTGGACTGATTTAGCTTTTTATTTGTTTGGTGCACAACGCGTTTCGCTTCTGCTTCCTCAGGTGCTAGCTTCTTTTAGCTTTATATATATATATAATATCGCATCACTGTACTGTATCGATTTCCCCCCAAACCCCATCTTTGGAAATGGCTGGTTCTAGTACTATACTCAGTCAGTGAATTGTATGTATTGAGATGCAATCCAGATCATATTCCACAGACATTAAGAAAACATCCTTGTTTGGCGCAGTCCCCTGCAAAAATCCATTATTTTAATACTTTTATTAATCTATTAATCCTATTAATCTTACTCGTATTACTCTGGGTATTCATCTTTAAATACCCAGCCCTCAGCGAGAAAGATGAAGAAATCATCTCATGGCCCTCCTCCTCCTCGATCCTCTCTCCACTCCAGGGAAAGAAGCATCGCTTATGAATCTTAATTACCCCCTGCATGCTCTACTTTTCCTCTGACTCCCTCCTACCATCTCTCTGTCTCTCTCTCTCTCTCTCTCTCTCTCTCTCTCTCTCTCTCTCTCTCTCTCTCTCTCTCTCTCTCTCTCTCTCTCTCTCTCTCTCTGTCTCTCTCTCTCTCTCTCTCTCTCTCTCTCTCTCTCTCTCTGTGTCTCTGTCTGTCTCTCTCTCTCCTCTCTGTCTGTCTCTCTGTCTCTGTGTCTCTGTCTGTCTCTCTCTCTCCTCTCTGTCTGTCTCTCTCTCCTCTCTGTCTCTCTGCTCCCTTACTCTCTCTAGCATCTCCCTGTTCACAGCTACAAGTCTGTCTCTACAGCATCTCTGACTGTACAGTGTCAGTAGGTACAGTAGGCAGTGTTCCTGGCTCTGAAAAGCACAGCTAATTGATACATCGAAGCTAATTCATTGCTTGTTGTGTGCCCCTTGTGACTTCACAACGAACAATAATTCTGAACAGCTTCTTTTAGGCTTTTTAATCATCTGAAAGTATGCTGGTCCCCAGCACCGAGATAACTTAATGAATAAGTTCAGATCCATACAAAGACCAGGCCAAACCCATTGTCCATAATGTCCCCTTTAAAGGAACAAGCCAACATTTTGGGAAATTAGCTTACGGTCTTCTCCAGAGAGAGACAAGAAGATAGATACCAGCTTCCTCTCTGTGCGTTCAGTAGAAGGCTATCTGGCTGCATGTTAGCCTAGCTTAGCACAATGAATGAAAATCACGACTGCTGCTCTCTTGACAGAGCTCACAAGCCCTTCCTGTAGGAAATTACTATTTTTTTCTCGATCACCTGTCCTAGATTGTCCCACCTCTGCGTAATCGTGGGACTACTGTCCGGCACAAAAGGATCTGAATGACGTTATCTTTTGAAAAAGGAATAGATGGGTTTTTAATAGCGAGAGGAGCGTGCTGGCTGAGCAGATAGGCAGCTGGGTGAGAGAGCCTCCTGCAGTTGGCCTGTTCTCGGAGCCTCACGTTGTCTGTCTTCAGTCTCTCTCTCTCTGTCTGTCTCACACACACATCTCTCCCTCCTGGTGATGAAAGAGAAATGGACGTGTGATATACGATGTTGATAAAAAAGAAAACAGGGGTCCGTTTTAGCACTGTGGCCATGGCAGGAGACATCTGTGACTAAATGGTAGCACTCTGTAGAGAATTCACCAATGTTAGCAAAAATTTACAACCTGTTGGCTTTCACAAGGGTCAATTAACTATTGCTAGCTCAACATGTTCAAGTACATTTAGAGTATTCTCTAATCTCTACCTCTTTCCAACATCAATGGCAGTGTAAATTGTGTTTAGTAAGGTAAGCTGAGATCAGCTAAAACCAGCCACAAATTCTGGTCGACCACTAATGTTTATTATTGTTCTCTCTTACAATAAAAGAACATACTATTTTCTTTCTCTTTTTCCACATAAAAGGTTTACTAAATGGTGTTTCTTTAGGTGAGAAATAAAATATACAATTGCTGGGTCTGATCTGCAATACCTAGTAGGCTTGGGCGGTATCACTTTTTTCATACCGTTATACCTTGATTATATAATACCCCGGTGTACGGTATTGAACGGTATGACTTTCATTTTCATCAGCGGGGGGGGGGGGGGGGGGGGGGGGGGGTGGCAACCCGTGGCAACCCGTGGCAACCCGTGGCAACCCGTGTTACCAAGTAAACAAATCGCGGAGATGGCCAGTTAGCCCGCAGCATCCGAGTGCTACTATCATTAGCTCTCAGAATGGAGCCACTAGCCAGAAGCCTGCAGCATCCTAGTAATACTAACGTTAACTCTCAGAATGGTAGCCAGGAGCTACGCAGCACCCTAGTACTAGTAACATTAGTATTGTGTATTCAAAAACACACTGCGACGTAACGTTTTACCGTTTATTTGCTTGTTCCACCAGTCCACAACAACACACACTCTCGTTACCACAACGTTTTACGGTATTTTCACAGCACTGTCGCAACATTACCGTAAAGCGTGACCACCGTTGTGATACACATACACAACAGTTAGCTCTCAGAACAGCCAGTTAGCCCGCAGCACCAGGCAGCAACGGTAAGCGTGTCTCGACTCTCATTTAATTTCCAGTGAAGCAGGGTTTTCCCTCCTCCTCCTGTGTATAGACAACCAGCTCTGCGGCTCGCTGCCTCGCTCCACTAGTGACTCGAGGACTGGTCTCGCCCTCTGCTGGCGCGTGTGTGCAGTGCACTACAACCAACCACTGTTAAAACTCCGTTTCACTGTAATATAAACTGAAATGGATCTGTGATTTTGACTGTATTGATTTTCAATACCGTCGGTATCTCTAAATACCCCGGTATACCTTAATACCATCATACCGCCCATGCCTAATACCTAGTTTGATCTGAATTTTGTGGAAATGGATAATTTCTATGAGCTCTTACAGTATGGATCAGAATTAGGGCTGGGCAATTAATCGAAAAAAATAAATCGCGATCTCGATTCATAGACCTATGCAATCTCATTTCTAAATTATGATGATTATTATTTTTTTTTACTTTTTACTTTACCTTTTTAAATTATGACGATTCTTATTATTTTGTATGTTACAAGATACTTTTAAGTTTAAGTCAAGCACTTTCTTATGTTATGTTTAAGTTTAAGTCAAGCACTTTGATATATGTTATGTTTAAGTTTAAGAGAGTGCAATACATTATTTTATTGAAAAAATAAGAACCGTGTGAGAGAATCGTGATCTCAATTCTTAGAGAGAAAAATCGTGATTCACATTTTAGCAAGAATCGCCCAGCCCTAATCAGAATTGATATTGGTCGTCAGTCTATATTCTGAATCGGTATCGGCTGTGAAGAAGTGTTATCAGTGCTTCCCCTCACTGAAGAGGTGACTCACTCTGTACAAAGGTCTAACCACCCAGGTGTGTGTGTCTGTGCAGAGAGGCCTAACCGCCCAGTTGTGTGTGTCTGTGCAGAGAGGCCTAACCGCCCAGTTGTGTGTGTCTGTGCAGAGAGGCCTAACCGCCCAGGTGTGTGTGTCTCTGCAGAGAGGCTTAACCGCCCAGGGGTGTGTGTCTGTGCAGAGAGGTCTATCCGCCCAGATTACTTGTGCCAAATGCCTCCTCTGACCTTTTTAAATACGGTCCTATATCGGAGTTTGAAGGAAACAAATTACCTTCCTCTCAGATCAGATTGTGTGTGTGCTTGAGAGAAGTGGGCAACGTTTAGCAGGTTTGTTTGTGAAAAGAGAGAGAGAACAAGCGTGTTTGTGCACGAGTGCGAGTAATGTCCGTTTACAAAACTCAGGTTGTAACCCAGCCTCGATGAGCAGGCTTTACTTAATACTGACGAGGCTGGCTCAAAGCCCAGGCATACACACACACACACACACACACACACACACACCACACACCACACACCACACACACACACACACACACACACACACACACACACACACACACACACACACACACACACAGGAGAATCCAAGGCCACCGTCCGGCCGCCCTGTTGGCCTGCCTGCAGCATCTATTTCTGTTCCCACATACAGAACCAGCTTTACAGTCTTAGCACTGGACTTGGCTCGGTTGCTCTCGGCATTCCCTCCCAGTTGCACAGCTTACTATTGATAGGAGCCATGGGAGAACTTAAGCCAAGAGGACAGCTGATACTATCGGACCCTCGCTCAACTATCTGACCCACTATCTGACCCACACTCAACTATCTGACCTACACTCAACTATCTGACCCACTATCTCACCCACGCTCCACTATCTGACCTACACTCAACTATCTGACCCACTATCTGACCTACACTCAACTATCTGACCCACTATCTGACCTACACTCAACTATCTGACCCACTATCTGACCTACACTCAACTATCTGACCCACTATCTGACCTACACAACTATCTGACCCACTATCACATCCACGCTCAACTATCTGACCCACACTCCACTATCTGAACCTTTCTTGATTCTTCTCTCATAGACATGATATCTTGGCAGTAGATAGGGTATACTATAGACTATCTCCAAAAAAGCTAAATGGTGGACATTCAAATATGGCGGACGTGGGTGGTCCTATTAAAGCAGCAGAGCAAGGATAGCTGGGTATGTACAAAGTGTCTTGTCAATTGAGTGTATGAGTTATGGCTTTTCAAAGGTTAACATGTTGACCGCGTCACCATCTGGCCGATGGGTGTGATATGTGTTGTGAGGCCTTGGCATTCCAATATCTATTAGTGTGGCACATGTCTCTTATCACGTACTATGTCATGGCAAACTACTTTTTTTTTTTTTTTTTTTACATTTTTAGAATGGACAGAGCGACTTACTAAACTCTTTCATGTTATGCCACCAGTATAAAACATACACCTCATCATCCTTTTTGCCTCAGTCCTGGAGCAACTCTGCCTGGAAGCGGAGATGAAAATGCCTTGACTCCCTCTCCTTCTCTCTCTCCTATTTCTCTCTCTCTTCCGTTTAAGTTTTCAGTCCGTTTACCTCATTCCAATAGTTTTTTTTTATCCACTTTTTCTCCTTATTTTTCTATTTTTCTCCCATCCCAATTTCGTGTTTCCAATTCTCCCCTCCCCTGTCTTGAACGTTGCTCGACTATGCCCCCCACTGGTCGGTTGTAGGGAGGATAGAAGCCTTGCATCACGTGTCCCCTCCGGTACACGAGGAGGCAGCCTGTCACATCTTTTCACCTGCCAGCGCGGACTCTCAGTGGCGAGGTGTAACGTGTGGGAGGCTCACACTACCCCCGCTATTTCCTGTCTCTGCTGTGCAGGCGTCCCTGTAGGAGTCGCTATCGACAACGTCCAGATTACCACCCATCGACTTCCACCCGCTGACTCTGCCAATTGAGCCAGTATGACGGCCGAGCCAAGCCGGAGGCAATGCTGACACCCGGATTCGAGACCGGAGTCTCTTGCAAGCGCAATCTCCGCTGCGCCACCCAGCCGCTCATTCATTCCAATAGTTTTTATTGCAGTAAAATGGGATTGTCAAGCAAAGAAATGACACTGTATCGATATAATACGATATAATATGAAAGATCTCCCCCCAAAAAGTATACAATTTGATCACCTTTTCCCAGTAAGGAGATGAATTACTATAAAAAAAAAAGTCAGTAATAATATTACATTTACCCATACAATAATAACTATGACTAATTACGACAGGACTGCTGTTTCAATCGCAAATCACTAGTGGTCGTTACAAACCACACCCAGTGGTAGAGTTACCGAAATGGTGGAAGAAGGCACCATTCACCTTTCTACTAGGGATGCACGATAATTATTGGGCCGATATCAGCAATTATGACGTCATCCCGATAAACCCGATAACGTTATTAATAGCTCCGATAATATAATATATTTTTTGGTAAAAAAAAATGCCGTGTGGGTGAATTGAAATGAAGTGCGTTTGTTTTGACTGTAGGCTCATCCCGTTTTGCCAGTACTGTGGTACGACTGACAGCGTGTGGTTTAGGAACAGGGCGTTTTACACAAATCCAGCGCTCCCTTTCTTGGCTGTGACGTAGCCACGTACGTTTCTGAATCAGCGCGGACGTTGACAACAAAGATGGCCGCGTCGGTACTCGGAATTTCAGAGGAAAAAGTTCGCTTGCTATTTGTAATAAATGCAATGCAGAAGTTCCACAAGGAGGGAAAAGGGCAACAACTTGTAATACATCCAGCCTGACGGGTCACCTGCGGCATCACCACCGCTACGACGGTGTGTTATTGTGTTAACTTAGAAGCCTACGACGACGCGAGGAGCTAAGCAAAGCTAGCCCCTTCCATGGCTGTGATGCAACCCTCGGTTGAACGCAGTCACTTATTGCTCCGTAGTAGCCAGGTTAATTTGCACCACCAAGGACTGCTTAAAAGCTAGCGGCTTGAGCCCTTGGGTCATTTCTGTCAAACTTCTTTAATTTAGCAAACGACTCGTCAATAGCTGGCTTTGGATTCACAGCAGCTTCTAGCTTCTAGCTTCTAGCGTCGTAGGCTTTTAACGCCATCATAGCGGTGGTGATGCCGCAGGTGACTTGTTGTGGTGGTGATGTGTCCACTCAAAGCCTTTTTTTCAAGGCTCCGCTTTGAAAAAAGAAGAACAAAAAGCTTTGAGCGTCTTAGGTTGGATGTATTACAAGTTGTTGACGGATTGTGAATTTTCATTTGGAAAAATAAATATGGTCACTTTATCAGTCAAAACTGTTGTCTTGGCTTTTGTTAGGTCACATTTAAGTTGGTGTTAAGTTATTGTCCTGGGAAGTCTTTTTATGTATTATTATTGTATTGTGATATGTTTTGTTTCATGTTGAAAAAAAAAAGTTGATAAAAAATATATATACATAATTTTTTTTTTTATAATACAATAAATATCGGTTATCGATATCGGCTTGAGGAGCATAAAGTTATCGTATCGGTGTCAAAAAATCAATATCGTGCATCCCTACTTTCTACACTAAAAGAAGCGTTTGGAGACGACTGCACTTTGCTCGAAGCTGAGCTGAAGAAAGCATTTAAAGAGATGAACAATGTCTCTACGACTGCAGACAGGCCAAGTGGAGCTGCAGTATGTCATACTGAATTCCAACGCTAAGAAAAGAAGCAATTCTGGATAGTGCAATGGAAGTGATGTAATGTAAAGTAAAAAAAAAACGACCCAGAGAGTAATAACTAAGTAAAGTAATATTACTTTTGAAACAAGTAATGAGGAATATATAACTTATTTTTTTAGTAACGCACTCAACACTGCTGCTACCCACACACTCTTCTACCATGGCAGGCCCTCCGCTCTGTGGCAGCCCAGCGGGACCAGCTAAATGATTACCAGCTGGGCTCCAGGACCCCTTCACCATCCATTACCTCCTCAGCCAGCCCCCTCAGGAGCACAGATGAGGAGAACCCATTTCCTCACAACACTCCTCTTTGGCTCAGCCTTCTTCTCCCCTTGGCTGAGTCACTAACTCCCAGCGGCCTTTTTGCCACAGTCCTGGACTCCTGGAGCAACTTGGCCTGGAAGCATCTCTGGAGAAATGTATCTCTCTCTCCCTCTCCACCCCCTCTTTCTCTCTCTCTTTCTATTGTTCCCTCTCTCCCTCCCTCTTTATTTCTCTCCCCCCTCTCTCTTTCTCTCTCCATCTCTCTCTTTCTCTTTCTTTCTCTTCCCCCCCCTCTCTCTCCCTCTCCCCCCTTTCTTGCGGTCTTTATTTCTTTCTCTTTCTCCCCCCTCTCTTTCTCTTTCTCCCCCCTCTCTCTTTCTCTCCCTATCCCTCTCTTTCTCATTCTCTCTCTCCCTCTCGCTCTCTCTCTCTTTCGCTCCCTCTCTTTTCCCCCCCTCTCCCTCTCTCTCTTTCCCCCCCCCCCCCCCTTCCCTCTGCTTGGCTGCAGTCAGACGGCAGGGACAGCCTGGCTTCAGGAGCGGCCTTCCTCTGGTGCGTCACTCACTGTTCCCGTGACGTTGTCTGAAGTCCAAAGTGTTTCTATTCGGCACCACGGCGAGAGAACGAAGCCACGTTTGAGCCTTGAGGTCAACAGAGTTCAAGCGCTTCGGGTAAATTTTATGGCTCGACGGGGAGGTTAAAAACATACGGTCAGGGAGCTGTTATCTGACACACAGTCTATGGATATTTTTCCATTTCAGATTGTCGTTGGACACGATCCCTCGCACCGCGCAGCTTTCCAAGTGTCACTTCGTGGCCTCTAGGGGTGGGACGATACATCGATCCAGATCGATATATCGATCTATTATCAATAATCAAATAGGATCGATTCAACGTAAAAAGATCGATTCATATTGCGATACTCTTATTTTGAAAATCCGGCGACGTCATCGCCCCTCGCCCAGTGTTGTGAAACTCCGTTTAACATCAACAGCACACAGAGCGTCACTAGAGCAAGACTAGTGTGCCTATTCTGTGACTCAAAACATGTCCCTGCCGTTTTATTCCGCAACGGGTCCAATGCATCTAACCTGCTTTGCAATCCTCGCCACTCCATTATGCCCACGTCGCGTTAAAGATCGAAGATAACGTTACTAGTGATGCACGATATATCGGCCGCCGATATAATATCGGCCGATATGGCCGTTTCTTTACACATCGGTATCGGACCGATATCAAGATAGGGCTGATATAAAAAAAAAAAAAAAAAAAAATTATTTTATTTTAATTTTTTTTAATTTTTTTTACATGTTTTGGCCTTAAATAGTTTCAAAATATCAGTCATTTCTGAAAATAAGTTACAAAAGTAAAAAAATTATGCGTTTTGGAAAATAGCTCTTTATTTGATTATCATAAAAAAGTTTTTTCTATACAGAGATATCGACATCGGTAAATATCGTATCGGCCAGAACAGCAATATTAATATCGGTTATCGGTATTGGCCACAATTTTCACATCGGTGCATCACTAAACGTTACGTTAGCGTAAGCTAACAAGCTAACCCAGAGCCATAGGCAGAGAGAAGTGGGGACTGGGAAGGAGGGTGCATTCTCGGGATAGCCCCATTAACATGATCTGGCCGGCTTTTCCAGCCAAAATACAGCTCTGTGACAGTGAATAGGATATTAATATCGAGAGAAAAAAAAGAAAAACTAACCAAAAACAGTGAACAGGAGGTCTATTTGTATTAAAAACAATAGATTGGTTTTCATTTAAATGTCTGGAAGAGCTCAAAAATTAAAATGTCAAATGATATTTCCATTGCCTTTTTTTATTTAAATGTTACTGATTGTGTTAAATGGGCATATAATATCGTCTCATATCGATCGCAGGCACCTGAATCGAATCGTATCGTATCGTGGCAGACTGTGTGATATCGGATAATATCGTATCGTTGTCCAAAGAATCGATATCGTATCGTATCGTGATGAAACTGGTGATTCCCACCCCTAGTGGCCTCTGCATCGTACGTTATCCAGGGTCCGTATTGCCCTTACGTCCGTGGTGCTGCATTAGGGCTGCATGATAAAAAGAATTCACAATCTCGATTCACAGACGTATGCGATCTCATCTCTAAATGACGACCATTCTGATGTATTTGCATTTGCGTATAAAATGGAGATCAGTTGCATTAAAACACTCACTCCTATTCCCCTATGCATTCACGTCACACTGCATTCACGTGTTGACTTATTTGCTTCGGAACAATCCCAGTTGCGATATCATTAACACTTTAATCGCCGATGACGTGTTTAGACGTCATTCCTAGCCATGCTCATTCTGCCGAAGACGCCGTAACTCGTCTTTGATATCAATAATTCAAAAATCTGTGATCGAAATCATATTTCTCCTCCGGAGACATGAGATGCACTGGTGAGCTCCACTCAACTGTCTAACGGTTCAAGAGCGCCATCCGGTGGCCGATCGGCAGATCGGCCAAGAGGGAGGGGCGCGCCAAACAGGAAGTGCTCATCCATAATCCGTCCGGGCACTCGCGATCGGTAGCCGGACCCCATCTCAACACACTGGATAATCAATCGCTCGCCCTAACTCAATAAACAACGTTATTTGGACGTATATAGTATTATACAACCTGGAAATGGTTCATCAGGATCAACATCCCATAATCGAAAACTGTCTACTCCACGCTCATCCCCCAACGGCGCGAGGAACATACGGTAAGATCCAGCGTTATTTTCTAACGTATTCCATATAAACTGCTCTGATGACCATATGACCCACACTAGACGAATGGTATAACGTTGCCCACGGAATTATAAACGCCCCCTCGCCCATCCGGTCAATATCAGATGATACGTAGTAACTTCTAGAACCACGTCCAGTTGAAATTTTTCATCTGGCAACGATCGCTACCAAACTGTATTTGATCATCAATATAATGCATTTGGAGCTATAAATCAAGTTCTGGAGAAAGCTGCAGAAAACGATAAAAACATACTTATACTTTAGACCATATTTTAGTATGAATATGTGAATGAAAAAGTATATCGTTGCTACACCCTGAACAATGGATATAGGACATTGAATGGGCGATAATAATGGCAATTTAGCAATAGAATTTAAAAAGTTATAGCCCTGCAAAGAAGGGAAACTTCTCCATAGACAAATAGAGCTGGCTAGGGATGGTAAATTATGAATTTGAACAATGGCGATCAAAGTGTTAAACACGCTATTAATTCAACATTCAATATATTTTCTTACTTTTGTGTTGACTTGTTGCCAGATTCCGTTTTTTGGGTTCCAGGTGAGAGGTAGGAGCTGGACAACACAACGGTTCCATAGCCTGAAGTCTTATAGTCATACAGTCCAAAGTTTATAAAAATCCCACGGAAAATTTGTTTTGTAGATGTTTTGTAATGTGTGTACCGGTAAAAATAGCTTGATTATCCAAAATGGCCTTCCACTTCATAACATTCGGGACAAAGGTGGTCATTTGACGGAGTGCTTGTCAAATGACTCCCTGAGCTGACTGATGAGAGCAAAGTGCCGCACCACACGTGCGTCCCGCGCACGGGCGTAAGAGAGGAAAAGAGACTAGTTATTTTGTATGTTACAAGAGACTTAAGTTTAAGTCAAGTACTTTCATATGTTATGTTGTCTGTATAAGAGAGTGCAATAAATGTTTTTATTGAAAAAATAAGAATCGTGTGAGAGAATCGTGATCTCAATACTTAGGGAGAAAGATCATGATTCACATTTTAGCAAGAATCGTGCAGCCCTATGCTGCATGTCTTCTCATTTGATCGCTATTGTGTCCGTCTGCTTGAGTGTTGTCGTGGCTCCTTTGGCGTGGCTGCAAGTCCTGGGGCGCGTGGCCTGTCATTTCCTCCGTGGAGTTTGGTGGGTGGGGGGCGTGGGATATATTGCATTTATTAGTCTTCGATAATCCCAAGTAGAAACACCTCATTACATTACAGGCATTTGTCTCTGTAACATCGGCCAGAAGCTCAGGCCTGTAAACGGGTGTAGTGAGCGATGCTCCCGGTTTCAAAGTATTTTTTAAATGTTAAATCAAATGTCTGCACCGTCTACACTTTCTGATCATAGTCAGACAATAGACTCGCTGCTCCTCCAACTCCACAAATACTGCCTATAAAGTGGTTAGCTTAGCACTGCTGCCTTACAGCAAGCAGGTCCTGGCCTTTCTGTGTGGAGTTTGTATGTTCTCCCTGTGTTCGCGTGGGTTTCCTCTTGGGTACTCCGGTTTCCTCCCACACCATGAAGACATGCATGTTAGGCAGATGAAAACTAGCTCATTAGCTAATTCTGGCACATTTACACTGATGTGGAAACTGAAGATGTTGATTAATGTGCACTGTCCCTGGGTAAAAAATAAATAAATAAACGTAATAAAATTCCACAGTACGACGGCTACACATGGCACATTGGCAACAGGACCTCGTGTTTAATTTAATTTAATTAAAAACCTGAGACACTGAGGTCACCCTCATTTACAGCGATGACACGCTCGCAAAACAAAGACATGGTTATTCACACACAACAAAATAAGAATAAACAATAGAAATTAGGGATGCACCGGTATGAAAATTTGCCACCGATACCGATTGTTCAACTAACACAATCGGCCGATACCGATACCGATATTTGTGACAAAAATATTTTTTAAATATATTTTTTTTGGTAATTTCTTTTGGTAATTTAAAATTTCTTTTTAATATTTTTTTTTATTTTGTTTTATGAAACTACTGTATATTTGTGTTACAAATTGTGCTCACCGATATGAACATAGGCCTCTTTACTTACTTAAAAAAGGAAACATCAAGAAATAGCACTATCTCTCTCCCAGTATGTTCTGCAGGGCTGCAGCTAGATAGATACTAGTTCTCCCAGTATGGTCTACCGGCTGGGCTGCAGCTGGTTACTATTGTCTCAACCAGAGTTCTCAACCAATGAAATTTTGATTGACAGTCGATTCTGCCAATTACGTCACACACCGCTTGCACCCGCCTCTGCTGTTACCACCAATCGGCAAGCGCGTATACATTTTTTACTTCCGCTTTTGTCCGCCATTAATTTTGACGAGAGGTATTCTACAACAACAACAACGGCGGTGCGGCCGACGTTTAGCTTTTAGCTCCGCAGGATGACTTAAACGAGGCATAATGATTTTACTGCAACGAATGTTATAATAAAACAAAGCCTTTCTATACATGTGTCTGATTGAAAACTTTATTAACAGATTGCAGAATGGGTCAAACTCAGGGCTCTATGAGCAACGGAAGGAACTGAGCTAGTATGAACGCTAATGCTTGCTACGTTCGGGTAAATAATATGCTGATGTTATTGAACGTGTAACACTTAACTATATAACGTTAATGCCACAAAACGAATGCCTTGTTAATCATCAGTAGTAACTTTGATGCAGTAGCTTGTGTGTGTGTGTGTGGGGGACTGGGGACGGCGTTGTGCAGGTCGCGAGTGAACTTTTTTTTGTCTTTATCGGCTACTGCCATCGGCACATTCAAGCTTATCGGCCGATAGGCCGATTGCAGTCAACAAGGCACTTATCGGCCGATACCGATACCCGACCGATACATCGGTGCACCCCTAATAGAAATCACTCAGCTAAGACAAAGTCTGCACACAGTGGTCGGAGATCATTCTTTTATATGCAGCAAGAGGAGGAAGGAGCTTCTGGGTCAGCTGGAGGGCATTCCAGGTGTTGGAAGCATCAAAGGAAAAAGCCTTTTTTCCTAGTTCAGAGAAGAAGAAAAAAAGAACCAACCATTTCAACGTGTGTAGAATAGGTTCCAAGATTCCATTCGAACAGTGTTGTGATGTAAGGGGGAAGCAATTAGGGCTTTAAAAAAATAAACCAATGATTTCTACCAGAGAAGGCCATCCAACCCTCTTCATAGAGGACACTAGGCTTGGGCGGTATGACGGTATTACGGTATACCAGGGTATTTAGAAATCCCGACGGTATTGAAAATCAATACCGTCCGTCACCGTCAAAATCACAGATGCGCTTCAGCTTCTATTACAGTGAAACAGAGTTTTGAGTGTAGTGCACACACGCGCCAGCAGAGGGCGAGACCAGGCGTCCTCACTAGTGGAGCGAGTGGGTCACAACGGTGTTCACGTTTTACGGTAATGTTGCGACAGTGCTGTGAAAATACCGTAAAGCGTTGTGACGAGAGTTGGTGTGTGTTGTTGTGGTGCACTGGTGGAGCAAGCAAATAATCCGTCTCTTATTATATGTGAACTAAAGAGTACAAGGTTTACACAACAGCCCCCACCCGCCTTTTTATTGTATTTGTACCGTCCTGTACTATCCGCTGTCAGCTGTTTATCTCTCTCTGTGAGCTACTGAGCTTGATTAGCTAGCGTTAGCTCACGTTAACTAGCGTTAGCTCTGCGGCTAATCTTAGATTACCCTGAACTAAATCAATGACTAGGTTATAAAGCATTCAAGTAGTTTTCACTGCACATAGAAGTAGCCAAACAACGGGAGCATTTCGGGAGCATATGACCAAAACCCAGGCAATTTCGAGCCCTTAACGAATCAAATAGTCTGCCATGGCTAGGCTAGATGCTAACGCAGTAACACTAACGGTGCAGGCTTCTGACTACCATTCTGAGAGCTGACGATGATTTGTTTACTTGGTAACACGGGTTGCCCCCCCCCCCCCCCCCCCCCCGCTGATGAAAATGAAGGTCATACCGTCAAATACCGTACACCGGGGTATTATGTCATAAAGGTATAACGGTGTGAAAAAAAGGATACCGCCCAAGCCTAGAGGACACAGTGGTGAGTATGCTATCTGTCACCAGTAATACATCTGAGGGCAGATGTTTTAGAGTTGAAGCTGCAGCATGCCTATAAATCACATCACCATTCACCATAGTCCAAACTTTATAAGAAAATAGCTTCAACAATCCTCTTTCTACTAATCACAGGAAAGCTGGATCTATTTCTGTACAGGAAGACCATTTTCGGTACACAATACGACAGACACACATTGTACAATGACAACAGAACCTCACATACAGTACACAGTACGACAGACACACATGGCACATTGACAACAGGATTCCACACATATCTGTACAGCAGCGTTTCCGTTAGAACATATTCGTGCCGGTCTGGGTGTCCTGCAAGATTTCTATCTCCGGACATATTCGAGAAATTCCGGTCAGAGTTTTAAACAGCAGTCTGTTATAATCACATTTTTATGAGCTAACGAATTCCATTATATTGGACATTTGTATTAATTACATCAAGCGAAGAATGAGAAATTGATTTGCAGAATCAAATTACTATCTATCGCCTCCCAAGTTAGTGCGATACACTAATCCAGCATCAAGCTCCCGCCCCGCAGGCTCCCGCTGCAGCAGCTGTCACACGCACCCCCAAATGAATCTCGAGTCGACATCGCTTCACCTCGTTGTATCAGACACGTCACACATATCATAATGTTCAACTTCACACACAGCAAACTGTAGTTGATCATCACATTGCCTCGTTTGCTAGCTCGTCGCCACAAGCAGAGAGGACGAGCCACATGCTCGTAACGCATTTGTTGATTTCATTACATTTAGTTATAATCAATAATATGCATTACTATGTGACACGGCAGTCAACCAACAGTTGCATATGATTAAAAAATGTCAACACTCACTCACCCCGTCTCTCGTTGTGCGAGAACAGCGGGTCGTCTGGTTGGTTCGACTTTGATATATCCCCATTGGAACAGGTGGACGGACGTCTGCGAGGCTCGCAACGGTAGCAGCAGACTGGGGATGCTCTTTGTGGTTCAATCAATAAAGTGTACTTTGTGTACGTTCAATCAATGTTATCTCTCGTACGTCATAGAGGCTAGACTACTAGACTATAATGTCGTACCTCAGCCAGGAGAATTTAACTTTCCACTCGGGTCGCCGCCTGAACGCTCGACTTTTCTGTTTATTTTCCGCGGGAGCATCGGCGGTCTCTGACTTCAGAAGACTCATCTTCGTTGTCAATGTCATTATTATTAGACCTGCTTGTGCTTGGTTTCATGAAATATTAAGTTTAGCTTGTTTGGCCATCTCTCTCTCTTGCTCGTATACCTGTTTGTCGTTATGGTGGCCAGACAGGCTCAAAAAAAGAAAGAAAAAAAAAGTTCACATCTGAGCGGCGCCATCCGCGCTTTATCAGAGTGAAGCAACAATGAAACAAATGTAATGATTGTTTCGTTCATCGCATAGGCTATTTAATTTTAGCCTATTTTAATACAATTCAAATAATAAAATTGTGCTTAGAGGAATTATTTTCACCGGACATTATGACCGGAGAGATTTAAATATTCGGACTTCAACATATTTTGCCGGTCAAATACCGGTAATTACCGGCTAACGGAAACGCTGCTGTACAGTGCATAGGGACACAGCACAACAATACGACAATTTGGATCAATTTCATTACATCTACGACTTCAAAACAACCTCAAAACGTTCATTCATAACGATCGTCACTATGTAGTTTATGACCAAGACATAAATATTACATTTCACAAGCATGTCATCCAACGTCCTGGAATTGCTAGCTTGTATAAACAAAACGAGCTTATCCTGAGTGATCTTAATAGACGGAGAGGGTGTGAATGAATGGAACAGGTTGTGTGAGGAGAGGACAGGAAGTGGCCCTGGTTACACCAGTTCTCTGTCTGGGAAACTGTCACCTCTTAGGGTGCTTTATCACTCACCATCGGGGTCGAATCAGCTCCGTTCCAACCTTGTTCCGTCCTTGGGTGCGAACTCCCCCCTCCCCTCTCCCCCCTCTAGTTTGTGTACACACTTTAGTCTTGGTTCGCTCCGGGTTCTGTTTACGGTTTGCGTTTTGAAAGGAAGGAAGGAACAAAGGAAGGAAGAGTTTAACACACGGTGGTGGAGACTAGAGTTGTTCCGATACCGATACTGGTATCGGAAAAGCCGCCGATACTGGCTAAAATGCTGGTATCGGTATCGGCGAGTACCCTCTAATGCTGCGCTCCGATACCATATGACGTAATTTATCAACAACACTGTGGTCTGTTGAGTAAGCATTATAAAACAAACGTGTGCTTAATCGATTAAAGTGTCAATGCCATTTGTCATTTTAACAGCAGATACTTTCTTAAATGTCATCGTCCCGACAGAGCGGTGTTGACGGCGAGCTCATGGGTTCGCTTGGTGGCTGGTGTTATTAGCATTGAACGGCTAACCGAAAGCTAGCTTTAACATTACCTTGGCTAAAGTTGGGGCTATTCATATAATCCAGCAATAATGGCTGCAGACCTGCAAGCAAAGTACAGCAAGTTGGCAAAGGAGTATTCCAAGTTAAATCACAATGTCACCAGTAACGTTACAGTCTTCTATGGTCTTCCCATATACCGGTAGCTCATGCTAGCTAACGGTAACGTTGTCATTGGACAATTGCACGTCGCGTACACAATTAATGACATGTTGCGGACAGCCATATCGGCGACAATGTTTAGCTTTTAGTGCCAAATGATAAGAGTCTGAGGCGGAGTCTCAAAAGAGAATGTTGAATATTTATTGTGCAAAAATCAAAACAGATCCGACTGCTACTGAACGGAGCCTTGTAGACAGACTGAGTAGGGTATATCTGCAGAGCCAGTGGGTAGCGAGTGCAGCAACGTATAATGTCCGTGTGGATCATTGGAGTAGGGTATATCTGCAGTGCTGAAGCCCCATACTCATTGATTAATGATACTAATACAAATCTATACAATCACCTGTTGTTGAATAAATACCATTACTTTCTAGTTATGACTAAAAAACAGTATATATAAAACAGTATTTGTTAAAAAAAAAAAAAAAAAATTATATTTATAAAAAATTTATATAATATCGTTTTTTTTTTTTTTTATGTATGCACTGGTATCGGATAAGTATCGGTATCGGCCGATACCCAAAGCTTAGGTATCGGAATCGGATCGGAAAGGAAAAAATGGTATCGGAACATCTCTAGTGGAGACTGGATGCTGATATAAAAGAAACAAATAACCAATAAATATGAAGTTATATTTGAACCTCTGTTGTCAAGCCTTGTCAATATAACCCACCCCCTTTTCTCACGAATGGAACTGGTGTTGTGGAGTCCGGTTTTGAGCGTTTACCAGGGTTAACGCTAACGCTAAGCTAACGGCTAACGCTAGTTAGCTTAGCCTATTACTAGTAACATTGCTCGCATCAATTATATTGAATGTCATTGATCTACCGGTCGATCACGGCCGACTGGTTGGGCACCACTGGTCTATAGAAATAAATGCATTCGAACAAGAAAGTATAGTAGACATAGCAATGGCAAAAAAAGTTGCCAGGCTTAATGCGAGCCAGGGAAGTCTTTAGCCCCTTCCGTGACTGCGATGTGCAAGCCAGGGGCTTTATATCTGATATATTTCGAAGTTCTCTGAACTCGCCAAATTGCCCATAAATATAGTTTTTGTGGGTATTGTCCAGTTGTTGCTGTATGTTTTTATCTGCCCAAAATTCAAGCAAGCATGAAAGCATTACAGTAATGACATTGTGTGTGTCAGCAAGTGTTTTGGTACAAGCTTGTACACCATGCCCCCCGCTCCCACTGGCGCGCACCCGAGACCACCTATTTCAGCGGTCCAGGTTCAGCGCCCCCGGGGACCGGGGGGAGCGTTCTCACTAGGACAGACACACCCTTTTCTGGTGCGATGCGGCTCTGATTCGACCCCGAATGGTGAGTGGGAAAGCACCCTTAGACAGCTTGGGGCTTCTGTCCCCAGGCCATCAGGATGCTCAATGACTATCTAACATCAAGTAGAAGAAAGCAGGAAGCCGGACCAGCACTCTCAGATTCAAAAAGTTTTAATAGCAGCCGTGAACAAACATGTTTCAGAACCAAAGTTCCTTCTTCAGTGTTAAAGGCTAGCGTAACTAACACTGAAGAAGGAACTTTGGTTCCGAAACATGTTTGTTCACGGCTGCTATTAAAACGTTTTGAATCTGAGAGTTAGGGATGGGTACCTTTCACATTTGAACCGGTACCTGTGAATCGATACCGGTACCCAACGGTACCTTTTTTCGGTACTTTAGTCTCAAGAAATTTAATTTACCTACCTCAGTCGTAAAAAAAAAAATCCAAACTTCAAATAACTACAATTTCGACAGTTTTCGGCTTGTCATTGCTCCGACTGCTTTGTTGTTGAATCAAGTCAAATCCTAGGTAAGCATATATTGTGCGTGTGAACGTTGACATGAAAAGAAAAAAGTAAAAAAAAAAAAAAAAGTAAAAAAAAAAGAAATGAATAAAAAGGATTTTTTTTAATTTATTTTTTTATTTATTTTTTCGGTTTCTCACTTGATTCGATACTCGGTAGTACCGACGTGTTTCGGTTCGGTACCTCAAAAGTACCGAATTCAGTACCCATCCCTACTGAGAGTGCTGGTTCGGCTTCCTGCTTTCTTCTACTTTATCCTCGGGATTTCAGCACCCAGTGTCAGATATTGAGAGCGCGGTCGATCTTGACTTTCTATCTAACATCAACCCATCCATCCACACTCCACACATTGCACACACATCCACATGCACACATTAACTTTAAACACTCACCTTAACACATTGGTCGGCAAAATCGCTTTTCAGCGTTATTGCCCACCATGCGTTGACCGCCAACATCGCTGTACAGCGTTTTTTTTAATCAATATTTATTTTTTTCGCCATGGCATTCATAATTCATCCAGCCAACCTCCGGACTCCAGCGGGACCCTAGAGGTGACTGCAACGGCTCAATACCGCCACCTGGTGGATGGTCCGGCGAGTTACACTCTCGCAAAAACCGGAAGTGTCATCGGTGCATCGAGGAAATTCCTCCGGCAGTCACATCTCGCTACGGGACTCCTGACAGACACTATAGTACATATGGATCGCTGCCATAACGCAATAATCGATATGATTTTGCCGTTTATTGCGCCATACAAACCGGAAATGGATGTAGGTGATCGGCGTCGAATAAATGGGATCTTTTTCCGCCAGTCTCATCGGTAAGAGGACACTAACGTTATTTTCAGCCCGATTGTGCGTTTCCTTGTTTGCAATCAGTCTGATCAATATATCCACCCATAGTAAAATCCTTTCCCTCCCACTCTGCTATTTCTCTACTTCCTCCCTGCCACTCTTGACAAGACAATGTGTCTCATACCTATATCCACAATCTGCTCCTCTAGAACAGATTTAACCCACCCACGGCAGTTTGCTAGCAACCCGGCTAATCTCTCCTTTGGGAATAGCACTGCAAAAGACCAAAGCAGACTACAAAGAGTGACACGTTCAGCCGAACGCACAATTGGAGGGGGGCTCCCCACTCTCCAGAACATTTACAACAAG
Source organism: Notolepis coatsorum (assembly GCF_963971535.1). Taxonomy (NCBI): domain Eukaryota; kingdom Metazoa; phylum Chordata; class Actinopteri; order Aulopiformes; family Paralepididae; genus Notolepis; species Notolepis coatsorum. Next base: position 170,727,743 of record NC_140168.1, read on the forward strand.
CGTTGCAAGGGGAAGGCTAAGAGAATTATTAAGGACTCGAGCCACCCGAACAACTGCCTCTTTGAACTGCTGCCGTCAGGCAAGCGACACAGGAGTCTCAAGGCGAGCACAGAAAGACTCAGAAGTAGCTTCTATCCCCAGGCCATCAGGCTGCTAAACGAACAATGAATGAACACTACACAACAACAACCACCAAACACACATAGCACACACATCCACACGCACACACTCACTTTAAACAAACACACTGTAGCACCCACTACACACACTTTATAGCACACACCCACTTTAAACAAACACACTGTAGCACCCACTCCCCACACTTTATATTTATGGATGAAGGATTGCACTACAACTCGTACACCTTACTGTAAATTGTACCTAAAATTGTACCTCATCCCATTTCTGCTTTGCACTAGATAGTACTGTACATTAGTACACTGCATAGTATTGTGTATTGTATATTATATGGTAACTCAGAACATTGTACATATGTCTATACCGAACAACTGTGACCTCATTCTTCTTCTAAATTCATGCTATATTATGTTATTATGTTATTTGATACTATCTTGTCTAGCACAGTCTCTGGAGCGTAACAGTAAGAAGCATTTTGTATGAAAGTATTCTGTACTTCTGTATGACAACTATTAAAGAACTTGAACTTGAACTACCCTCCTACAGCCACTAATACACCTGTCACAGTACGGGGAGGCTTATGGAATTGTCAATCAGCAGTCAAGAAAGCTGACTTCATTACTGCCTACGCCCATAGTCTAAATCTGCAGCTCCTGGCTCTAACTGAGACCTGGATAACCCCCAATAACTCATCAACACCTGCAGCATTATCTACAAACTATAACTTCACTCACACACCTCGACCTTCCAGACGGGGTGGAGGCACTGGCCTCATGACATCTCCTTCATGGGCTACAAACGTAACACCACTCCCAGAACTGTCACTCTCCTCTCTCGAATATCATGCAGTATCTGTCTCTAATCCTTTCAATCTCACCATTGTTACACTCTACCGCCCTCCAGGTACACTCGATCACTTCACAGATGAGCTGGACATGCTTCTTAGCTCCTTACCGGAAGATGGTACCCCTCTCCTTCTATTGGGCGACTTCAACCTGCCTGACTCATCTCAGTCAGTCATAGTAGTCTCCCTCCTACAATCGTTTGACCTGACTCCCACTGCCATGCCTCCCACCCACAAAGCAGGCAACTCCTTGGATCTCATATTTTCCCGTAACCCCAGCATTAACACCACGGTAACTCCCCTACATGTATCTGACCATTCCTTCATATCCTTCTCACTAACTCTCATGCTTAACCGAAAGGTCTTCACCCCAACTCAAACAGTCTCACTCAGACGCAACCTGCCCTCCCTATCCCCCTCCACCCTCTCCTCTGACATACTATCTGCTCTACCTTTGAGTGACACCTTCTCTGCTCTCTCCACAGAGATGGCAACCTCCACCCTCCTTTCAGCCCTTGCAACCTCCTTCAACAAGCTCTGTCCCCTCGTTGAGAAACCTGCCCGCTGTTCCCCACCCAGTCCATGGCTGACAGATCCAGTGAGAGAACAAAGACAGGTCCTGAGAGCAGCTGAAAGGAAGTATAGAAAGTCACGCCTCACTGCTGACATCGACACATATCACAACCTCTTGTTAACATTCTCCAAAACCATCACTAATGCCAAAGCTTCTTTCTTCCACCATAGGATCGAGGCCTCTGCCAAGAATCTTCGCAAACTGCATGCTACCATGTCCTCCCTCCTCACTCCCCCCCCACCCCCCCCTCCCTCATCTTTCTCTGCCGAAGACTTTGCGATCTTCTTTGAGGAAAAAGTGGAGAACATCCGCAGCTCCTTCTCCCAACCCCCACCCATTCCAAATGCTGAATCGAGAACCTCATCCTTCACTCTGTCATCTTTCTCTCCCATTACAGAAGCAGAGACCCTGACACTGGTAACGTCGAACCGTCCGACTACTTGCCAGCTGGACCAGCTACCCTCCCCACTCCTCCAGACCATAGCACCAGACATCCTCCCATTCCTAACGGCAACCATCAACTCCTCACTCAACTCGGGGGTGGTCCCCACCTCCCTAAAACAAGCCAGAGTCACGCCGCTCATAAAAAAACCAACCCTGAACCCTACCGTCATAGGCAACTACCGTCCTGTCTCTCTTCTCTCCTTCCTTTCTAAAACACTTGAACGTGCTGTATCCAACCAACTTACTGCTTATCTCTTACAGAATGACCTCCTAGACCCTAATCAGTCAGGCTTCAGGACTGGTCACTCCACAGAGACAGCCCTCATTGCGGTCACAGAGGCACTTCACTTAGCAAAAGCGAAAGGCCTCTCCTCTGTCCTGATTCTCCTAGATCTATCTGCAGCCTTCGACACAGTCAACCACCAGATCCTCCTTGCGGCCCTCGCAGGAATGGGAGTGGCTGGCTCTGCGCTGACATGGCTGTCATCATACCTCAATGATCGCTCCTACCAAGTGTCATGGAGAGGGACCCTGTCGGCCACCCGCCCCCTGCGGACGGGTGTCCCCCAGGGCTCGGTTTTAGGACCCCTTCTCTTCTCCCTCTACACTAAATCACTGGGTAACATTATCACGTCTCATGGCTTCTCCTACCATTGTTATGCCGACGATACTCAACTCTTCCTCTCCTTCCCTCCCTCAGATATCCACGTCTCTGAGCGGATCTCGGCCTGTCTGTCCGACATCTCCGCCTGGATGACGTCCAACCACCTCAAACTGAACCTAAGCAAAACAGAATTGCTCCACCTGCCGGCCAAATCCTCCCCCCTAACCGACCTTTCAATCACAGTCGAGAATGCAGCTGTGACTGCATCCCCGACCGCCAAGAACCTTGGTGTTGTCCTCGACGACCAGTTGAACTTCTCTGCTCACATCGCAGCGACGACCAGAACCTGCCGATTCCTCCTGAGCAACGTCAGAAGGATCCGCCCCTTCCTGACAAAAGAAGCCACCCAACTCCTCGTCCAATCAACAGTCATCTCCCGCCTCGACTACTGCAATGCACTGCTCGCTGGCCTCCCGGCCACTGCCACTAAGCCTCTTCAACTCATTCAGAACGCAGCGGCCCGCCTGATCTCAAACCTACCGAAGTCGGCCCATGTCACCCCACTTCTTAGGGACCTGCACTGGCTCCCCATTGCTGCACGAATCCGCTTCAAGGCCCTCGACCTAGCATACCGTGCGGCAAAGGGAACCGCTCCCGCCTACCTCCGGTCAATGGTCTCTAACTACACACCCTCAAGACCCCTACGCTCTGCATCTTCTGGCCGCCTCAGACCTACTCCTATCCAAGCTCCGGGAGGGTCATCAAAGAGAAGTCGCCTATTCTCAGTCCTTGCCCCACAATGGTGGAATGAACTACCCACCCCAGTTAGGACAGCCGAATCACGTCCAATCTTTCGCCGTCGACTAAAGACGCACTTCTTCAACCATTATCTGAATTTTTAAAAAAAAACTATAAAAAAAAAAAAATCTAACCCTAACTAATCGTACTGTCATGCACTTGTCCTAATAAACTAACCTACACTGTAGCACTCAACACTTTGATGAACATTGTTACTCAGCTGATAAGAGTTGTGCCCTTCCTGATGGCTTGTCGTACAGAACTTGTAAGTCGCTTTGGATAAAAGCGTCAGCTAAATGACTAAATGTAAATGTAGTAAATAAAACCGTTACTGATTATCAAGGAATTATAAACGACCCCCCCCCCCCCCCCCTTTCCTCCACGCATGATGAAGCATAATGTATACCGATCATATACATTTGCATTTTTTAATATAGCGTGTATGGGAAAGAAACGCCAATCGATAATCTACCATATGCGTTTGGGCCTATAACTAGCGTTTTTGGAATTACAGCAGAAAAGCTTAAAAACATACTTATATTCTCGAAGGTATTAACACAACAATGTATGATGAAAAAGTATAACGTTCCCACATCCTGAACGATAGATAATCGAATGGGCCATAGTAATGTCAATATAGCAATACAATTTAAAAAGTTATAGCCCTGCAAAGAAGGTAAACATCTTCATAGGCTTTTAACGGTGGCAGAGAGGGTACAAAGATGGGCACAACCCCCGGCGGTCAATGTGTTAACACTCACTTTAGACACTTTAAATTAACACTACATCATATTTACCTTTTTATTAAAGAGATTTGCACTACATTCATACCTCATTTGCACCTTGCCTAAAAAAAAAAAAACATGTCTGCATTTTTACTTCATTGTACTTAGGTTGTATATTGTATAGTGTTATTCCTCTTTTACTTACTTTTTTACTGTATGAAGCACATTCTCAGGGGCTCATACAGAACCAAGCATTTCACTGTAATGTACAGTGAAAGGATATCCTCCAACCACACTTACCTCCACACACTTCTAGAAGAATCTTAAACATCTCCTCCAGATGTATTTTAAACCTTTTCTTCTAAAGGCTAAGAGAATGTGTGCTAACTGATGTGTTAATGTATTAAACCCTCAAAAATGTTATACTATATTGAATAACAATTTGTATAAATAACATTTTCCACCAAACTGTTCAATGAACTACTGAAAATGTCTTGGCTGCATCTCTGTGTCTTTACCCTCAGTGAGACGCAAGGATCTAGGAATATGCAAATTGGCAGCAAGCATCCATTGATATCTACTAGTGGTGGGGGGAAATATCGATACATAATAGTATCACGATACTTTGCGTGGCGATACTGTATCGATACAGGGACGCCAAGTATCGATATTTAATTATTTATTAAAAAATAAATTAATAAAAAATGTTTGCAAGGAAGTTGCATTGTTCATTTCAATACCTATAATAGTACAGTAGTCCACGCACACATGTGTGCATTCAGTTAAGTTGGAATATGACTAATACAAACAGTTCAGTTTGTCAGGTACATGCAACATCTGTCTGCTTGAGAAAATACCATGTTCTGCAATAAAAATTATTGAAGTGAGATGAACAGACTGAACTTTATTTTATTAGATAAAACATGTTGACAACGTTTTACTTTGCAGTTGAAAAAAGGTAATAAATTGCAATATATCGCAATATTAATATCGCAATACTCAGCATATCGCAATATATTTAGTATCGTGATAGTATGGTATCGTGAGGCCTCTGGCGATTCCCACCCCTAATATCTACCAGGAATGACATGAATTCAGCTTATTATTCTTTCAAGACATGTCAACACCTACTCCGCTTTTTGTGTCAAGTTACATAAGGAGAGGTTTGCCCCGTTAGTGACATCACATGCAACTCAGAATTCAGGGAAGTACAGAGAAGCTCTCCCTCTCCATTTCTGTATCCCTTGAGTTTGACACACTCGATAAGAGTTGTGTTTACCAGGGCTGCGGTGCTCCCCTTCTTATAGCTTCTCATGCGTACAACACGCATGGGCCCAAAGAGAGAGAGGGAGAGAGAGGGGGGAGAAAGAGAGAGAAAGAGGGAGAGGGAGAAATAGAAAGAGAGAGAGAAAGGGGGGGCGAGAGAGAGAGAGAGGGAGGGGGGAGAGATGGAGAGAGAGAGGGGGGAGAGAAAGAGAGATGGAGAAAGAGAGATTGAGAAAGAGAGAGAGAGGGGGGAGAGGTGGAGAGAGAGAGAGAGAGAGGGGGGGGGAGAGAAAGAGAGATGGAGAAAGAGAGAGAGAGATAGGGGGGGGGGGACAGAAGGAGAAAGCAAAAGAGAAAGATGGAGAGGGAGCTCCCGACTGGGGCCTTGGGGCGCCACACTCCCCCTGTAGGTGGGGGAACAGGAAACTCAGACTCCCCCTGTAGGTGTGGAACAGGAAACTCAGACTCCCCCTGTAGGTGTGGAACAGGAAACTCAGGCTACGTTTAGACGGAGAGAGTCTGAACAGAAACCGCAAAAGTCGTTTTACGGTCTCACTTTTAATTTTGCGTTTAGACTAGCGTTTTGGGGTGGAATTCTCCGTGCAGACGAGGCTGTAACAACTCGAGACGACTGAGCCCCGCTGTCACACGATTGGCGTATATGTCACATGACGTGCTGTGAAGACCCGCCCTACTCTGCCTCTGATTCGCAGACTGTGGGTGGGGAATGTGATTGGACCAAAGCAGAGTCACTCACAGACAGTGGGTCCAGTCACGCCGCGGGACAGATTATTGTGTATTTAAAAGTACTGCCAATGTAGCCTTCAGGTGATCGCCATGGATAGAATCAGACATGCTTTGTTTACGCTTCTAGGCTACTGGCGCATGCCTGTGATGTAAGCAGTACGCGCGACGAGAGCCTTGACAACCCTTTCGTCATCGTTTTATGCGGTTTGACAGTTTAGATGAGAGCGCAAAGGTTTATCGTTTCTAGGAATTCCACCCTGGAAGGTAGTCTCACTTTTTTGCGGTTTCACCCCGTAAAAACGCCGTTTCCGTATAAACGAAAGGCACATCCGAAAAAATATTTTTGCGGATTCACCTGCTAGCGTTTCCGTCTAAACAGGGCATCAGACTGCCCTCCCGTCTTCCTGCTGTTCTTTTTCTTCATTCTATACTGTTCATATGTTATTCTCCTCTCCTTTGCCCTCTTGTACTTGTTATTGACTCGTGTCAATCTTCCATGTTTTTGCTATAGTGTCTGCCTTATGTCTCTGATCTTGTTTTGAGTTTATTTTCTAGACCATGTTTACATGTATTTCGTTCATATATGTTTATGGACAATGGGATGGGAGTGGAACTTTGTACAAGCCCTTTGGGCTTCGTTCCCTCCTAGCACTGTTTTTTTTTTTTTTTTTTTTATGTGCTAAATAAATAAACTAACTAAACTAAACTATAGTCTCGAAAGATAACGTGGATGGGGCGATTGCATCATAATGACATCACCCACCCAGGAAATCCAGACTTTGCAACAACGATTGTGTTGGAATGATACTACAATACACTCCACTCGGTTACGAGCCATATGTAATGAAAACTCTACTAAATTAGCTAAATGGTGGAGTGTCCCTTTATGAGAAATACCCTGATTGAATAGCACTCTGGTAAAAGTATTTTTGTATTTTAAATTACAAAATGTGTTTGATATTAAATGTAGCCACATTCTGTAAGAAGTGTGTGTATTTCAACCCTTGTGAGTGTTCAACCCTTGAGCCATTGAGTTGTAAAGTTTGTTAATGTGGCTGCCTGGCTGGTAAACTATGTATTCTAAAAGTTGTCCTTTCAGACTTTGAGTGAAAAAGTGCCTCTTTTTCATCAACTTATCGCCTATTTCATATGCAAACCCCTTTTTCTTCAAAGTAACTGCAGGGTTCGGATACATGTAGTGGAGTAAAAAGTACAAAGTCTGGATGTAGACTGTGGCTATAAGCATGCCATTGGCCTACTATTCCAGATGGAATTCTTCTACCCTTCCGCCAGTGTTGTAGTACTTGAGTCCGAGTCGCATTGACTGATTTTCAGGACTCGTGACTCGACTTGGACTCGAGCATTGACTGCATTCGGACCTGAAATGTGCAGACGAGCACTCTGACTTGTTAATTGATAAATACAGTATTTATTATAATTCTTTAGCTTTTCTGTAATATGCCCTAATCATTTGGCATAAGATATTGATGGCTAGTGCATTTGTTTGGCTATTGTGTCACAAAGTAAATAAACTCCCTTTGAAATGGTGACCGCCGTGTCATTTATGTTTAATGTAGACCTTTTTTTATTTGTATCAGCTCTTTGACTGCCAGAGTGGAGTGGACTCAACCTTGATGACTTGGACTCGGACTAGGGTAATGGGGACTCGACTCGGGCTCTTGTTTGGTGACTCGGACTTGGACTCAAACTCGAACACTGGGGACTCGAGACTCGACTCAGACTCGAGATTTAGTGACTCGACTACAACACTGCCTTCCGCTAAGGGCACTGTTTTAGTGTTGCATCACTTGCATGGTTCAAATACTTCCATCCCAAGAGAGCCAAGATTCCTCTTGGGTATACCCCCCCATATGCACATGAGTCAGTAAGCATAAAGAAGGCCATGCAGTCCTCACAGATCTCTGTCGTCCTCCAAGTCATATCTCTCATGCATCACAACTTGTACCACGAGCTCCAATGTTACCGGACCACGTATCAATAACCAATGAGTCTACAGCAATCTGATGCTCCTTTAGTGAAATGGAGGAGGACGGTTATCAAGTTGCAGTGCTTGTCCTCATTCACAACGCTAGGACTGCAGCTACACACACACACACACACACACACACACACACACACACACACACACACACACAGGCTACACACATAAGCTCACGCAACCACAGACGTCAGTGTCATGTGCACACAGACACATACCCATACATACACACAAATACATGCGCCCCTGATAACACAGCACACAACACAGAGTGTGCAGCATCAGGTGGTGCAGCGGTGTGTGTGTGTGAGCTCAGTTGAAGGTGCTGAAGAGATGTGGAAACATCACTACGCCCTGCAGAAGACACTCAGGGCGGAGTCTTTCAGAGTCAGCCAGGTATGTCGAGCGCGGTTCACTCGTTCATAGTACGTCAGTCGTACGTTTTTCACTTGTTTAAGTTTGTTGCGCTTCCGTGACGCCTGACTGTCGGAACATAATGGATATGTAGTTAGTGGAGCTGACTGGTTGGTTGTGGCTGGTGTTATGCGTTTTGTGGCTGGTGATTGGCATTGGTTCTTGGGCTATTTGTGTATTTGTGACATGATGGGGACAAGTAGTGAATGTGGAGTTAAATAAGAGAGGGAAGTGTATCCACATAATAATACGTATTTTGAATGTGTTTGTAATGGGCCCATCTCTGTTTGATTGGTGTTTGTGTGTGGTGGGCTGGCACAAATTACATGTGCCGTTTGGTTGATGTTTTTATTCAAAGTGCCTTAACAGGGGAGGAAACTAACTTTTTGGCTTACCAGCCAACTGGCGAGTATCTGATTTTTTTTACCAGCCAAACAGATTTTTTACCAGACAAAAAAAATCGCTAATTGTGATAATTACTTCTTTGTATGTCTTCGTCTAAATAGATTTTCAATCATAGTAAAATAATCACACTGTGTCTCTACTCTTTAAAATATTTATTAGCATAAAACATTAATCTCTACTCTTCACAATATTAGCATAAAACATATTAACATGAAAGAGGTATCTATTCTGGACTGGGTTGGGCTGAACTGGGCAGTGAAAGATGCTGGGTTGGACTGGGTTGGGCAGTGAAAGAAAAAAACCGAAGTATGTTGTGAAGTGTATAGATAGATGTGAAATGTATAGATGTAGCAGTAGTCTATCTGTATGTCATATGTTATGATGAATTGAAAATGGGGGACCCTGATGTAAACAAGACGAAAGTCTTTCTCTGGGCTGCATCCCCTTAACTCTTGTGTGTATTGAGCCGTACTGTATTGTACCCATTCTGCAATCTGTTAATAAAGTTTTCAATCAATCAAGTTAACTTTGAACCTCGGTTGTCAAGCCTCGTCAATGTTGTGTATGCATCTGGGTAGGCACACTGTGCCTTTAAGAGTACCGTCAAGTGTTGTGGTAAAGTCAGTTGGGTTGGTGTGCTGTTGTGCACTGGTTGAGCTCATAGATATCTATGGTTGAGCTAGCCCCTTTCGTGACTGCGATGTGCAAGCCAGGGGCTTTTGAGCATGAAATAAAATGTCTAACCTTGCGTCGTAGTCCGGTGCTTTTTTGGAAACATTATAGTCATAACAGATACACATAGCTGGCTGCTTTGAGCACACGGGGCTAACGTTAAAACGCTAACTAGAAGCTAACCACTGTATACAGTTCCAGTAGACTAACATTACACCTCTGTGATTTAAATGTGTCCTTAGTAACTTATACTCGAGGGTTGTACTTAGGGTTGGATGCAGTTCCCCGTTGGTCAGTCTGTCTGGTTTCCATCTTCTGCTGTGTTTAACGTTATCCGTTTGCGAGTGCTCCTGATGGCTAGCCTAGTAACGCAGGACTTTTATCATTATATGTCCGTGGGTTGGCCAGTACTGCGCGAACTTTTATTAAACATTATATGTCCGCGGGTGGTCTTGTGCAGTGCTCTCGTGGCACTGTCAACTAAAGCGAGCACTCAGAAGACGCGCACCGTTTGCCAGTGCAGTGATTGCAGAATGTTTTTTTTTTTTTTTTGTATACTCGCCAGACTGGCGAGTGGTCTTCATGAATCACTCGCCAAACGTAAAAAATACTCTCATTTAGCGAGTAAAGTGGCCTAATTTCCTCCCCTGTGCCTTAAGTTACAACACCATGAAGTGAAATGTGTCACTGGTGCCTGTAGAGCCAGTTCAGCCAAGCGCTATGATTGGCCCACTTGCCTTGAGCCAAGTGCTGTGATTGGCCAATTTGCCTTGAGCAGCACGTTTTAGGAGGGATTAGCAAAAAGGTTGCGTGGAACTATACATGCTCAAACCCTGCTTCTGATAAACGAGCTATGTGGAAGTCTAATTCTGCCTTGACTTCATACTCTCTTTTAGTATGGGTGGTCCCAGTGAGAATGGGACCCCTAACCCTGGCAGTGTTGGTGCCTTGCTCTACCCATTGAGCTACACAGGGGATGGGACCCCCAACCCTGGCAGTGTTGGTGCCTTGCTCTACCCATTGAGCTAGACAAATAATGAAACCCCTAACTAGGGATGGGTACCTTTCACATTTGAACCGGTACCGGTACCTGTGAATCGATACCGGTACCCAACGGTACCTTTTTTTCGGTACTTTAGTCTCAAGAAATTTAATTTACCTACCTCAGTCGTAAAAAAAAATCCAAACTTCAAATAACTACAATTTCGACAGTTTTCGGCTTGTCATTGCTCCGACTGCTTTGTTGTTGAATCAAGTCAAATCCTAGGTAAGCATATATTGTGCGTGTGAACGTTGACATGAAAAGAAAAAAGTAAAAAAAAAATTAATAAAATTTTGTTTCTTTTTCTTTTTTCTTTTTCTTTTTTCGGTTTCTCACTTGATTCGATACTCGGTAGTACCGACGTGTTTCGGTTCGGTACCTCAAAAGTACCGAATTCGGTACCCATTAGGGATGCCCCAATCGATCGGCCACCGATCGCTATCGGCCGATAATCAGTATAAATATGCGATCGTGATCGGTGATAATGCTTTATTTTCGCCGATCGTCAAAACAGATCTCACTCGCTGAGTTCTGTCTCAGACACCGGGAGCTGCACACAGTGCTGCGCGTCTGCTCCTCCTCCAGCTCCTCCCGCACGCATGTAAACATGGGTCTAGTCTAGTCTAGTGGGACGGGACCTCCATGAGCTAACGTTAGCTACCGTTACAAAATGACCCAGTCAACTATTCACTTTTAGTTTAATACATGATGAGGCATTGTCTAACTGAACGGTATCTAGCCGGCTAGCTACTGATAGCTCCTGATATCAACAAATGCTCCAGCAATAGTCTAGTTATCTAGTACTAGTGTATGATACCTCTGTTAGCTCACGTTAGCTTAGCTCACTGTTCAAAACGAAATGTCCCATTCAACTAAATAGTTCACTGAGGCGTTGTCTTAACGTTATATTTCCGGCTAGCAGTAGCTACAGACAGCTCCTGATATCAATGTCTTATAACACTCATTCGATGCATATTCGAAGCCCGGCTTGCGTCGCAGTCACTAACGGGGATAGCTGAGGGAGTAGGGTATATCTGCAGAGCCTAGGGTAAATCTGCAGAGCCGAATGTGATTTGATCAAAGCAAGAGTATACACACAGACAGTGGAGATAGCGAGCATTTTGACTTGTTGCGTGGTGGCGTTGTCTCGCAGATAATACAACTACAAGTACAAGTCTAATTATATAATATATATATTTTATATAAAAAAAAAAAATTATATATATATATTTTTTTTATTAATCAAAAACGATCGGTATCGGATCGGTATCGGCCGATATGGCTCAAGACGATCGGTGATCGGTATCAGTGGCAAAAAACGTGATCGGGGCATCCCTAGTACCCATCCCTACCCCTAACCCTGGCAGTTAGTGCCATAATCTACCCATTGAGCTAGACAGGGAATGGAACCCCTAACTCTGGCAGAGTTGGTGCCTTGCTCTACCCATTGAGCTAGACAGGGAATGGAACCCCTAACTCTGGCAGAGTTGGTGCCTTGCTCTACCCATTGAGCTAGACAGGGAATGGAACCCCTAACTCTGGCAGTATCGGTGCGTTGCTCTACCCATTGAAATACACAGGGAAGGGAACCGCCAACCCTGGCAGTAACGTTATTGCCACACGGGACCATAATATATGAACATGCTGTACAGTAGGCTTGGACCGGGCGGTATAATTTTTTTCACACGTCATACCTTGCTGACATAATACCCCGGTATACGGTATATGACGGTATGACTTTCATTTTCATCAGCCGGGGGGGGGGGGCAACCCGTGTTACCAAGTAAACAAATCACGTCGTTAGCTCTCAGAATGGTAGCCAGAAGCCCGCAGCATCTAGTGCTACTATCGACGTTAGCATGTAGCCTAGCCATGGCAGACTATTTGATTTCTTAAGGGCTCGAAATTGCCTGGGTTTTGGTCATATTCTCCCGAAATGCTCCCGCTGTTTGGCTACTTCTATGTGCAGTGAAACTACTCGAATGCTTTATAACCTAGTCATTGATTTAGTTCAGGGTAATCTAATATTAGCCGCGAAGCTAACGCCAGCTAACGTGAGCTAACGCTAGTTAATCAAGCTCACAGAGAGATAAACAGCTGACAGCGGAGAGTACAGGTACAAATACAATAACAAAGCGGGTGGGGGCTGTTGTGTAAACCTTGTACTCTTTAGTTCACATATAATAAGAGACGGATTATTTGCTTGCTCCACCAGTGCACCACAACAACACACACCAACTCTCGTCACAACGCTTTACGGTATTTTCACAGCACTGTCCCAACATTACCGTAAAACGTGAACACCGTTGTGATACACTCGCTCCACTAGTGAGGACTGGTCTCGCCCTCTGCTGGCGCGTGTGTGCACTACACTCAAAACTCTGTTTCACTGTAATAGAAACTGAAGCGCATCTGTGATTTTGACGCCGGTATTGATTTTCAATACCGTCAGGATTTCTAAATACCCTGGTATACCGTAATACCGTCATACCGCCCAAGCCTACTGTACAGACAACAGCGCTCTTTGTCCTTCCCCTCATGTCTGGAGCGTGGATCTGTGTGATGATGTAATGATGGCTTTCCCTGCCATCTCGTTACACGGTCATCCTAACATTTCCTTAGTCGGTTCCCGGTGCGGTGAGTCTCTTCCTCCGGGCTCTGTCTGCCAGCCCCCCCTCCCCCCGCCAACGCTAAACCAAAGGAGGTAAGCTGTGGATGACAACACCCACAGAGGACCGTGTCGACCCCCCCCCCCCCCCCCCCCCCCCCCCGCTGAACTCCAAGTGACTGTGTTCTAATGCCAAGGGCCCCCGCTGGCGGCCTCCTGGCTCTCCTGGCTCCTCCCTGCTCCTCCGTCCTTTCCTTTCTTATCTTCCTCCTCTCAGCCGTGCGCTCCCTCTGTCCCCTCTTGTCTCCATTCACAGTTTGACTCTCTGTCTAGCGGTAATCGTGGGGTCGCTGGTTTGATTCCCCCTGCACCGACGGAGCAGTGTATTCTCTCACCGCTGTAAGCTTGCCACTGAACGGTGGCTGTCGCTGATGTTACAACAGGGAACAAAATAAGCACACGCCATTCGCCAATGGCTTGTAGATTTAATGTTTGGCTGCTAGAAATTAAGATCTGCCCGCCACCTGGCGGCTAACAAAATCCACTGCATCAGCGGGAGCTTGGTGCTGGATTTTGCGAGAAGCATGCAGCAGCAGCTGCAGAGCCACAGAGCAGCAGTGTTTTCAGCTCCGGTCTGGGGACCGCTCAGCAGCGCCCCCCACCCAACAGCTGAATTGCCAATGGCTGAATTAGAGTACTGCACCGTGCGGGCACCGCTGGTGGGTTCTGTGGCTCTGCAACTGGATGCTTCTCGCAAAATCCAGCACCAAGCTCCCGCTGACAGCATCGTTGTCATTCCTGCTTGGTGAAGCAACGATGAAACAAATGTAATGATTCGGGTCAAGTGCATCTAACATGCTTTGCACCGTCGCCATTCCTTTATGCCCATATCGCCCGAAATGAACGTTACGTTATCAGAGGCAGAGCAGAGCCATAGAGAACAGTGTGGACTGAGGAAAGGGAAATGGATGGGGGGGAGTGTGTGCGTTTGGAAAGACGATGAAGTCAGTCAGGAGCAGTGTTGGGCAAGTTACTTTTAAAAAGTAACTAGTTACAGTTACTAGTTACTAATTCCCAAAAGTAACTAAATTACTTACTCAGTTACAAATTATAATAGTAACTAGTTACTTCAGAAAGTAACTATTGCGTTACTTTAGTTTCAATATATATATTTTTTTACATAAACAACATACACAAATCTAAAACTATTTTAACACTTTGGTTGCCATGGGTTAAATTCATGATATACCATAGGTTGCCGGCTCTATTTGTCTATGGAGAAGTACCCCTTCTTTGCATGGCTATAACTTTTTAAATTCTATTGCTACATTGCCATTATTAGGGCCCATTCAAAGTCCTATATGTATTGTTCATTGTGTAATAATAACTTTATTTGTATAGCACTTTTCATACAGAGGTTGCAGTTCAAAGTGCTTCACAACAGTAAAAAATACGGGCATAAGCGAGCATAAAAAGATAGACAGGTAGAATCACAGTGTTTCACATTAGGATCTAGCATCCCAATAGGCTCTCCGCTTACAGTTTTCAGTAACACAAATAGTAAAAATAGTTTAAAATGATTCAGTTTAAAAATAGTAAAATAAAAATAAAATAAAATAAAAATTATAAAATAGAACGGCAACGAATAGCAACGTTAAACTTTTTCATTCACATATTCATAGTAAAGTATGGTCTAATGTATAAGTATGTTTTCATCTCTTTCTGCAGCTTTCTCCAGAACGTGATCTATAGCCCCAAATGCATTATATTGATGATGCAATACAGTTTTATGGCAATCAGCGCGATATAAAAAATTCCAACTAGACGTACTTCTAGAAGTTACTACACATCATCTGATGTTGACCGGATGGGCTAGGGGGCGTTTATAATTCCGTGGGCAGCGTTATACCAATCATCTAATGTGGGTCAAATGTTGATCATAGCAGTTAGTATCGAAGACGGTAACGTTACACGCTAAAACTCACCCCAGTCTCTGCGCGCCGTTGGGCGATCATCGTAGAGTAGAAATTTTATCATTATGGGATGTAGATTTACCCGGTCCATCTCCAGCTTGTATAATGGTATATACGTCCAAATCATGTTGTTTATCGAGTTATTGGCAATCGATCGCTGTGTATTGTGACGAGCTAGAATGCTGGGACCTATAGCGAGTGCCCGGAAGTAATACGGCCGTCCAGCACAACCTCTATGCCACTTCCTGTTAAGCGATTGCGCCGATCGGCCACCAGATGGCGCTCCTGAACCGCCAGAGAGCTCAGTGGGTCCTCCTGGTGGATCTCAGGCCAGCGGAGGGGACATATGAATCCGATCGCAGATTTTTGAAATATTGATATAAGGACGCTGTAAAGCGTCGTCCGGCAACTTGAGCATGGCCGGGAATGACGCTTTTAAGCGTTTCCTGGCAGCCAAAGTGTTAATGTTGCTGTGGGACAAAGTGAGACTAGCCTCCAATCAAATGCCATGTATGTAGATATGTATTGCCCCTCAACAGGCCACAACTGGGCAACATTAAATTATGCTTGTTAAGCACTATACCAAAAATAAATAACAAATATATACTGATTGATTGAACATTTTAATTAACAGATTGCAGAATGGGTACAATACAGTACGGCTCAATACACACAATTGTTAAGGGGATGCAGATCAGAGAAAGACTTTCGTCTTGTTTACATCAGGGTCCCCCATTTTCAATTCATGACATACACAACATACAGATATAAGAATCTAATCGAATCATTCTAAACCAATCTAATCATGACATTTCAGACATGCATGACATACAGATATCTCTGCGCACCAGACTGTGCTATTAAACCAGGAAGTGCAGCACTATGTTGAGCCCATAGATATATATCTATGGTTGAGCCTGTCAGCAGTAGAGCCACTACTGCCCTGCGCTGCAACACAAGAGTGAACCGCTGTCTCACGCTGACTGCTCGCTTATTATGTTGTTCCGTTGGATTCGTTTTAGATTATTTGTACTGTACACTACACAGACCCGCGGTCTCCGCTGACTGAATCGCTTATGTTGTGGCTCAGACTCTCGATGCGTTAGACCCGCCCACCTCTACCTTTGATTGGCTTACCATGACATTTTACTCAGCCTCAGCCAATCGTCATCATGTATGCTTGGCTCGCGCACTGCCCACTAAACAAGGAAGAACATATTATTGCCTCTCGGCGCAGAGATCTGTCTGATGAAAGAAACAGGTTCATTCATAGTAACGCACCGCATTTATTTGCAGTAACGCTAACGGCGTTATTAAGATTGGAAGAGTAATCCGTTAGATTACTCGTTACTGAAAAAACGAATGCCGTTAGTAACGCCATTACTTATAGCGCCGTTATTCCCATCACTGGTCAGGAGTATATTATAGTAAACTGAGGATTACTGAGGATGGACAGATAATGTTGATATTCAAATATAAAAAAGTTTCGAGAGGAGTGGAAGTTTGAAGACAGACTAGACTAGGGCTGGGCGATAAAACGACAACGATAACTATCGCGATAAATTATTTCCTTGAAATAAACATGAAACGTGGTCGCAAAGTTTCGATATATCGCTTTTCCAAGCTTGGATATGAGCACACGCACTAACAACCAATCAGTGAAGGAGATGGCCGATAGCGGAAGGAGACCCGGAAGGAGACGCGGAGGTAGGACTCTGTAAACAAGGCTGGCTAGGGCTAATTAGCTTGCACGGCGCTATTTTACAGTTTACCTGCCGAGTTGGTGTGTGTTTTGAATTCTGAGGGTAACTGTTATAGTAGTGTGGGGTATACGGTGGATGTCGTTGCAATGAATTGGGCGGAACAGAGTATTTTAGGGTCATTTTTAGTACATTGTCATGAGATACTCCGCTCGGAAACGAGGCTGGCTAGGGCTAATTAGCTTGCACAGCGCTATTTTACAGGTTACCTGCCGAGTTGGTGTGTGTTTTGAATTCTGAGGGTAACTGTTATAGTAGTGTGGGGTAGAGCTGCCGCGGTATTGATGTTTTCCTTACCGCACACATTTGCAAAATATTTCCTACCGCCGCGGTATTACCGCACACACACACACAAAAAAAAAAGTTTGAATGCATTTTTTTTGTAGTCTACTCTTTATATAGCATATAGCCTGCCTCTAGTCTAAATGTCTATCTTTAGAGGATGACTTTGCAGCATGAATATTGTTTGGGATTCGGCATGCACGCATTCGTTATTAAAAGTGAAACACGGATTCGAAGTCTCCCCTCGGTGTCGCACCCGCCGGTTACCCCCCCGACCCTTTCTTCTTCTTATTATTATAACGTTACTACTTATGATTACAAAGGCATTCGATTTGTGGCATTAACGTTAGTATAGTTACACGTTCGTATTTACCGGACCACATAGCAAGGCAAGCGTTACTCAATTAATATCTAAGTTCCTTTCTTTGCTCAGAGCGTGCCGAGTTGTACCCATTCTGCGGTCTGTTAATAAAGTTTTCAATCAGACAAGTGTATAGAACGAAGGGCTTTTATTATAACATTTCGTTGCAGTAAAATCATTATGCCTCGTTCCCTGAGGAGCGACGGCGTCGGTAATCCACTCCGGTCTCCGGTGGGAGCTAACGTACTATTAGCCGTGTTGTGATGGCTGAGATTCAGGAAGTAAACGCACTGCAAGATGCTCCAAGCATGTGACGCGTATCTCTTCTGACCAATCAGTGGTCTGCAGTGTTTCATGTGACTTTTCTGGTACCCAATAGGGTCGCTTGGAATTTCGACAGAGAAGTAGGGTATATCTGCAGAGCCGCAAGCCCAACGAGAGCGTAATAATAATAATAATATAATAAAAAACAGCGGTGATGCCGGTATTCAGCCCAACGCTGCGGTGGGCATGATGTAACAGCGATACCGCGGTAATACCGATACCGCGGCAGCTCTAGTGTGGGGTATACGGTGGACGTCGTTGCAATGAATTGGGCGGAACAGAGTATTTTAGGGTCATTTTTAGTACATTGTCATGAGATACTCCGCTTGCTTTGGCTAACTGCTAACGTGCGCGGACTGATGACGACATCAACTCGACTCTCGAGACATTCACAGCAGCAAAACAAGTCTATTAATAATAGCCCGTCCATCGGCGCCGGGCATAATAAGTTAATTAAACTTGACAGACATTATATCGACGATAATTATCGATATCGAGTTATATGAAAATAATTTTATAATTTTATCGCGATAACGTTTTTGGCCATATCGCCCAGCCCTAGACTAGACTACAATATGATGCGGGGGTGGTGAGTTGAAACAGTGTGTGTGATTGATTGATTGATTGATTGAAAAGTTTATTAACAGATTGCAGAATGGGTACAGTACAGTACAGCTCAATACATACAATTGTTAAGGGGATGCAGACCAGAGAAAGACTTGTCATTTACATCAGGGTCCCCCATTTTCAATTCATCATAACATAATATGATGTGTCCCGACCCCACTTCTATGTTTCAATAAATTATTTGCATTTAAAACTATTAACACTGACTCATTCCTTCAGTCCACTCAAAATTATGCTAATATTCCTTATGTTGTTTATGATATTAATTGAAAATAGCATATGAGAGTATTATAGTAATAATAACACATGTCGATATACTAAAAAGCTATTTATAATTTTTGGCTGGTAAAAATTCTGCCTGGCTGGTAGTTTTAAAAATCTACCAGCCAAATGGCTGGTAAGTCAAAAATGTAAGTTTGTTCCCTACGGTGCCCACTGTCTCTGTCGGTCCCCTTGCTCAGCGGAACCCCCCAAACTGCTTTGGGTGCTGCTGCAGTGCAACTGACCCTGAAAGATTTACACACACACACACACACACACACACACACACACACACACACACACACACACACACACACACACACACACACACACACACACACACACACACACACACTTAAAGTCTTCTCTTTCTCTCTTTCGCTCTTTTCCTGTTGCTCCCTCCTCTCCTCTCTTGTTTCTCCCTCCTCTCCTCTCGTCTCTCCCTCCTCTCCTCTCTTGTTTCTCCCTCCTCTCCTCTCTTGTCTCCCTCCTCTCCTCTCCTGTCTCTCCCTCCTCTCCTCTGTGTTGTCTCCCTCCTCTCTTGTGTCTCCCTCCTCTCCTCTCTTGTCTCTCCCTCTTCTCCTCTCTTGTTTCTCCCTCCTCTCCTCTCCTGTCTCCCTCCTCTCCTCTCTTGTCTCTCCCTCCTCTCCTCTCTTGTCTCTCCCTCTTCTCCTCTCTTGTTTCTCCCTCCTCTCCTCTCGTCTCTCCCTCCTCTCCTCTCTTGTTTCTCCCTCCTCTCCTCTCTTGTCTCCCTCCTCTCCTCTCCTGTCTCTCCCTCCTCTCCTCTGTGTTGTCTCCCTCCTCTCTTGTGTCTCCCTCCTCTCCTCTCTTGTCTCCCTCCTCTCCTCTCTTGTCTCTCCCTCCTCTCCTCTCTTGTCTCTCCCTCTTCTCCTCTCTTGTCTCTCCCTCCTCTCGTGTCTCCCTCCTCTCCTTTGTGTTGTCTCTTTCCTCTCTTGTGTCTCCCTCCTCTTGTCTCTCCCTCCTCTCCTCTTGTCTCTCCCTCCTCTCTTGTGTCTCCCTCCTCTCCTCTCTTGTCTCCCTCCTCTCCTCTCTTGTCTCTCCCTCCTCTCCTCTCTTGTCTCTCCCTCTTCTCCTCTCTTGTCTCTCCCTCCTCTCGTGTCTCCCTCCTCTCCTTTGTGTTGTCTCTTTCCTCTCTTGTGTCTCCCTCCTCTTGTCTCTCCCTCCTCTCCTCTTGTCTCTCCCTCCTCTCTTGTGTCTCCCTCCTCTTGTCTCCCTCCTCTCCTCTCTTGTCTCTCCCTCCTCTCCTCTCTTGTATCTCCCTCTTCTCCTCTCTTGTCTCTCCCTCCTCTCGTGTCTCTTTCCTCTCTTGTGTCTCCCTCCTCTTGTCTCTCCCTCCTCTCCTCTCTTGTCTCTCCCTCCTCTCGTGTCTCTCCCTCCTCTCCTTTGTGTTGTCTCTTTCCTCTCTTGTCTCTCCCTCCTCTTGTGTCTCCCTCCGCCTCCTCTCTTGTCTCTCCCTCCTCTCCTCTCGTCTCTCCCTCCTCTTTTGTCTCTCCCTCCTCTCCTCTCTTGTCTCTCCTTCCTCTCTTGTTTTCTCTCCTTCCTGCTACGACGACCTGTTCTCTCCAGTCATCCTGGTCCTTCAGTCCCAGCAGATTGAATGGAAATGTCACGCAACAGTATCAGGCATTGAATGCTGTTAATACCCTGATCCCTGTTGAACGGACCAGTGGTTGAGAAGAATGGGATATTATGCTCATGTCTTTTCTTTTACCTTCTTGTCTGACTTTCTGAAAACATGTCTTGGCGTAGGGATGCAGTGATACTGGTTTTGGATATCCGGTCGACAGCTTAAAACAGAGTATTGACATCGTAGGATTTCCCCAATACTAAGTTCCGATCCCAAGAACTAGTGGTTGACGGATAATGGGTTTATCAATGGCCGATACCAAGAGCTGCGTGGCTGGTGGCCAATATAATTATTACTATTGTTTTTTAAAAACAATGATTTAATAACAACAAATGCTGAACTTAATTTCACTAATGTTAACTATATGAGCTACCAGCCGGTTGATTGCAGCTATGATTGCAGTTGCTAATATTACAATTGTACTAGGAATTGGATCTAAAATATTGGCCTTTTCTGGATAAGCTAACATGGGGCTTAGTATCAGCGGATTCTGTGCGATCCTCTCGAAAAAAGAGGGGTTGTCTTATTAACACTTTGAGAGCCACTCACGGCTAATCTCGTGTTTACGATAGTTACGCTGAAAGCCACTCACGAGATTTCTCGGAATTATTATTATATTTTTTTTCGCGATCTGAAATCATATTGCATCACGCAAGCCTACCCTAGCCTACCCAAGGGCCGCCGGCGATCAGATGTGAAAAAAGCGCCCCCTATCGTCTCCCAGATGGTAAATCACCCTTTTGGAATGGACTCAATGAAAATGGATGGGGGAAAAAAAACATTCCAGTCCACATTTCACTTCTCACCCATGCAGCCGGAGTACCAGAGTTCATTCAGGGGGCTCTGAGCCCCGCGGATCATGAGTGTAGGAGCTATTTGATGGTTTTTGTGCTTAGTTTGTAGTTTTGTTAAGTTCATCACTGGGTGGCAGCACGGAGCACTGGGTGGCAGCACAGAGCGCATAGGTTTTGAATAAAGGCACAGGTGTAGGCTATTGTCAATCAATGTATCTAGGTATGGGTGACGGAGAGATCTCACAGGTTTTACCGCATGAACACACGCACGTACCCTCGCTCGGTTTAAGTATTAACAGCATTATGAAGTAATTATTGTTTGGCTCATCACGTGTATTATGCTAAATACTTGAATTAAATGGGAACTTCACCCAACGGCAGGTGACACAGACTCGACATTGTGTATTTTCTAATTGCGCGTCAAAGACGAGGAATCCCCGCACCCAACCGAGCGTCTACCAGGACATCAGGATAGTCGCTACAATGAGTTCTACTGTATACACGTTAGATCTATACACTTATCGATTTTTTCGAATGGTGATCAGAAATTGGAATATACCAGTTGGATACCATCTGATGTCAGGTAAGGAATCTATGTTATCAGTGTTAGGATAATCAGACTCGTTTTCATGAAGATATAAGCTTTTTTCTGATATGTGCTCCAGCTGTTTCACTGTAAAATCCACGAGGAAATGAAAGCAGCTATTATCAGCGCGCCTCGAACGTGCGTGCGTGCACGTATACTATTGATCATCTAGCGTTTATTTGAAAACGATTCATAAATAGGCCGACAAATATCAACGTTCTGGAAATTCCAGTAAAAGGCGATTATCACAGAATGGGCTGTTTTTCCACCTCAAACGGGTGCTTTTCAAAATGCTCTCAAACGGAAATGAAGCGATAAAAAACCAATCTGCCTTGACAACACTGACTGGAAAATGATTCTTTGATAAGCGACGGGCAGATTAGACACATAGCCATAATTTAAAACATAGATTAGGCGATATTAACGTTAACATTGGCGCCGATGGTGGCATTCAAGCACTAAGTCGTGCACCCTATGGTGGCACTGAAAGTGTTAACAGGGTTGTCTTATATACGGACCAATAGGCAGTGGTGGAAAGTAACTAAGTACTTTTACTCAAGTACTGTACTTAAGTACAATTTGTACTTTACGTGAGTAGTTTCATTTTAGGGCACTTTATACTTTTACTCCACAACTTTTTAGGGCTGACCCCTATTAGTCGATTAGTCGACTAATCGGTCGAAAGGAGCCGTAGTCGACTGGCCAACCTCTTAGTCAAATATAAAAAAATAAAAATATTTATAATATTTGTATTTGTATTTTTTTTATCATTTCCAAAAGAAAAGAGGCCTAGAAGCGTGGCTAACGCTAATGGCATGCATACCAGGGGCTAACTGCCTACGAAAACCGGCACAGAGGCACTGAAAGAGGATTTCACCCATCTAATGAACACACTAGACTAGACAAATATCAAGATGTATCCATCAGTGGACCGATTGCATGCTTTTGCAGAGGACAAGAAGCCTTCAGTCGACTCCTTCAGACATTAAGCACCCCCCACAGCCCAAATGGAACGATACAAATAAAAAAATAAAATTGAAAAAAAATCTTTTTCTTTTTTTAGTCGACCAATAGTAAAATTTTGGCCAATCATAGTCGACCATCCAAATCCTTAATCGGGGACAGCCCTACTACTTTTCAAAGGAAATATTGTACTTTTTACTCCACTATATTTATCTGAACCCATCAGTTACTAGTTACTTTGAAGAAAATGATTTTGCATAGAAAACATGGAAAACATTTATGAAGATTATATACTTTCACAATTGAAGCCTGTCAACTTCAAGAGGACTTAATCAGAGCAGCACAACTGGTCCACATAATAATAATAATAATAATAATAATAATAATAATAATAAATCAAATTTATATAGCGCCTTTCATAGAACCCAAGGTCGCTTTACAATCAGGACAAAAAATAGGGCAAGGAAAGTAGGGGGGGAGGGGGAAGAGGGGATGAGGGAAAGTAGGGGATAATGGACCTAATTTAATCTAAAACTAACTGATGGGGAAAGCCTTGGTGAAGAGGTGTGTTTTTAGAGCGGATTTGAAGGTGTCCAGGGTTGGGGCGTTGCGGATTTCGGGGGGGAGAGAGTTCCAGAGGGTAGGGGACGCCACGCTGAAGGCTCTGTCCCCAAAAGTCCGTAACCTGGTGCGAGGGATGGAGAGGAGACCTAGATCAGAGGATCGTAGGTTCCGGGATGGAGTGTACTGGTGGAGGAGATCAGACAGGTACCGGGGGGCGAGGGCATGGAGGGATTTGTAGGTGAGGAGCAGGAGTTTGAAGGTGATGCGGAACCTGACTGGAAGCCAGTGGAGATGGATGAGGGTGGGGGTGATGTGCTGCCAGGGCTTGGTGTGAGTGAGAACCCTGGCAGCTGAGTTCTGGACATACTGGAGCCTGTCCAGGGCTTTGCTGGGTACCCCGAACAGGACTCCATTACAATAGTCCAACCGGGAGGTGACAAATGAGTGGATCAGGGTCTCCGCCACAGAGTCTGAGAGTGAGGGTCGGAGACGGGAGATGTTCCTGAGGTGGTAGAAGGCAGACTTGGTGACAGATTTGATGTGGGAGTGAAATGAAAGTGTGGAGTCAAGGGTGACGCCCAGGTTACGGACTTCGAGAGACGGGGAGATGGAACAGCCGTCAACGTGGAGGAGGAGATCTCCAACCTTCCCGAGCAGTGCCTTGGGGGCCACAACCATGAGCTCTGTCTTTTTGCTGTTGAGTTTAAGTAATTTGGTTGCCATCCAGGTTTTTATAGCGTGGAGGCAGTTGACTACAGACTGTGGGGGGAGCTGGGAGGATGGTGAGGTGCTGATGTAGAGCTGAGTATCATCAGCATAACAGTGGAAGTCGAGTCCGTGGTGACGTATAATCTGACCGAGGGGGAGCATGTAAATGGTGAACAGTAGGGGACCCAGCACAGAGCCCTGGGGGACACCGTGGTTGACTGGGGCCGGGGGGGAGGATGAGCCGCTGACGCTGACAAACTGAGATCTATTAGTGAGATATGAATGAAACCATGACAGAGCTGTACCGGTGATGCCTAGGTTGTCGGAGAGGCATACCACTTTAACATGACCTTTAATCAGAGCAGCAATGCATAACTGGTCCACATACCACTTTAACATACCCTTTAATCAGAGCAGCATAACTGGTCCACATACCACTTTAACATGACCTTTAATCAGAGCAGCATAACTGGTCCACATACCACTTTAACATGACCTTTAATCAGAGCAGCATAACTGGTCCACATACCACTTTAACATGACCTTTAATCAGAGCAGCATAACTGGACCACATACCACTTTAACATTATCTTTAATCAGAGAAGCATAACTGGACCACATACCACTTTAACATAACCTTTAATCAGAGCAGCATAAGTGGACCACATACCACTTTAACATCACCTTTAATCAGAGCAGCATAACTGGACCACATACCACTTTAACACAACTTTTAGAGGTCAATGGATCGAGGGGTGAATGCTCCTAACCACTGGGGATACACAAACGTCATGTAGAATGCATACTTTTACTTTAGATACTTAAGTAAAGTCAATAACAAATACTTCTCTACTTTTACTTAAGTAGAATTTTAATGAGGACTTTTACCAGAGTACTCATTTATTTGGGCATTTCTACTTTTACTTAAGTAAAGGAACTGTGTACTTCTTCCACCACTGCCAATATGGTACAATAAGCTCTTCCTCTCCTAAAGCTTGTCATAGTGTTGACCGCTGTACGTACGCCTCGTCCTCATCTTCATCAATAAACAATTGTTGGCCTTGTGTAAATCAAGAACACAATCCGTGCTGGATTTGAAGGGAGTCGTTTTCAAAATGAAATCTGTGTCAAAAGGTATCAAGGCTTCCTACAATCATACTCTTACACGCTAAGGTTAGGTAGTCTCCAGTCTAAACCGCAATGTTTTCACAAGTTCCCAGTGGACACATTTGGACTATGTTCGGCACCTCCGTCCAAAGCGAGAGAAAACACTCAGGGCAGATGAGCCGACAACAGTTTAATCACACTAATGTGAACAAACGAGTCCGGCGTTATCGTTTCCATCCCATCAGGCCCCAGAAAGGCTCAGAGGTGACACTTTCATGCTAAAACAGCAAACACAAGACTCGTTTGAGCGCAAAGTGCATCGCCTTTGGCTGACATAAAATCAGGCCAGCCCCCCACCCAAAAAAATTTAAAAGAAATAGAAAAATAAAAAAAAGCATCCTGTGAAAACTGGCTGGCAACAGGAAATTACGTGACCCTATAATCAAATTAGTTTCACTTCTGAGGGACTCCAGATGCAAATGAATGGAAAGAGACACATTCGTACGTTTGGGTCAGTATGCCGTGGTTCGATTATTCTTCGGTGTAAGGAACACGCCAACATTTTGGGAAATTAGCTTACCGTCTTCTCCAGAGAGAGACAAGAAGATAGATACCAGTTTCCTCTCTGCGTTCAGTACAAAGCTATCTGGCTGCACGTTAGCCTAGCTTAGCACAATGAATGGAAGCGGACATGGCCAGTTAGCCTAGGCATTGTCCAACTAACACCTCTCACGAAGGCTAACCGGCCATGTCCGCTTGCATTCATTGTGCTAAGCTAGGCTAACATGCAGCCAGATAGCTTTCTACTGAACGCACAGAGAGGAAACTGGTATCTATCTTCTTGTCTCTCTCTGGAGAAACGGTAAGCTAATTTCCCCAAATGTTGGCATGTTCCTTTAAGGAACTCATTTGACCATGTCAATGTAGAAACACCACTGGCAGTCGTACTCTTGAAGCCAAAGTGAACCCTTCGTACAAAGACAAGTATCGAGCCTTTATTAGAACGGTCAAGGACAAAAGTTCCTATTTACACGTTTAGAAAGTCTGACGGTCGACCCAAGGGGAAGGCAAGAGCGTCAAAAATGACTGCAGAGTTGAATTACGGTCAAAAACCGGAGGGCAAATTAAATTGGAGACATGGAGAGTTGTCAGTTGTCTATGGTTACACTGTCTGTCAGATTTCTGACATTTTATCTCCCAAATGAATTTCTCCTCAATCCCTGAATAAGGAGGAGGAGGAAGAGAAGGTGGACTGAAATCCAGCCATAGAGTGAGACAATTGTGACTAAAATAAACAGAAATGACTTCAGATGAACAGAAGAACTTCACAAATGCAATATATAGAAAGAGAGGCACTTTTCACTGATAATTGGGGAGGGGAATCTACAGAGGCCCCACAGTACAATATTACACTAGAGTCAAAGTCATGTTTATTGTAATTTTTCCATGGGACATGGAAGCACGAAATACAGTACTCCGGTCACTATACTAATACTAAACTAACAAAAATAAATACTGATCCTCATGATGCAAACTGATTAAATAAAAAACGAATTAATTCAATAAAAAAACTAGTCTAATTCATTAAAAGTTAACTGATTGAATTCAATATAACTAATTGAATTCACTGATTGAAGAGAGAAGTGTCATACAGTAGGTGCCATAGTCAGGATATTGTGATATATTTTGCAATTTGTGGCCTTCTTTCAACTGCAAATGATGTCCCCAATGGAAAACTGTCACCATCTGCAGTAAAGATATATAAGACCTAACAAAAATAATGGTTTGGTTCCGGTTGCCGACCGACCCTGCCGATTTAGGTGCGACCCAATTTATTGTATGAGTTTAAAAAAATTAAAATAAAAAAAAACAATCATATTTCTTTTCTTTTTTTTCTCAATAAAGTTTCATAAAAATCTTAGTCAAACATTTAGTAGTATGGATATTAAACATGCTGGCAGAGTACATGCATCCATGTTGTCGTGAACATTTTAATTAAATAAAGAAATTCCCTATCCATAGTCGCCGTGGGAAGAGATAAAATAAAATAAAATAAATTCCCTACCTACTCATGGCCTTAACTGACAACCAACAGGAACCAAACAATATTTTTTTTATGCCTAAATAATATCATCCGTTTTATCTAATAAGATGATGTTGTCAGTCTGCTCACCTCACTCCAATCATTTTTATTGCAGCAAAAGGTGATTCTCGAGCAGTCTGGGCCCAGTGTCTGGATATAACATCGGCACAAAATACCGCCATATATCGCTGTATCGATCCCTCCCCCCCCCCCCCCCCCACCCCCCAAGGTCACCCACTGTGGCTACTGTAGGTGCCAACTGCCAAAGCAGACAATGTGTTCTAGTGTGTTGTGTGTTCATCCTACACACACACACACACACACACACACACACACACGCACACGCACACGCACACAGACCGCCCCCCTCCATGCTCCCTGTACCGACTAAGCTGATTAAATGGATTGATAGATGACGGCTTCTGATTGAGTCTGTAATGTTGCTGTGGGCTTTGATTAGGTTAAGAGTATGTGGAGTGAGGGCGGTTAGGTGGCCGAGCGGAGATTGCGTTCGTCACCAGCCCCGGAGCTGTGAGCTGGATTCGCCTGTTCGAATCCAGCTCACAGCTCCGGGGTTGTCACCAGCTTGGCTGGCCGTCTGCACTAATACAATTGGCTGTATTAGAGGGTGGGAGAAGCTGGCGGGGTGGGTCCGGGTCGTTGTAAACAGCGACTCCTACAGTTCGGTCGGGGCGCCTGCTAAGCGCGGATAGGACTCGAGGGGGATAGTGTGGTCCTCCCACACGCTACGCCCTCTCGATGAGAATCCGCGCTGCCAGGTGAAAAGAAGCGGTGATTGGCTGGACGTGTGTCGGAGGAAGCACGTGGTAGCCTCCACTCTCCCAGATGATCTGACTGTGGGGGGTAAGTGCGCAGCGACCAGGAAGGGACTGGGAATTGGCATACGACTAACATTGGGATGGGAGAAAATCGGAGGAAAATGGAGGGGGAAAAAGACCAAAAAAAAAAAATAGTATATGGAGTGTCTGGGATGTTGCCTACAGTTAGAGTGAATTATTTTCCCCTGAAGTCCTCTCTCTGATAATAATAATAATGCAGGACCTGTTCAGAGGTCTTTAATTGGCATGCAATTATCCTCAATGTTAGCGGTTAGCACACGCGGTTAGCACACACACACCGCAACACACACGCATGCATTGTTTTTGTAGGATCGCCGATGCGATACTCCTCTGCGCTTAACCCATCCCGTCGTCCTTCCCCTCCAAGGGCAGCCGGGAGCAGACGAGGGCTGTGGCGTGACTGGGATGGGAATCGAGAATTGGAATCGATTGGGAACCGGTTCCTAATTGTCCGATTCCTGGAATCGCATGCCTCCGTGACCGTGACTATCGATTCCTCTTATCGATGCCAAGTTTTTCCGACAGTTGCGCATTTAAAAACAATAACGTTAGCGCCACGCATGCAGCCATAGCAGACTATTTGATTCCATGACTAGGAAAACCTAAAGGGCTCGATATTGCGACCGTGTTGTGTGTGCAGTGAAAACTGAAAGTGCTTTGCATCCTAGTCATTAATTTACATGGTAAAGTAACGTTAGCCGCTAGCTAGCTAAATAGCCATGCTCATTGCAGAGAGAGACAGAGAGAGAACACTGAGCTGGCCTTTATTTATACAGGTAGGTTATTGCTAACAAATTCTCTTTTGCAATAACGACTTGTTGAATGCAACTACAGTTCAATACATTAAATTAGTTCTCAAATACATTATTTTATTTAAGTGTATAGTTAATAATTTTTTTACAGTTTTTGTATTTTTCTGACATGGGGTCTCAACAATAAATGATAAATGACAATCAGAAATGTCAAGTTGCATGTTGTTATTCTAACCAGCTTAGTTCTGTTGCTTTTCCAATTAATTTATTTAAATTATAAATGTATCAGGAATCGATAAGGGAAGCGATAAAGAATCGGATCAATAAGCAGAATCGATAATTGAATCGTATCGATACAATCTGATCAATTCCCATCCCTAGGCGTGAGCCACGCCCGGGGACCATCCAAGTGCTCCTGCCCGTCTTCGTCACAGACGCGACAGCGTTAGCGATCTGTTGTTTTGCATATTTTTCCATTGGGTTTCTCTAATCAGGGGGGGGGGGGAGGAAGCACGGGGAGAACATGCAAACTCCACACAGAAAGGCCCGGGAGATACCCCACCTGGGTAACTGGCATCGCGGTAACCTGGTGCCCAAGAGGGAATCGAACCCTGGACCTTCTTGCTGTGAGGGGACAGTGTTAACCACTACACCACCGTGCTCTCTGATTCTGTGGCGTGTGTGTGTGTGTGCAAATACCGCCTGAACAGGGAGACATGGGTGATATTCCCCTTCATGAGTGGGTTCCAATTAGGGCTGCACGATTCTTGCTAAAATGTGAATCACGATTTTTCTCCCTAAGAATTGAGATCATGATTCTCTCACACGATTCTTATTTTTTCAATAAAAACATTTATTGCACTCTTTCTTAACAGCTTGAGTGCCAGCAGGGGGCGCAGGATTTAGCGCTTGAGTGCCAGCGCTCTATTCAATGAGAGGGCGAGCACATTTGCGAACGCATAAACTATATCTTAAATTATTATTATAATAAATTATGTGTCTAATACGCCCGTCGCTTATCAATGACTTGCTTGCAGTCAACATTGTCGAAACGGATTGTTTTTTTATCGGTACATTTCCGTTTTATACCATTTTGAAAAACGCTAGTTTTTGGAAATTTCCAGAAAAGAAAAGTGATTCCGCAGGAATCGCCCTTTACTGGAATACACAAAAAACGTTGTCATTTTTCGGCCTATTTATGAATCGTTTTCAAATAAACGCTAGATTATCCATAGTATATACATGTGTACTTATGCACGCTAGAGAAGCGGACTGAAAAATTGATTATCTTATTTCCTGATCAGCACACACACACACCAAAAGGCCTACTCCAAAGCCCTGAAGGACGCTCGGTCACGGTTCTACTCCAACATCATCAACAATAGCCCCGGCAATTCTAAACAGCTTTTTTCCACCATACACCACCTCCTCAAACCCCAAACCCAGGCACACAGAGAGACCACTGAGAAGCAATGTAATGACTTCATGTCATTTTTCACATCCAAGGTTGAGGGCATCCGCTCTCTCCTCCCCGGCTCCTCTTCCTCACCTGCTCCACCTGCTGTCTTACAGCCTGAAGTCTCCCAGCTCCTCCGCTGTTTCAGCAACACCACGCAGCATGAGGTCGAGGCCATCATCGGGAGGATGAAGTCATCCACGTGTGCTCTGGATCCCCTCCCCACAGCCCTGGTGAAAGCCAACATCCGCACTATTGGTCCCCTCATGACCAGCACCATCAACCTCTGCTTGCAGGCTGGCCACGTTCCGCCTGCCCTCAAAACTGCCATCATCACCCCCCTCCTGAAGAAACCCACCCTTGACCCAGAGGCCCTCGTCAACTACCGGCCCATCTCCAACCCAGCGTTTCCGTTAGCCGGTAATTACCGGTATTTGACTGGCAAAATCTGTTGAAGTCCGACAAATTTAATCTCTCCGGTCATAGTGTCCGGTGAAAATAGTTCCCTCTGGGCACAGTTTGATTATTTGAATTGTATTTGGATGGGCTGGAGTTGGGTGGCCTATGCGATGAACGAAACAATCATTGCGTTTGTTGTCGTTGCTTCGCTCAGCGAGAGCTTGCTGCTGGATTTGCGGAAGGCATGCAGCTGCAGACCCACAGAACCCACCAGCTTTGCTGGCACAGTGCGGTCCCCAGACCTGGAAAGCTGCTCTGCGGGTCTGCAGCTGGATGCTTCTTGCAAACTAACTGCGGCGCTCGCGCTGATATTGTTGGACCGGCTGCTTGGTGGAGCAACGATGAAACGAATGTAATGAATCGTTCGTCGCATGGGCTATTTAATTTTGGCCTGTTTTGGTACGGTTCGGGTGGTCAAGTTGTGCTTGGAGGGAGTTGTTTTCACCGGACATTATGACCAGCACCAAGTCGTTGGGACTAGGTGGAGATATACATCACGCAAACCCACAATAATGTTGCCGTCTCTCTGCCAAATTTCTCAGTTCTTCGCTTGATATAATTAATACAAATGTCCAATATAACGGAATTCGTTAGCTCATAAATGTGATTATAACAGACTGCTGTTTATTAATGTCGGGCCGACTGCCCACAGACACAGGTCTATTTGATTTAAAGTCGGCAGCAGCACGGAGTCTCTGGACTTATTTTATTTGGAATATAATGACTGTATACGCAAAAGTAGCCTAGCTTTAAGTTAAAATATTATAAATCTACATGCCTTGAGGATGTCATTCTTTATATAGCCTGTTGTTTTTAAGCTCAATAAACTCTGACCGGAATTTCTCTCATTTGACCGGTAGATAAAAATCTACCGGACCCTGAGACCGGCAACAATTTTTTCTAACGGAAACCCTGCTCCAACCTCCCGTTCCTTTACAGGTGCTGGAGAAGGTAGTTGCGAAGCAGCTCCTAGCACACCTCGGAGACAACAACATCTTCGTGAAGTTCCAGTCTGGTTTCCGCTCCGCGCACAGTACAGAGACAGCCCTGGTCAGGGTAACCAACGATCTACTGATGGCGGCGGATGCGGGAACCCCATCCATTCTGGTCCTTCTCGACCTATCGGCAGCCTTCGACACGGTGGATCATCCCATTCTACTGGACTGTCTCCACTCCAACGTCGGACTCCGCGACCTAGCCCTTGGCTTATTCCAGTCCCTCTTGGCTGGTCGGACTGAGTGTGTCTCCCTCGGAGGCGCAACATCCTCCAACCACCCTGTCACCTGCGGTGTCCCCCAGGGATCCGTCCTCGGCCCCCTGCTGTTCACCCTGTACATGCTCCCCCTCGGCCGCATCATCGGCCGGCACGGTGTGTCTTTCCACTGCTACGCTGACGACACCCAGTTATATATCCGGATCACACCATCATCACCTTCATCACCCCCCACACTGACCACTTGCCTGGAGGAGACTAAGGCGTGGATGAACCACAGGTTTCTCCAGGTCAACAGTTCCAAAACACAAGCCATGCTGATCGGTACCCCACACCAGGTCCGGTCAACCACCATCACCACCATCTCCTTCTCCGGTCAGGACATTCCCCTTTCCACCCTTGTCACCAACTTGGGCGTGAAAATGGACCCCCACCTCACATATGATACACACATCAAACACCTCTGCAAGACCTCTTTCTTTCACCTCCGTAACATCACTAAACTCCGCCCCTCACTCACCCTGGCAGACTCGGAGAAACTCGTCCACGCTTTTGTTTCCTCCAGGCTGGACTATTGCAATGCACTCCTCATCGGGATTCCTAGCAAAAGCATTAAAAAACTGCAAACCATCCAGAATGTCGCTGCTAGGATCCTGATGAGGGTGCGCAAATATGATCACATCACCCCCACCCTCAGATCCCTTCACTGGCTCCCCGTGGAACACAGAATTGAGTTCAAGGTGTCCCTCCTCACTCACCAGTGCATACACGGTGGTGCCCCTGCCTATCTCAAGGAACTCCTCACCCCCCAGTCCTCCTCACGTTCCCTCCGCTCCGGCACAGCCTACTGTTGTGGAAAGGTTGTTTGACACAGCAGGAGACGATATTTCCAATTGTAACAAATAGGTAATTTATTTAAGAAAAGAAGTTCGTTAACAGCAAGAGCTATGGGTCAAAGATGATCGCCACAGCTTGAACAAAAACACTCTGTCCTGGAACCCTTTGCCTGTCCCTAAATCCCCTCTCAGTCCTGCCCCCATGACAGATATGATGACGTGTCACATCATGTCAGATCTGACATGACGTACATTAAGATGATACGTAGATTTAACATTGGAGAGAGAGAGAACATGAGGAGAGATAAGCAAGATATGATATCCACACACGATATGATGTAAAACATTAAGAACATGAAGAGAGAGTGAGATATGTGTGTTTGTGTGTGTGTGTGTGTATGTGTGTGTGTGTCTGTGTGTGTGTGCGTCTGTGTACAGACGTGTGTGTATTGTATGTGTGTATTGTGACACAGGGAATGTGTGTGTGTGTCGGTGTGTATGTCTGTGCGACTGTGTGTGTCTGTGTGTGTGCTGTGTAACTGTGTGTGTCTGTGTGTGTGCTGTGTAACTGTGTGTGTCTGTGTGTGTGCTGTGTATGTGTGTAAGAGAGAAAAGACACAAGATTAGAACACACGATATGATGTGCTGAAATGTCCATCTACTATCTTGAGGCTGTTTTAAGAACATCAGCCAGACTGTCGCCCTAGTGTCTTTGAGCCCTGCTAGTTGACCTATATTAAACTAGTCAAGACTAACCCCTTTCCTACCTCCACCCTCGTATACACATTTTCCCCAACATTCCCCCATTTGGGGCTATCCCTAGTCCCACCCAAATCATATAACCAAGAAAATGTGAACGTCTAACTAAACAAGAAACCTTACTTCATTCACTGGACCCCTAACGGACCAACAAAAGCTGACTACCGTTCTCACAATAAACACAAAACCGCTCAAAACAAGAGTAATAATAAAACATCAAAAAAAAAAATAAAAAAAATTTATAATCCTAACCTGACAGACAAATCCCCCCAACCTCCACCGCTTACCAAATGAGCCACAGTTCCGGCCGGAAACCGCGACTCTCATCAGGGAAAGGAGAAGTTGACCGTCAGAACTAAACATAGAACATCCCTCCCAAAAAAAAAATGACATTGTCTCTTCCATAACATTGAGTCCCAGTGTCCATCGCTCAGCCCCCCTTCCATGCCCACGCCATAGTCTCCTCACCGTATTGCCAAAAGTCACATTTTGCCAATACAGCAACCACCACGCCACACCTCCAGTCCTCGTAGAAGCATGTCCCCATGCCTGGACGGGAGGCGCTGGTACCGACCTCACCACGTGTCCCCCCATCTTCGACGGGAGGTGCCCATCTTGCCCACTGCGTTAGCCCCCCCCTTTTGTCCCTCCAGTCCCCAGAACCGATCCCCCGACCACTTCTTCTCAATGCTTCCTCAGGCTCAGAACCGACACTCTGCCGATGCCCCTTCCCATTCCGGTTTGACCAGGACCACAAGTAAAATAAACAAAAAATAATAAAAAAATAAAAAACAATGCAATGATTTTCAATGGTTGCAATCTCTATGCCGAAGGATCATTAGAAAATCAGACTAAAATTCCTAGTTAAAGGAATAAACCAACAAAACTGCGCTCAGACCATCCCCCGTCACCCTTAAAGGAAAGAACCAACAAAAAGAAAATGTCCCTACCTCACCATACCCCTAATCCTCTATCCCCTCGTCTCCCTCTAAGGCAGCATAAAGCTGAGGATATGGCCCGATTTGTGGCTCAATCTCTTTCTGTCCCACCATCAGCATTTGGCTCGTTACGTGTGAAGTTACCAGCCTACCCAAGAGAGGCATACCACAACAGAAAAGGAGAACCAATATCAACCCTGCCACCCCGATGGATATCCCCGTCTGCATCACTATGCTTCCCCACTGTCCCAATCTTTCCAACACCCCACTCCCCCACCATTCTTCATTCCGGCCAGAATTCCCCCTCAATTCCTCCCTCAAATCCTTCAGCTTAGCCATGGCCTCGGAGAACTTTCCCCCTGGCCCCACATTCGTCGGAATGAATGTGCAGCAGTACTGTCCAAACATGGAACAGACTCCACCCTTCTCCGCCATTAACCAGTTCAGAGCCTGTCTATTCTGCCACGCCACCGTACTGGTCGCGTGCATCTGGTCCCCCATTGCATCCAACGCCTCCTCGGTGTAATTGAGATACCGCTGCTGATTGTAAAACAAATAGTTGATCCACCCGGTGTTCTTATTGACCGATATCCATGGCAGAATAGACTCAAACCCTGCCGCAATCTCATTCTTAGCCATGAACTCGGCTGGA
The DNA here is from genome assembly GCF_963971535.1 of Notolepis coatsorum. Taxonomy (NCBI): domain Eukaryota; kingdom Metazoa; phylum Chordata; class Actinopteri; order Aulopiformes; family Paralepididae; genus Notolepis; species Notolepis coatsorum. The sequence goes on from NC_140168.1 coordinate 170,762,989, forward strand.
ATGCCCCTTGGCTGTCCTATGCTGTCCAGATACACCCTTGGGTCTGCCTTGTAGCTACGCTTCGTTCGAGAGATAGGAGACTCAGAAGGTCCTTCCGTCACTGATAATGGTAGGACCACCATTGGCATGATCGCCTGAACCCGGGCACATCTACCTGACCAATCTAAAGGAAGTGTATTCCTCAACCTCCTACCGCCGCAGAGCCAGTATTGGTCCGCCAGTGCCATATCCTGGACATGAAAAGGGCAAGCTACAGGCCGTGGGTTGGTATCCACTCCCTTTAACACGACCCCGTGTCCACACTTTCCTTCTTTCGTACAGTTAGTCGTGATGCTCCAAATAGTAGTGCACCGCCCCTCTGCCACCTCCCCTACATCCCGGGTCCCCTCCTTTTGCAAGCACTCGAAATCCTTGGTCAGCCATAGTTTGACACCTCTGGGTATTGGCAACCCCGTCGCTACCCCCTGCACACGTACATCCAATTTCCTACACCGTTCCCGCATAGTGACATCCTTGAAATCCGTGACGTTTCCTGCCGCCTTAAAACGACTAGAGCCGAGAAACCCCAAACACTCTGCCTCGCACCAAGGGCGACTATTATGGGGCCCCTCCCATGCCTCTGCGTCCCTGTCACACTGAGCCCAACTGAACTTCGTGCCCTTCACCAGCAGCCTATCCGGACGTGCCTTGGAGCAGACATAACAATCCTCTATCTGATTCTGCGCGCTCGTGTACTGGACCCACTTAAACCACTCATTCCCTAAAGCCGCCCTATACATCGGGTCAGCCTCCGGGTCTTCCTCGTCATAGTCATAGTCGCCCCCATCTTGTTCCCCGGAAGGAAGCAAACCCCTCAACCTGGCCCAGAGTGAGCCCACTGAGTCCCTCAACGTTCCGGCTGTCCTCTGGAACATATCCTGTCCCCCCACCTCTTCCGACTCAGTGTCCTTGACCTCCCTTTTTCCCCTCACCCCTGTCCCCTGTGATTGGTTCGGGACAGGCTCAACTCTCCTATCTACCCCCACAACCCGATGCTCGTTAGTATAATGGTAAGTATCCCCGCCTGTAACGGGGGAATGGTCAAAATCAAAAACATGCCCTTGCGGTCCTACGGGAAACACCCCGTTTGGTTGTAGTCTTATCTTCTCCCCCCCTTCCTCGATGGAGGGAAAAGGGGGCGCCTGATTCTGAGCCTGGTCATGAAAGTCTGCTGGTACTTGAGCCTGAGCGGGACCCCGTGGGACTCCTACCCACTCAAACCCGTCATCCTCAAGGACGGGTCGACCGTGACGGTTCTTAATGACGTCGTTGTGCCCGGCCGACCGTCCGCACACTGCTGCCAACATCTGCGGGAGCATCAGCAGGCACTGCACCTTCCAGTTGCCGTCTCGGACCCTCCATGTCGGGTTCTGCATAACTGCGATCGATTGTATCCCCCAAGAGATCGCCGCTGGCCTTTATGCAGTGATTGAAGTGGAACCAGGTCGCTGATCCTTTGACTTGGACTGCCGTTCCAGTCGATCGGATCACCTCGTACGGGCCCTCTCTCCGGGGTGATGACCACTTTCTCTTGTGGACCTTTACGAAGACCAAGTCCCCAGGGATCAGTCTCGGTTTGGTGGCTTCCTTCTCCGCCTCCTTCTCCCCCTTTCTCTCCTTTCTCTGCTCCTGTCGAAACACAGCTTCATGTATTTTAGTCACTTGCTGAAGATATTTTTTCAGATCTTGCTCAAAAATATCTAATGCCGGGCCCCTAGCCAGGTGTCTAAATGGCGGTGCTGGCATGCTGCGGCCTGTAAGCATTTCATGCGGTGTTAGCTGTGTTTGGCGGTTTACGCTGCTTCTAATAGCCATCAGAGCAAGCGGCAAAGCATCAATCCAGTTAAGCTTAGTTTGCATACAGATTTTCAACAGTTTGTTTTTAATGACCAGATTGGCCCTTTCCACCTTCCCCTGCGACCCGGGACTATAGACACAGGAAAGGCGCTGTCTTATACCTAATTTCTGCATCAGCCCTTTAACCACCTTGTCGATGAACTCGCGGCCATTATCGCTTTGTAATATCGTGGGAATTCCAAATCTCGGAATGACCTCGCGACACAGGAACTTGATCACTGTGTCCGCGTTCTTGTGTTTAGATGGAATGGCCTCAATCCAGCGACTAAAGCAGTCCTCTACTACCAGGAGGTATCGTTTGCCCTGCACTGGCGTTATCATGTCTGTATAGTCCATAATCAGATGTCTGAATGGTCCCTCAGGGAGGGGTGTGTAAGCCGCCACTGTCGGTACTCCTTTGCGCACATTGCCCTGTAAGCATGTTAAACACCTGGCTAGTGTAACGTCAATTTGTGCCTGAAGCTTTGGGGACCAAAATCCCATTTTCGTGATTCGTTTCAGGGTCTCTGCTCTTCCACAGTGATCAACACCATGAGCCTCAGGTATCACTAAGGACAGAAGATCGATGGAGGCGACTATCAAACCGTTATGACTCCTCCACAGACCATCTGCCCCCCTTACAGCCCCCCTCTCCGTCCACGACTGTTTCTCGGCCTGCGTGGCTGAGTCCTGAAGATCACTCAAATTATCCTCAGTTACCTCAGTCGTCAGTTCGGCCGCAAACATCAGAACAGCCGTGGACGGCACCGCAGCCGCCGCCTTCGCGGCCTCGTCCGCCGCGTTGTTTCCCGTCGTCACAAAGGACAGGTCTTTTCTGTGTGCCTGGCACTTTACGATAGCAATGCTTTTGGGCAACTTTACAGCCTGAATAAGCGCCACAACCTGCTTGTGGTGAAGGATCGGTGAGCCGTCCGATTTCTTAAAGCCTCTTGCCTTCCAAATGGCCGCGAATAGGTGGCATACGCCATGCGCATACGCAGAGTCTGTAAAGATGTTAACCGTGCGATCTTTAGCTATTATGCATGCTTCTGTTAGTGCTATTAGTTCTGCAAGCTGGGCCGAACATGGTTGCATGCATTGTTCGGCCTTTCTTGTTAGTGTTTCTCCGTTAGGTTTGCACTGTACGACGGCGTATCCTGACCTTAAATTTTCCCCCTCCCGATAGCAGGACCCATCCACAAAAAGTGAGAGTTCTGCTATCGCGAGCGGGTCGACTCCCAAATCAGGACGGAGTTTCACGAAAGCCTGTACCTCCACCTCACACTCATGCGGTTGACCCTCGCTCGGGAGTGGTACCAGATCCGCCGGGTTACTGCCGTGGCATGTTTTTATCGTAACGTCCGAGTACTGCAGGAGCCTCATGTAAGCCTGTTGCCGTTGGCTGGTCAGAACAAATTTGCCTCTTTCAATCAAGTTTGCCAATTTGTGATGTGTCCAAATGCAAATGTCATATCCCATTGTCACGGCCGTTGCCTTCTCATACATCAAATGTGCTGCGGCCAGGGCCTGATAACAAGGTGGCAGACCCTGCTCTACCGGCGAAAGAGCTCTAGAGTAATATGCTATCGGTTGTTTTTTCCCACTCCCCCCCTGTGTTTGAGTCAGGACAGCTGTCGCATGCTGCGCTCTATGTGAGACGAATAGGTGGAAACACTTCTCATAATCCGGCAGCGCCAGGGCAGGGGCCTGTAACAACAGACGCTTAATGTTTATGAACGCGTCCTCCCCCTCCTCGGTCCATGTCAAGGGAGCGCGAAGCTTGTCTGTACCCGCCTCTTTTATCATCATCCTCAACGGCGCTGTCGCTATCGTATAGTCCTCCACCCACTCAGAGCTGTACCCAGTCATCCCTAAAAACGTCATCATCTGTCGGACCGTCAATGGCCTAGGTGCCTTGGATACAGCTTCGAGCTGCGTGGGTGAGATGCTTTTTATGCCCTTTTGAATGACGCGAGACAAGTACTCAACTTTTGGCTGGCAGTACTGCAGTTTTGAACGGGATGCCTTGTGGCCTCCCACGGCTAATCCACTCAAAACTTTGATGGAGTCCTCATGGCACTGCTGACGTGTATCCGAGCAGATTAGAATGTCATCTGCATACAGTAAAACCGTGCTGAGTAGTGTGTCGCACACTCCTTGCAAGTCTTCCTTGAGCGCCTTCGAGAAGTAATGCGGCGAGTGCGCGAACCCTTGTGGCAACCGGGTGTAAGAGTATTGTTTCCCCCTGTGGGTAAAAGCAAACAGATACTGAGACTCTTTTTCCAATGGAACACTGAAGAATGCCTGCGTGAGATCAATGACCGTATAGTACTGCGAGCTACTCGGGATGTTTGTCAGGAGGGTGTGTGGATTAGCGACTTCCGCCTCTGGTCCAGACACCACGTCGTTCACCGCCCTCAAATCGTGTACCAGTCTGTACCTAGCCCTGTCCGCCTTTAGCACTGGGTGGATAGGTGTATTACATCTGGATTTGAAAGGGACGAGCACTCCCCCCTTTAACAGTCCCTCAATCTGATGTGATATAGCTTCATCCGACTCTGGCTTCATTGTATACTGTCTGATAAAGGGTGGTCTACAACCCTTCTTTAACCTGACCTTCACTGGCTGTGCCGACAATATTAGACCCACATCTGTGTCGTGTTTTGACCACAACCGTTCCGGGGTGCGCGCCAACATGTCCTGTTCCAGCAAAGCATCCGCCTCTGGAATAACGCAAGGGTCTCCTGGTAATCTGATTACTTGCGGTTTTGCCAAAACTGAAAAGGAAATCATTATTTTTATGAAACTCCCATCTGCGCTGTTCCAAATTAGCGGAGATTCCGTGGAGACCCACCTTTGAGTCTCGGATTCCTGTATCATTGAACCTAGATGTTCGGATTCGTAACCAGGATTTATTCTCAGAGTGATGTGTGGGGCGGCGTCTCTTAGTCTATGTTGTTCCCGTAGATACTTACCCGTGTTAACCCTCAACGCCGCGCCCTGTCTCCCTACAATTATCGCAGATGAGTCAATCTGCACCTGCTCGGGCTGTCCCTGCAACCATGCCTTGTTCCTAACTAGGTCACTATTCGTCAAATATTGTAGTGTGCAATGTGCCTCCATGTTTGTTTGTCTAGACTGAGGCAGTTGGGTTTTCAGAAATGGCTCCCAGGGGGCACAGACCCTTTGCAGCTCTGCATCTATGTTGCCCAGCCAGAACACAGTGGCCTCTTTCTCCCCCGTCCCTTGTAGCATCATTTGGTACACGTCTTGTTCAATTTGAATCCCCTCAGGCGTACATAGGATTTTACAGCCTAGTTTACACATTGCATCTCGTCCCAAGAGATTGCGCGGGGTGCTGTCCGAAATTAATACAGGTATTGTTATGGTCTTGTTGTTATACGTCATAGAGATTGGATCTGATGTGGGTATTAATTGTGTTTTTCCCGAGAATCCGACCGTCCGAACATACTGTCCAGACTGGGGTAAGTGAGCGGCGTATTTTTGCTTTATGCAGGAAAAACCTGCTCCAGTGTCTGCCATCATCTCTGTTAATTTGCCCTCCACTAGGACCTGCAGAATAGGTTCTTGCTCAGCTCCCTTGGAAACCACAATCATTTGATTTCCCCCCGTCGCATTCTCTGGGCACCCCTAGTGATTACCCCCCTGGTTTCGGGGCCCTCCTGTCTCCCCCTGGTCGTGGGGCCCTTGTGACTCCCCCTGGCGCACGGGTCTTCCATACTCCGAGCCGGGACGGTATGGTTGCCTACATCTCATTTCCCTGTGTCCCTGCATGCCGCAGTTCCAACAGTGGAAACGGGGAAACTGTTGTTCGTTCCCCGGTCCCTGTGTAAACCGTGGGCCTGATTGCCCATTCCCTGCCTGCCGCCTGAACGCCTGGTTCTGTGAACTATAGCCATAGCTTCTCACTACCTGAGGTGCAGGCGGGGGTCCCTGGTCCTGCATGGGTGGAGAGGTCGCAGATGACACCATTACTGCCTGCAACCTCCTTTGGGGCTGCAGTTGTTGCTGAGTTAACTTCCTTGAGTCATTTCTATCCTGATCCCTGAGTTTCTGCTCCTGAGCCCTTTGCTTCTCCACACTATGTGTTACATGTGCACAGAACAAAGGATAAGTCATGTCCATTAACCCCACCACGTCTTCCAGTCTATTCTTAACCACCTCTGGAAGCCCTCTCATCACACTTTCTCTAAACATCGTTCTCTGCAACGGGTCAATCTCTGGGTTGTGTCCTAGCTCACCTCTCCACTCCTTCAGTACTTTGTTCACATAGGCGCCAGGCCCTTCCGTCTCCATTATGGGGTTGCCTGCCAGTTTTGCCGGATTAATACGTGATGGATATTGATTCCTGAGTTTGTACCACAACGCCGCTCTATGCGCGTTGAATATGTCTCCATCATGGGCCTGCGTGTCGCATGCCACTCGCATCGATGTGTCACCCATGATGTCCCGGCAGGCACCAACTCCTAGCAAACGCGTCAACAGGGATTTGACGTCACCTACTGCTAGCAGAAAAGATGACGTATTTTCCTCAAACTGCGTGATCCACCTGGAGGCTCCTTCTGAAAGGTCCGGTAGTCTTACTATTAAACCATCGATGTCTAGAGGTGACCATGGCATGTGAAAGATATCGTTCCCCTTTATTAGCAGGGGAAACTGGCCTGTGCTCGTCACACTTCCCACGAATGTAGGGGCG